>NW_024582388.1:1300114-1342031 GCF_018398535.1 Haplochromis burtoni | reverse complement strand
TAACACTCATTACCAGACAAACACAGAGTTTGCGGCATACTGCTGTTTCTGATGTCACTCAAAAAAAAAAAAAAAAAAAAAAAAAGGATTGAAAGAAAAGCATTTTGGCCTCAGATTAAATTTATTCCCTTACTTTAAAAGTCTACATTAAATATAGTGATTTGACTACTTTATTTCAGGCAAGCCAGCTCATACCCCTCGACACCTCTAGTTGGACACATAGTGTGCACTATTTAACCTGCTGTAGCTTGCTTTGCACAGATCTGCAAGTTACTTTTCAACCTGCCTCCATCTTTGTCTAACTTAACCAATGCAATGTCTTCCTACCTGCAATGTTCAGGGTCTTGTTGCTGATCTCACTTTCCATGTTTGCACATATAAGGCATGTAAGGATGACAGCCATCTGCATGGAAATAACAATCTTCATTTAGCTATAGCAGGCCTGACTGAAAAGCTTCAAAATTATTTAAATACTTTCCATTTGGGCACCAGGGTGATGCACCATTGATATTTCAGCTCTTTCTTGTAATAAGAATCATCTCTGAGTCCCTGAGTCCCCGAGCAAATGTGCTCACTCACTCTGAGTCATGATACAGAGAGAGGCTGAGCAGTCCCTCAAACACACTTTAATTCTGAAATGTGTCATTCCTCCTGAAGCCCTTTGACATTCATGCATATGTAAGAGCCCAATGGAAAGTGTTCTGTGCACTGTGTGGTCATAACGAGCTGCAAACAACTTTTACTTTCCCTTCATATTCTAAACATCCTTTAAAAAGGATGTTTGTATGATGATGTTATCTCCAAAGCCTTGAAGAATTTGTTATTGCATACCTCCTCAGTGGAGAGAAACAAACTGAAATTACAGAAATGCAATCTACTGAGAACGACTGAAATGGCCCATGAGTGGACTTCAAGCCTCCACAGCTACTAATCGCCTCTATTCCTCTGATACACTCAGAATGAGCAACATTGCTACTGAGAGTGTCTGCCTGCTCGCCAAAGCCACATAGAAACACAACATTCATCTTCAGACACAGTGGAGCCTTGCCCACCTGCCATGAAATTGCTTTTCACTATAAAACCAGCAGTAATATTAAAGGAAGAACAAAATCACCTGCAATATCGGAGTGATCTAAAATAGATCAGAAATATACTTTGATGGCATGCAATACATACAGAAGCCACTATTATTGCAATATAACAAAGAACATTTCCCTTTTGGATCGGCATATGCAACACAGGTTTGCATGGTGCATATCTGAAATTTTTGTTCAATAATAGAAAGTTTAGACAGTGGAGTGAAATAAAAATTCCTTCTCCAGTTTTAAATCCCTCCTTATGAAATGCTTCCTTAGCCATTTGATAGGATACAGAGTGCCTGAAAAGCAGCTGTCTCATTTGTCTGGGCTTGACTAAGGACCTGCTAACTTGCTTGAATCCCCCATTAATGAGACCAGACTGAGCTTATGGCATTCAGCATGTCACATAAACCTTCATTAATGTGGAATGAAGGGCCAGGTTTTTTAATTCCTGGCTCTACAGAATCAGCAGGGGACAAAAATTGCCCCTGAAAGCCCAAAACTGCTCTAACGCACGTTACCCAGCTTCAGAAGAGAATGCCACTATGAGCTTTATGTTAAGTGCACAGTTAAGTAATGCAATGCAAAAGAGTGCAATCTATTACCATAGACTCAACCTCATGTTCATGAGAAAATAGTGGAAATTTACAGGTTCTGGCAAAGAAATAGTCTGACACATACCCCTGTTAATGGACATTTATGTGGAGATTTAAAACAAACTGGAATCATGTTAAAAAACTAACTTTAGAGATCCTGATAAGTGCATTTTTCTAAAGCTTTCGGACAGGCTAACCATTTCCACCTGTAAGCAGTCCTTTCCATGGATTCCCTCACATGACTTTCTATCTCCATGTGTTACTGTCTCTATGTTGGGTTTTTTGCCTTATAGATGAAGGGTTGTTCTCCTGCACATTCAGGTTCGGTCCTGAGTATCGCTTGTGCTTACGCGCCAAAAGAAAATTCCAGCGTTCTTGGAGGCGCCGAGTGCAATGGCTGCCCTACTGGCAACTCCATTGTCCTGCTAGGAGACTTCAACACTTACATCAGCAACAACAGTTAGATCTGAAGGGTGTGATTGAGAAGAATGGCCTGCCTGCTGCTGACTTCAACTGAGGATATGGTCAGGCGGTGGTCGGATGAATATTTTGAGAATCTCCAAAATTCCACTGACATGTCTTCAATATAGGAAGCAGAGTCAGAGGGACAAGGGAGACAATTGACCCATCACCAGGTGTAAGATCACTGAGGTTCTTAAACAACTCCTTGGTGGTAGGGTCCTTACGATGGATGCAAACTGCTCGAGTTTGTTAAGGCTGTGCATGTTATATGCTGTCTTGGATTACACGTCTCTGTAATGTTGCATGGAGAGACTGGGCATCTGCATTAGAAGAATGAGGTGGTGGTTCAGAAGTGAAAAGGGAGGGTGTGCTCCAGATGAGGGGGAAATCACACAACTCTCTGGGAAGGTCCGTGCCAGCGTACTGGGGAGGAAAGTCCATTCCATTTGTTGGATTCAGAAAGAACAATGAATTTTAACCAGTCAACATGTGTTTTGTGGATGTGGAAAAGGCATTTGACTACATCCCTCAGGGGATCAAGTAGGAGGTGCTTCGAGAGTCATCCATGTGCCTACCAACTTGCAGTGGCTCCTCCACCCCCTGTTTGTGAAACAGTTGTATACAAAATAATTTCACTGTGAATCAGCTTTGGAATATTAGAAATGTTTCTATTGTAAACACTGAAAAAATAAACTCATATATCTCTAAAAAGCAGTCATGTGAATCTTATTGTATAGAAATAGGCTGTGTGAGACACACTGTAAAGAAACGAGTGACAGGTCTATCATTTACATCCGGATTAGTCATTAGGATTAGTCACGATGAGGATCCACGCAGCCTGAAGCCATCCATTAACTCCATGTCACCAAGTTTAGTTCATTTCATTGGGTGTATGAAGGGGAAAAGATTTATGTCAAATAGTTCCAGAGAGTTATGTATTGTGTTCAAGAATATTTGTAATAAAGAAACATTTCCTGCTTCAGACTGAATATCAAGTTCATGATTAGCTTTCTGATCATGCCCGATCTTTTATATCATAAGGTGACATTATAATTTTTACAAAGTATTACATCATGTAGAGAAAGGCGGGTGAAGTAGATTTTCCATTGCTGTGTAAATTAAGTCTTGAAACCTTAAAAACAACAGCTGCTCATTTCACTCACAGCTTTTTAAGATATAACGCATGCATGCTGGGCTGTGCCAAGTTGTTGGATACTAAAGCTCCAAGCATGAAGCAGCCCTTTAAAAAAGAATAAGGGCATAGGACTGATTGCAATTGTATTTTCACACACACACTGTCAGAGACATCAAATGTCATGTGTCTGCGGTCTCTATTGATTGCCCAGCGGGGCATCATGGGAAAGAACTCTGAAACAACCCGCAGAGGTTAATGTACACGCATTTCAACCTGCTGGATATGAGTCAATACATCCCTATCTATTGACTGCAAACCACTCAACAACATGTGTCAAGTGCAGAACTACGTAGATCTAAAGAGTGTTTTAACTGACATGGAGTGGCAGCTAGGCGATATTTACCCCATATCCCCATTTTGGAAACACAAGCTACAGGCTCAAAAATATTAAAAGAAATCAGACCAAAATGTTTAAAGGACTCAAATTTTAACCACAACAATCAATTTACCAAATTACATTGAGAAAATAACTCAATGTAAAAGGGTTCAATTGCAATGAACCTACTTGCGCAGAATAATCATCTGAATCTATGGACTCCCATTCACTTAATGATTTGTTTCAAGTCATTGCTTTGCTTTCTGGCCCACCACTTTGATGTTTTGGTTCACTCTCACTCTTCACTAATTCTCACAGCATTGTTTGCAAACAGAGAAGAGAGCTGGAGGACACATATTGAACTATTTTGCAGCCAAAGAACCAGATGTCTCTTCTTGGACCAGTAAATAAGTAGGTAAAGTTTATTTATGCAGCACTTTTCAAGAACAAAATTCACAAATGGTAAATGGACTGTTAGTTATATAGTAGTTTCTACTCAATTTGAGCACTCAAAGCACTTTCTTCCTACAAGCCTCATTCACCCATTCCCACAAATGCATTTTTCTAACACTCACACACTGGTGGATCCATTGGGGGCAATTCGGGGTTCAGTATCTTATTCAAGGATACTTTGAAATGCAGGTTGGAGGAGCAAGAGACTGAACCACCGACCTTCCAATTAGTAGATAACCTGCTGTATGTAAGTCACAGCCACGCTACAATATAAAATAAATGGATAAAACACAATAAAAGCAAACCTGCACGAGTGTCCGCAGATCATAAGTGCACAGTCTGATTTTTATTCTGAACCTGGACTAAGGTACCACAGACATGATCAGTTGACCTCAGAGACATAGCAGTTAACATATTTATATACAGCTTCACGAATACAGGGAAACATCTGACCTTAAAGATCTCTGAAACGAACTTTAAACTGAACACTCAACTTTACAGGAAGCCGGTGGGAAGAATCGGTGTTACATCCAACCTCAGAGTGGACCTGGCAGGAAGCCTCACTGCAGTATGTGGGAACATTAATAAGTGATTTGCTCAGTTTAAGGATTAATGAATTCCAATAATTTAGGTGTGATGAAATAAAAGCATGTTTGAACTTGTATAACACCAGAAATCTTTCTGAGACACACATTCAGAAACATTTTATAGTATTTTAAATTTGAATTAAGGGTTAAACCCTGTGTGGTTACACCACCTTCTTTTAAAGGAAGTCCAAAAACATAAAGAGAAATTAATAAATATTAGAACAAAAACAAAGCTAATACATAATAGTGACAGCTGACCTGATAGAGCAAAAATAAAAAAAATACACAAATGATGTTCTTTCACATTCACAACAGTCTGGGTCAGTGATCTGGAACAACGCGGCCTTTGAATGAAAGAAAACCTGCTAAGTGGTCTGACTGTCGGATAAACCTGGTGTTTGTGTGATTTTCAAACATTTCCCGTTTATTTCTATATTATATTCTTTAAGCTCTCGGGTGCTCTTTGTGTTTTGCCGTAAAGGTCAGTGGAGCTGCTGCGTGTGGGTTTAGTTTGTAATGGTTACAAGTGTTCTTGTTGCTGTCATTTTCTCGAAATATGTAAAGAAAATTGCCTTGAATTAACTGTTAGCACTGATATATCAAATCTATATCAGAGCAGTACATAGAACATGTAGACTCAGCCACCAGTTTATTGAGTGTACCAAACTACAAATTATTTTAGGTAAAGTGTGACACTGCACTTGCATTCTTCTTGCTTTAAAATCGATGCTTGCAGTCTGGGAACAGGCCTGAAATCATTTGCAGTCAGTTGCAGTCTTCAAAACAACTTACATGTACATGTTGCTGCCACCCACATCTACTTTAACTACCACTCCAGGAATATAACCAGGGTAAAACTAGTTTGCAACCAGTTAAGTCAAGTCGCCTATACACTAAAGAGGCATGTTGCACACAAGCTGCATGCGACCTATATAATCTCATTGCAAGCAGCGGTCGGTCCCCCCATAGGTTGAGAATGCAACACCCACAGCTGGTCACCGTAACTACTTGCATGTGCTCTTGGACCAGCTGAAAAGTACCGCCATGACTAATTGACCAAAAGACACTGGTCACTACTGGTTAACAATCGTCTTGCCTTGCTCGGTGTCTATTTAATGACTGAAATCAGCTCAGGAATCTGAGACAAAGCTCCACACAGCCAAGTATCATCAAGTCAGTCAGGAGGGAATTGTATTTGTCATGTGGCTAATGTTCTGACCTGCTGTTGTGCCACATGCTGTCCAGTTAGATAAGTCACCACCTTTGTGTGAGTTGTTAGAAAAAAAAAAAAAAAAAAGCAAACAGCTTTTCTTTCCAATATTACAATTGCTATACGACTTCGAATAGCAGCACCTTTCTCTGCAAACAACAGCAAAGCTTGTTTACAGAAGCAGAGGAGACCTTACTCTGATCCCATGAGTTCCATCAGAAGATCCGGCTGTGCAGCAAAGAAATAAAACATTAAGCAGCTTCAAATGTTTCTGATCAAAAAAAAAAACAAAAAAAATCAGGAGCAGAAATCACACAACAGACTGAACTTCACAGGCAGACTGACTAAAATCCCCTGTTGTGCTGCATGGTAAATATCTTCCACTCCTGCACCACTTGTTGCTCAGATGCTTTGATTTGGCACAGCCGTTTCCCTTGCTGAACCATCAAATACCTAATTTAAACACCAGAAAGACTGTGTATCTCTCTGCCTTTTTCCTCATCCCCTGCACTGCTTCCGTCTTATATGCTAATGCGTGAACACACAGCGCTTTAGTTATGAATTTACCTTGGCTCTCTTTGGGAACAAATACCAGGCAGAACAAAGCTGAGCATACTTGTCCTAGATGATATAGCTTGATGAAATCTCTGCATGTGTGTGTAAATACATGCAAGTATATCTGTGCAGGAACAAAAGAGGATCAAACAAATGTGCATGGGCGCACATGTATGTTTCTTCTGTTCTTTTTAAGAGCCTCTCTTTGTCCCTGGAGACCCTCCACTCTGCAATCTATCATTCGACATGTTCATTAGCGTAAGTGTGTGTTGGTGTGTGTGCTGTATGTGATTCACCAGGCATCGCTCGCCTGGGAATCAGCATTAAGCGGTGCAGCAGCTCGCCATATGCTGAGATCAGGAAGAAGAGCATCAATTAACAGACTTTTGATCCTTTCTAATAAAGCACAAACACATTGTACAACAAAGGCTGATAGCAACAAATCCCACAATGGGATCTAACAATCAATGGAAGCGTGTAGCTCTGACTCAAACCTAAAAATAGAGTGATCTGATAGCTCTGTGGTATTTAAGACTGAATTTTTTTGTTTTCTGTACACAATATTGATAGACAGCCAAAAGCATGTCAAACTTTATTCAGTGACTTTACTGGAAAAAATGACTGGTCAGTGCTGCCCTGTGTGCACAATAAGCAAGGGTTGTGTCTAGTGGCCAATGTTAACCATCTAATCTGACCATCTCAAAAGAGCGGTGTAGTCTGACCCTAATAATACTCCAGAGAGTACAAAAAGTGAACAAAGCTATGTTGACATCACCCATTGTTTTGTGAAGTCCTGTTATGAAGACTTGAACTGAGTGTTTTTTCTCTTTCAAACAAGCAAAAGATGCGACTATGAAACCGCACACTCATTGGCTAGTGATAAGTCTTTAGCCAATGAGAACACCCAGGATAATCCTCCTTTGTGACTCTTGGATCATAAGTCATACAATTGACTTAATTTTCTTTTCAGTAAAACCCAAATCTAGGTCATAAAGTCATCAGAAAAGTGTTTAGTGAGGTTGCAGAGGGAAAAAGAAAGCCAGGACTGTTTTCCCATGGAGAGGTATACAACTGGAAGTCATTCTGCAACCACAGGAGTTACCCCCTGATGGGCATTAAATAGAATGCAGGTTTGAAACACTTACTTTTTTGGCTTCAGTTTTCAGACCTCAAAGTTACATCCATCTGTTTACTCTCGGTGGACGTTACAGAGGTTTACCTGTGGTTGAATAAAATAGTTTAAGAATAGAAGTCACTGTGCATAAAACATTTAGAAAAATCATTTTAAAAGATGAAACAGAACTAAGGATAAACAGGAGAAAAGTCAGTATGGAATAAGGTGGCAGTTGTGAGCCTTTGGCGAAGAATTTGTCAAATTAATGTTGTGGGTGAGAACCGGTGATGCCAGGATTTATGCTGCCTGCTGATGGACAATATCTTAATCTTTGAAATATTTGTGTTTTTCCTATCCAAAGAGGTGTGGGGGGAATAACAACCTTACTTTCACCTACAAGAAATAAAACAGAATGTCTCAGATTACATAAAAATCTCAAATCACCCCAGAATGTTAGCAATGGAATGCATTCAACATATGGCACCTCTTCTATGTGAATAATAAAGGGATTGAAGTGTGATCAACAGTTGCCAAGGTAACACATGTTTGTTCTCATATGTGATTTGTAACTAAATTTAATAAAAGCGGATGAAATCACAAGGCTGTTTTATTATAGAGCACAGTCTGCTACAGTGGGGACAGAGCCACTTTGAAGTATTTATTATCATTGTTTATTCATCCATCTTTTACAGAGTATGCACACACGCATGTTTGGGATCCAATGTAGTTCTTAAACCACCTCAATTTGGCTGAAACATTCCTGGTGCACAAATAATGGTATTTTAGGAGATTCTTTACTTAAACTGATTAAATGAGCCTACAATTTTTTACAGACTTAATCATCAGTTATATGAATACTGTGATATATAAAGGATGGTATTAATGTTGCTGTTAATATACAAATCTAATACTTAACCTTAATTCAGTGATGATTAAAACATTTATCATGTGCACATGCCCTAAATCCATATGTTAGTTAAAAAACAAAATCATAATAGGTTAAAAATTAAGGAGTACTTATTACCTTCAAATATCATTAAAATGCTATTCCTGGTACATAAATTAAATAAATATTAATTACTAGATTATGGGCACTTTAATGGAACATTTAAAGGAAACCTTACAACTTCATATTATTATTGGAGTGTAACAGATTAGCTTTAAATGACTCAGTTTGAAATAAAATCCATATTTATCATGGGCATGAGGTAGGACCATGATAATACACAAGATAATAAAGAAAGAGAAAACAGGAGGTGCAACACATTTAAAAAGGAAAAAAACCAAACAAAAATGGACAAGGGAAAAAAACTAAATCCCGTTAAGCACACTAGACAAAGGCTACCAAAATAAGAGAGGAAATAATCAAACAAGCGGGACCCCACTGATGAAAACTTTACAGAAAGGGCAGAACAACATGGAAGATATGCAAAACCCAAGAAAAAGAACAGAATTAATACACAAAGGGGAAAATAATTTTGAAATTGGACCCAAGTGTGGAACAGAGTGCGAAGACAACAGAAGTAGTTTTAACAGTTTTATTTTGGTAGTGACAAACACAACATAATAACTTGGCATAGAAACGTGGCAACTTAGAATATATACAGTATACAACTTAGCAGGGTGAGGGGTGAGGCACTAACGAGGTGGACTGAGTCACGGCTGGAAGCGGGTGTGGTAGCAGTTGCAGGTGGAGTTGGAGTAGATTTGATGGGAGAAGGTGTAGCTCCGGGTGAGCTGCGCGGAGTGGAATGGCTGACCTGGGTTCGAGAGATCCACCGAGCAAAAGGTGACAGGAGGGCAGGCAGGTGTAGAGCTGGAAGCTTTCCAAGAGGTGGCGTGTGAAGAGCAGAGAGTATGGACTGGAGTCTGAGAAATGAGCAAAGCCTGAGAGATGAGCCGTGGCGTGACCAGAAAACTGCAGCACAAGAGAACAAGGTGGACTTGAGACAATAGCATAGAGCATCAGAGCCTGTTACTAACATGGGTTAGTTGACAAACTGGCGGTGACATGACAACGCAGGTCTTGGCGGACACAGGTGAATCTGGAACCCAGTGGAAATTTCCAGCAGCTCACCTGGACTGTGACAAAGAATCACACATTTACACAAAGAAAACTAGAAAGTCCACAAAAACTCAAATCACAGGCTAGCATATCCAGGACCATAACAACTTCCTGCAAATCGAAAGCTTCAGTAGAAGGAACATTGGGCTGCTGTACTAGCAGCCAGCCTCAAATGACCATGTTAAGGAAATCCACAGCCACTGGTGTCCAGGAAAACTGTTGGAGACGGCACATTTAATGAAATATGAAGCCTGAGGTTTTGGCCTCATTATCTGAAACTTTGGCCATGTTATAAATACGCATCCAACATCGTTTTAATATATGCACGGCAGAAAATAAAGCATGGCATGTTCCCTTTAAAACAAATCTACTTTTAAGAGAGAATAAACCCACACAGAAACATATGTACAGAGCATCAAAGAATCCATCAGACCTCATACTGTTTTGACTTTAAAGAAGCTCAAATGAAAGTAGCAACATAAAATGATGATCTAATGTCACCGGGCTTCAGCGTCTCATCAAACGGTCACACTCTGAGGCAGAATCTAAATGGCGTTTGGTACTATATAGATATTTTCAACAGTCGACATGGTCTGTGCCGCAGGTGGCAGAATATCCATTCACCTCTCAGGGTGCTTTCTCTGCTCTCATTTCATTTCTCATGGATGAAAGAGAATAAGGGGAAAATGCTACTCACTGGTTCTCACTTTACTCAACAGCACTCTGCACTAGGCTCTGTTTTGTCAAAAGCCAAAATGGCTTCATTGTAATTCAGCAGACATGTTTGAGAAGTAAGGGAGATGACAAGTCTTAAGACACTCAATATTTCTCGCTGCTGTTCATGTGAAGAGTGAAAAGATGAAGATTTTCTGCATAGGTAATAATCGGGAGTTGATGTCTTGGCTCTTCTATGACTTCGAAAATGTGTTTTTGCTGTGCCAGCTGTACATATTTATATATAACTGGTGCAAGAAAAAGACATTCACACACATATTATATACAGCTGTGGTCAAAGGTTTCATCACTCGCATGTCATGGTAATCTGGGGCTATTAAAGATTTATTTGACCTCTTCTTTATTCCAGGGTGTTATCATTGTGCAGCATATATTAACTTCTTTAAAAACTGAAATGGGTGCACATGTTTGAATTCATTTTGGATTTTCCCTAATCTATATAAGGCTAAATGCACTGTTAAAAAAAATTAAAGGAACACTTTCAAAACACATCACATCTCAAAGGGGAAAAAACATGCTGGATATCCATTACTGATATGGACTGGATAACGTGTTGCCATTTTTTGATCAAATTAAAATGTTCAACCTACAGTGGGACAGAATTCAAAGACACCCTGAAAATCAAACTGAAAAAAATGGTTACGGCAACATACTCTAATGAAGGAGAAAACCTTTGGAAAACACAAAGGAAATTATTTTTAGTGATTGAATTGGTATGCTTGGTGATAAATGGCCAACAAATGCAACTGATCAGTTTTCTAATCTATGCTCTATTAGCTAAAATTCCAGGAGTGTAACTTAGACATAAAATCATGTAAACACTTCCAGCATCACCAACTGAATACATGTCAATTCCAATGAGAAGGTGACACACACTTTGTGCCTCGGTAATATTATAGATTGGCTTCATTTTATGGGTTTTTTTAAACTACAACTTAATATGCTGAACTTTAAAAGAAAACACATTCTCCTAGCAGAGGATCTATATCACACTTGTGGGCGCTTCTACCTGATTTTAAACTGAAACTGAACATATGCTGGTCCTGATCAGGGTACGAGTTCAGCATGAGTGGCAACAGTGAGTTAGTCACGTAATAAGAGAGTAAATTCTATGAAAAAAATGGACTTTAAGCCTAAGCTTGGCAGGATATCTGGCACTTTTACCCAGCTGTCCAAGAGATAAGGAACAAAAAGTACAAACTGTACACACAGGACACAGACAGGGATGGGAAAAAGAAAGAAAAATAAAAGGAAACAACAGAAAAGTAATGATCAGTCTTACTAGAATCCATTTGTGAGTCTGATGTTGTAGGCAATTCTGTTTTTGTCTGTTGGTCATTGTTTACGAACGGAGACTTGGGTCACTTGTACAACAGCTTCTAGTGCAGAACAATAAAGGTGAAAAAGTCGGTAATACTGCAGATACATTTTTAACAACAGAGAGAAATTAACTAAATTATCAGATGATAGCCAGTGGTTTTGGCATTGGTCTTCTGCCACTTCTCTTTTATTCTTTAAGCAAACTGTTTACCTGCATGCAACGATTCCTTGCTCAAAGCTGACTGATCAATAGCACTCAGAGTAAAAGCAACAACAAGAAGAAACCAAAAATCTTTTCATTGCTAGCAGATTACAACAGTAGCAATGATCAAAAATAAGATTTCTAAATAAGGTGTATGTGTAGAATTAAGGGACAGCTAGTTGTCACTACTCTCTGTGGCAACTGTATCTGTATCGTAAACATAGGTAAAAACGAATTGGTCGAAACCCACTTTAAAACCACAGCCTGATGGGGGTTTTCTATTGAATAAATAGATAATAATAAATACATAGACATTTTGTCCTGTTATCTTTAGACAGATCCAGGTCAACCATTTTCCTTTGTTTACACTCCTGCGAAGCTAATCTAACAGGCTGCTATGTGTAAGTGACAGTATGCAAATACGACTGAAAGACATTATTTTTGGCTTATATTTAGAATAACATAAGAAACGTAAACTGTTTACCTTTTCAGTAACTATCAGAAATAACCTTGCAAGTTAAAAATTGAAACAAGGAACTAAAGGAACGCAGAAGAAGAAAATCATGAAGCAGTGCTTGTTCATTTTGCACTCTGGTGAAGCCAGTGTTTTCATGAAATGTTGGCACATTGTTGGGGAGTCCACTCACTCGCTGCTTTTCCCCTCAACTCGGGGACTTGGCTCGATATGAGGAGAGTGTTTTTACATAAAAATCAAGATGCCACGATTCTATTAAATTTGAATGAACTTCGGAGAATCCCATGTTGCCTTTAGGAAAAGGAATTCGGTCGAAGTCTTGGAACGAAACAAATGTAGGCCAATCAAATTAAATGTAGATGAAGGAACAAAATAAAACGAGTTTAATGGAAGAGAAAATTAAGTATTTGGCACGACAGAGTTTAAATTATTGAGCTCTCTTTCAGTTCACAACCAGTGGCTTCAGGGTGCTACAGGAAGACCCCAAAAGACACGTCTGGCCTTTCTCTCCAGCATCCTTTTAGTTTTATAGTTCTTAATCTCCTGCAGTGCGTTCCACAGCTTTTACCATTGTGGTTATTTGCTGCATGGAGTGACTCACAAAGTAGTGCCATTAATCATAAAAGTACAGCTCAACCTGACACTCAAGTCTTTTAATTTACTGTTTGGAAGATAAAAGTTTGCAGAAACATTAATATTGTGAAATAAACCCACCGTATAAACAATAGTTTGGTGGTGTATATGAATACAGTTATGCCCATAAATATTTGGACAATGACAAGTTTTTGTAATTATGTTTCTGTATTTCGCCACAGTTTTAATTTAAGAGGGTTAACAAAAGCATTGCACTGACTGTTTAGGACTTTTAAACAGTCCCCCTTTTCAGAGGCTCAAAAATAATTGGACAATTGACTGACAAGCAGTTGCCAAGTGAGGCCTGTTCATTTGTTGTTTTCTAACAAATGAAATCTGGAGTTTAATCCAAGTGTTAAACTTGTATTTGGAAATCTCGACATTGGATCCAAAGAGATGTTGATGCAAGTGAAGGAGGCTATCATTAGGCTGAAAATAAATCCATCAGAGAGACAGCAAAAACATCAGCAGAGGCCAACAACCTTGTGAATTCTTAAAAAGAAAAAATGCACGGGGCACTTCTGCAACATCAAAATATCTGGAAGACCACAGCAGGGTTAGTGCACAATGACAGATTTACATGGTTAACAAAAACAATGTGATAACATCTAACCAAGTATAGGATTGCCTTGAGGAGCCAGGTGTATCATCATCAAGGTCTATAACCAAGAGATGGAAATATTGAGGGATAGGAACAGGAAGACCTGGTCAGGCTGCCAGAAAACATCTAAAAGAGTCTGTACAGTTCTCGGAAAAATATTTGGGACAGACAAAGATTAAGTTGTAGAAGAAAAGAAGAAAAGGAGCAGCTTATGATCTGAAGCATAACACAACATCTGTCAGACATCTGTTATAGATGTGCATGTTATGGGTGCACATGTGCAGAAATGTACATTGGGTATACACTCTGCTCAGATTCACCCAAGTGCTAGAAAACTGATTGGACACCACTTCAAAGTGGAATTGGTTAATTTTGTATAATTTTTCAATTTAGTTTATACACATACATATATGTAAACACATATACATACACATATTATATATGTACACATACATATATAATATGTGTATGTACACACACACACACACACACACACACACACACACACACACACAGACATACCTACATATACAACTTTTTTTAAATTTTTTTTATCCTTGTTAATGTTAGCCACAATGATAAGTCTAATGCAACACCCTCATGACCCATCAGGACAGGGACATGAATTTAGGTGAATAATTCTTCATGTACCCACATTTGGGGATTTTGTTCCCCTCACCACCACCCGGCCCACTACAGCTTCATCTGATAAACACTCAAAGTTTGTGGCACTGGAAGAACTTTGGCATCAAAATTATCTTGTCTGAAAGTCCCCTTGTGGCTTTTTGTTCTGAAGCACAGTTGGAAAAGCATGCCAGGAATGACCCTCAATCCCAGAATGATGATATCATGACAGAACCAACAGCCAAAAGCTGTCACAGCACTGAGTCAGTCAAGTGATATAAAAACAAGCAAAAAAAAGAGAGCGAGAGAAAATCACAGTTGGCTCTTTCTCTGTATTAAATGCACATGCTGCATCCATCAGAGCATTTCTTATAAACAAAGATGCTCTATTGAAGCAGTTTAGCCTAAAGCAAAAATGCCAAGAAGTTTAACATTTATAGGTTTTAACATTATTGCAGCATCACATTTGGCTGGCATCTGTGCTTGTTTCAAAGGTTTTATAAGCTATCTGTGTACTAAACTTATGTGCATGGTTGCCGCGATGTTTATTTTATTGTTGGTGACACTTTATAACTTCATTATTTATCACTATAGTAACAAAATAGGCTCCTCACAAAAGGATGGTAAATGAGCTCAGCCACTACTTCTGAAATGGTGATATCTATTCTTGCTAAAGCATTCATTTTTGTTACCTCGCTCTACTTCAAGCTAAAGAATGGCTGCCAATGATGAAAGCAATTAATGGCATCTAAAAGGAGCCGTAAGCAATGATGCAGTGACTTAATCTGCCTTCTATTGCAGGGCCTATATTGAATCTGTCAGTCTGCCTGTGTGCCACAATAGGCTATTGTTTAGGAGGAGGACATGAGGGATGACTTCTGCCTAGGCAACTGTCTTTTACGTTAGGATACACCTGAGTAGACACCCATGCTATACAGTCTGAATGGGTAATACACTACCTTAGTTATGTATGTACACTTTCAGCATATTTTTGTAATGACCTACACATTCAGGGATGTGCATAGAGGCAAACAGGGATGGAAATCTTTACAAATACAGTCAAACATGCAGATCATTTCATATAATTTGAGTGATACTGGGCTGTTTAGCAGAAGAATTATGTCTTATAAGACATTTACATTAGCCTTTAAATAATACAACAAAGAGTAAGGAGCCAAAAACATATTCTCATCCACAGACACCTCAGAAAATCCCAGCAGGCAGAGACAGCTACTATACATGCAAACTCACAACCAGTATGAATACTCAAAACTCATACAATCACAGGCACCGGCGCTCTAAAATAAGCCACTAAAAGATGAGATAAGCACAGAAAGAGAGTTGGCACGAAGGCTTATACTCTACAACACAAACACCTTGCATGCAAAATTCTGTGTGCTGAGATGACAACGCTGCTAAAAGTGACACAGGTGCACAACCTGCTTGCATTAACATGCGCATTTTTAAAACATGTGCCAGGCTTTGTATGTTTAAAATAATTTTTTGTAAACATAATATGAAGAGTAAACATATCTGCTTGTTTAACATACTATTGAGTGTATATAACAACAATATAATCATAGCATATGTTCACTTGCCAATGCATATATTAGATTCCCTACCATGAAGCAATAATAATCAACAATTTTGCCTTCAGCTTGACACAATCTGGACATTTTCATCTAACCTCTGGCATCAAGAAGGTTATAGGATATTTTTTCTGCTCGTTTTCTATAAACTCTTAGATTGTTATGCAGGAAAATCCCAGCAGATCAGCAGTTTCTGAAATACTCAGCCCATCTAGGACCAACAGTGTTGGGAAGGTTACTTTTAAAATGTATTCCACTACAGAATACATGCCTCAAAATGTATTTTGTAACGTATTCCGTTACGTATTCTGAATACTTTGGATTACTTAATATATTATCATGCTTTTTACAACTACATGAATGTACTATTGCTGTGATTTATTACTATTACTGGAGGTAAAGGGACCTCTGGCTAATACGTCGGGTTCTGTGTCGGGCTCATAGCCGAAAACTAGCTTTACTTTGTTGTCTGAGTCAACTTTGCTTACGAGAGGCAGAGAGAAGCGTTGAAAGGCTGCTCCAACGGAACTTATTGTTTCGGAGGAAAACACGAGTAACTGTATTGTAAATACCACCTTTTTAAACGGCAACTGTAACAGAATACAGTTACTCATATTTTGTATTTTAAATACGTAACGGCGCTACATGTATTCGGTTACTCCCCAACACTGAGGACCAACAACCACGCTACCTTCAAAGTCAAATCACCTTAAATCACATTTCTTCCTCATTCTGATGCTCAGTTTGAACTTCAGTGAATTATCTTGACCATGTCTACGTGCCTTAATGCACTGAGTTGCTGCCAGTAATCTAACAGGTATACCTGGAATGAAAACATGGCGGCTGGGTGTATATCTATTATTAAATGCATTTTCTATAGAAAGGTAAAAACTTCATAATTCCATCCTAATATTTTTTTCTCTTATTCTCAATCTTTGTCTGGTCAGTGGCTTTCAGGAGCCCAGAGGGTCTCTGGGTTAACGACTTTCCCAGCCACGGCTGGACAGATAGACAGATGTGTTCTATAGATGGTGTTGTTGGAGATAAAGTCGAGGGGGAGTTACCATGTGTCCTGGTTGCTACAAAGCCCTTTGGTCTCCATTCATCAGCAAGAACAGGACCAGACCGCATGAATCACACACACAGCCGAGAGCAGTTTGTGTTTACTGTGTGTGTGTTCATGAATGTAACATACTGTCTGTAGGCAGAGCACATGCGCTTTGTCTCACCATTGCAAACGATACATAGCGACAGAGGCTTGTGTATACAATGTGCAGGTGCAGGGATTTTGTACACACACACACACACTTTCTGCTTTTAATCAGTCAAATAAACGCATACGAAAGAAAATCAGTGCATACCTCTCTCGTCTAATCACACGGCATCATCTTAATACAGGAAGTACAGGATAGTTTGCACACCGAGTGTCAGCACTGTAGATGTTAAACAGAAAATAGTCATATTGTCCTTCAGTAAACAAAGGCTGGTAAACAAATAGGCAAGAGTGGGTTATTATTACCCAACAGCACACACTCATATATTACACACACACGCATTCACGCAGATATAAAAGCAGGAGCAGTATTCATTACTGTGCCACATTAAAAGACAGCACAATGGAACATAAATGACTCTGCGCTCCAATAGCTTAATTGCTAATCTCTTCTTTTAGGACAGTGTTTATTTCATTAGCCTCGTTTGCGCTGATGCTATCTCCCTCCTAATTAACTTGTTTGGATTTAAATGTCTTTTCCCTTCGTGCCAGGCAAGAAACAAACAAATGCAAGGACCACCGTGAAGCCTGGTACAATAGATGTGAAAAAATAAGGATAAAGAAAATATATAAATCACAGGTTTACATGGACTTTGCGCTGTATTAGAGATAATGATCATTAAATGTGGAGTTAAAGTACTGGAAAAAGTCTATAAGTAACTAATATAGCCATTGGCTCATTTTGTAACTAATAGGAGAGTAATTAGCGTTTAAATATGTACTGCGCATAATTGGGAAATGGAGAAATATGACCCCATCTTTACACCTCAAGACTGGAGCTTTTCGATCTTAATATTGAAAGCGTTTTTTCCTCTCATGTTTCATATGTCTTCTCCTACTAGTAAATATCTTCTCCTTCTTTCATCTTTTTTAATGTAATTCTGTTAAACTTTCAGTAATCCTAGTCTTTGAAACTAATCAGGTCTTTCAAGATGAAATGCCCAACCTTCCTCACATCGCTGAGAGAGCTCATGAGACACAGCACCCAGAACTACAAATTAAATGCTCTGTGCGTAGGCTGTTCGAACAAATATAGTTACAAAATCTTAATCTAAGGCACAAATATCTTTGTCATCCATCCATCTGACTGGATCACGGCTGTATTCTCAGAAGCACCATGCCCCGTGAACAGGTTGCCAGTTGATTATATGCCTAACACAGACAAAAAGGCAATCATTCAAGCTTCTCTTGCATCCAGTATTTAGAACGGCCAATTAACCTAAGATTCATGTCTCTGGACTGTGGGAGGAAGCCAGAGCATCTGGATTAAAAAAGGGCAGGCAAGGGGAGAACATGCAAACAACAGCCAGGTTTGATCCCAAAACCAGTATCAGTATTTGCCATACTTTGACAAAGAGCAATTACATAACTGTAACCAAACCTTAGCAATGGCCACAGTGCTTTTCTAGCCTTATTTCCAGCAGCTAAAAGAAAGAAATGCATTTTAAAATCATGGTGATTAAATGTAAATAGAGCTTCACGGTGTCAATTAAACAAAAGCTTTGTTCTTGTTCAAATTGTTAAAAAATTCCCAGCATCTGGTTCCCCGGGTGGCCCGCTACATCAGATGAAAACTGAGATGTCTGGAAGCCTTCACCGGTCCTCATTTGTTTTAATCTGCTACTTTGGTCTAAATCTATCACTGTGGTGCTCTGCAGCATGGCATTCTTTCATTGTGTCAGACTCTGACACTGCAGGCTAGTTTATCTTCACAGTTTGAGTTTGTGCTGCAATGTGGAGCAAAGAAAATAAATGTTTAGGGGAATGCGCTCAGACATGTGTGTGCTTGAGAAAGAACAATAGGTTGAGGGTGGTAGACAAGTCAAATGGTGGATCAAGGGAAAGCTTGAGGTGTACGCTTGCTATTTTGTGGCCATTCGCCCCCAAAAGTGATTTCTTTATCTCATTTTTCAGTGTTTAGAAGCCTGGAAAGGGAAGAAGGCTGGGGGAAAAGGACGTGTAAGAAAGAAACAAAGACAGAAATGTTATTTCTGGTTTGTTAAATTACGTCAACGTGATTGACGGTCAAAGGAAAACGATTTCTTTATCTGGATCCTCAGTCCTGGGAAATAAGAGGGGACGGAGAATTAGAGGAGAAAGCAGATGTGGGGCAACGAGAATGAAATTGAGTAAAACACTGTGTGCTTCGGGATGTGTGTTTTTCAGTCTACATGTACAAGGTGTGTAAAGAAGTGCAGTGATAAAGAGGCCGCGAAGACAGCAAAGAGAAAAAGAGAGGGTGCGATTAGAGAGAGAAGAAACTCCGAACTATTGAACGGCGTATCTGGCTGTGTACACAGCCATCTGTACGCAGGGCCCTGAACCCATTTAAATTCAGGACGATTGCACTGTTTCTCAAATCCTTCAGAGCTGAATGCTTTTTGCACCCCGTCGAACAGGCTCAGAAGAGTAACACTGCGTCTGAAAATACGAACAGCAGCAGCACACGGAGGGCAGATCTCTTTGTCTGCTTAGAAAGGCAGCATTATCCACCAGGCAAGACACGTTTACACCGGGCGGCCTACAGGTTCTCACTTCGTGTTTTCATATCATTATTGATGGGGGCATTTTACGGTGTGGTGGTTTTTGTTCAAAATGCCCGGAAGGTCAGTCTAACAGCATGGCCGGTCAGCTAACATCAACCAGCTAACAGACATGGGTGAGGACAATAAAACATCACAACCGGCTCAGTTTTCAAGAGTGTGTATGTGATTGAATCTCTTGGGCATAAAGTGAATATTGGAGACTGACTGATCAGTTCCTAGAAGAGAAAGCTTAGGTTGTTGGTTCATCAGACATATGCAGTCTAAGCAGTCATGAGTCGGCTTTGTTGGACTATAAAAACAGGTCAAAAGCCAACACTTTGGTAACCACCCTACCCAGTAAAATGGTAATTCAGTGCAGTGGTGTGGTAAAACTCCCCCTGTCTATAACGCTGCTCCCACAGCAGCGTTATAGACAGGGTTAAGTTTTATTTCTGCCTCAAGCTTGTACTTGATCCCAATCAAAAGGACACGTTGGCATCTAGACAGGTACAAGAGAGCCATTTGGGAGATACTTAATAAAAATACAAAACTGAAATGGAGAACTGTGTGTCACACCCCAAACAGGCAACCTGTTGCTTTTTGTACCTACTATTTTTTTGCCAAGATAAAATTATAATATTGGGCTACTGTGCCAATATTTACTTACTGGCACAGTGTCCCACTAATTTCATCTGACTGCTGCACTCAGGACAGTTGCAATCAATGTAATATATATACATAAATTAATTGATTAGTTTTGTTTATCTTGTGTCATGGTTTATAGTGTAATTAATATTTTACACAATTCATTATTATTTTCTCGTTCTTTCCTCATGTTTTTCTCTCTTCTGCATTTCCCTGCTTCCCTCTGTGTGTATTCCACATTCCTTTCAGTTACTTCCCATTCATATTACTTCCTTATGTGGCTTGCTGTGTTTTGAGTCCCTGTCTTGTTATCTAATTGAATATACCTGTGTCTTATTATATTTGGTAAGTGTGTCCCTTTCCTCAGTCTTAATGACCTTGTCGGGCTTTCCCCCTCCTACTCCTGTGTCTCCCACAGCTTCATTTTCTTGCTTCCTTCTGATTTTCTGTTTGAACTTTGGATTATTCTGCCATATTCTTTCATATTTTTTAAAATCAAAAAGTCAGATTAAGGATGATTTTCCTTTTTACAACATACAGCCTTTTTGTGCCTTTGTTTTGGTCTGCTAAAGACAGCATCATTGTATACAAACAGGCATCTGCCCACTAACTTCCTCCATCAAATTAAGGCAGATGAAATATGGCTTTTCTTTTATGTCCTTTCTCCTTTGAGAATTCTCCAAAAGCTTTCAACATGATGCTTTAAGCAGACACACAAATGCACAAAAATACGCCAAATGATTCGTGTCATTATTTGTAGACCGACCATTTTCACTCTCTTATCTTCCCATACTTGCACTTGATAGGGACCTGTATGCAAGAGTCTCATACAGTCCAATAAAGTCAATAGGAATCCCTCCAAGTCACCATGAAACCCCCAACCCCCACCTGATTGATCTTCTTTCTATAGACATCAGAATTAAATTGGCTAAAACTAATGACCATGTGAAGTCAGAAGTGGAAAGTGCGTTGGCTTGTAAACAGAAAGCATTGTGCTGCTGGTTGAACTCCCACTTCACCATCACGATTCAGTACAACCTATGCATCTGTGCTAATGCTGGAACAATCCATCAAATCACTCCCCTCTATTGTTTTCTATGCAATTTCACAAACTCAAATTTCACTTGTGCTTGAACTTCTCCCTCTACACATTCAGCTGAAACATGTCATATAATGTAGCTCCTCTGTTTTTCACTTTTTTCCACCAAGTCCAGCTGCCGATAAGTGAAACTGCCACATCAGACTTTACATAAATGCACATCTAAAACTATAACCGTTTGCTGTTCCAGATTGACAGGTGTATTACATTAGATGAAAATACAACCCCATCTACTGCACGAGTACATAAATTCATAAACAATCATCCCTCACCCTCTCAGGATACCATGCAGCACTCAAATCAGTGCATCTCATCAGCACCCATTCCATCAACACTTTGGTTGCTGACACTCAAGGGCAGCCTTTAATTTCAGCCAGTGATGAATGAGCTGGTGGGACAGAGGGAGGGGGATGAACTCCAATCAAGGGGCTCCTATGGGACTGTTATCAATGGGGTACTTCCGGAAACATCTGCCACATGGCTATCTATCATCAGATGACCAGAGAAGCTGCAGTGGGGAATGATGGGCTCAGCTGTGAGGCTTGTGTGGCTGTTGGTAGAAGGGCACCTTTTGAGTTTTTCCATCACTGTACTTTGTCATTATATGATCAAAATGATAGTGGGACAGGTTAGCACGCATTCTCCGCCTGTAATAAATCTGTGATTTTCTGTAATGATAAGAGAATGTGGTGATGGATTTCTTGAAAGTGTCTCGGTATGCTGTACAACCACATCTTATCTGATCTACGCGGAGCATGGAAGTTATTCCAGGGAAGCGAACATCTTCAATAAAATTGAAACCTATCAGAGCTCTGAACAAAAATCTCATTTAAAATATGAAACACAAATTTGCAGAAATGCTGTGCTGTCGTCTTCAAGAGACGAGCTTTGAGCTGCGGGTGTCAGAAAGGACATTCTGTGTTTCCTTTAATCAGTGAACAAACAGAAACACTGTTGCTGGAAGCAAAGAGCAGGAAAAAAGTAGCTAAATTTAAAAAGTGTAACATTTCTTCCTTGTTTTATTTTAGGACGTGTTCTCTCGTTTTAAAAGAGGATTCTTCCAACATGCTACGCCCTGTTGCTTTTGTAGTGTGTGTAGTTCAGAGTGATAAAGCCCATGGTGTTTGGTGTGATTACCCCAGATGCTGCCTGGCATGTAACTAATGACTTGCGATTCACCCTAGGTCAAGTCTGAGGCTTCTGCTTGAGCTTTGAAGCTTGTTTACCCTGCTGCTTAATGCCCATGAGACCTCTATGCTCCCCTCCGTTCCCTGCATACCATCTAGACAAATTAAGTACCTGCACTAGAAAAGGATTTTTTTTTTTTTTAAGAAAGAAAAGAAACAGTCTTTTGGTGCTCAAAGCAGCAACAAGAAAGAAAGAAAGAAAGAAAGAAAGAAAGAAAGAAAGAAAGAAAGAAAGAAAGAAAGAAAGAAAGAAAGAAAGAAAGAAAGAAAGAAAGAAAGAAAGAAAGAAAGAAAGAAAGAAAGAAAGAAAGAAAGAAAGAAAGAAAAGAAAGAAAGAAAAGAAAGAAAGAAAGAAAGAAAGAAGAAGAAAGAAAGAAAGAAAGAAAGAAAGAAAGAAAGAAAGAAAGAAAGAAAGAAAGAAAGAAAGAAAGAAAGAAAGAAAGAAAGAAAGAAAGAAAAAAAACACATTTGAAAAAGTCAGCAGCAATGTCTCTTTCCAGGAGTCATGACAGTGTTGTTGAAAATCCACAGAGCTTGTTGAGAAATGTTTCAGGCAGGAACTTTTTTTCTGTTAACTGTCTCCATCCTCCAACCAAGAAGCATGAAGCTAGCTAACATTAACATTGCCAAAAGGGACACCATCAGTATTCTCATGCCATCGAGCAAAAGCCTCATCGGGGGTGGTGGATGCTTTTCTCTTTCAAGTGATGAAAACAAAAAGTTGCACATGAAGCTGCTTAGTACTTCACTTAGTTAAGACGTGTGGATTTCTTCATTCCTTTATGGCTTGATTTTGTCAAAAACACATTGCTGTCATTGGGTTTTACTGTACTCACATTGTTACACGGCCTGGTCCGTGCAGACAGGGAACTCACACCAAAACTGAAGCAGACTGTGTGGGGAGTGAGAGGGACCCAACTGCACACACGGAGGGAGACGGAACTAAGGATAAACAAAAAGCGAGCTGTGTATTATGGCTGATACATGAGTACAAAATAAAGCAACATGGGCGAAAATAAACCTGAAACATAAACAGAAAAAACTAAACTGAGGTAACTATGTCAACGGACACGAACATGATCCTGAACAGGCACATGCGAGAAACTATGATAAGGAAAAACATGAACTGAGCAGACTCAAGTACATGAAACATGACAGACAACCTGACAAAGACTGAATGAAAACACACAGACTAAATACACAGAAGGGTAATGAGGCAAGTGGAAACACCTGGGGAGACACAGCTGACACAAATAAACATAATAGCGCCACAGGGGAAGAGTAATATATGCACATTGAACATGGAAACCTCAAGACTTTCAAAATAAAACAGGAAACATGGAGACACGTAGACATAATGACACAGACTAGACAAGATGACACACACGGACAAGAAATACATGACATACTGACACTGAAGACTAGAAAAGACTTGCATGAACTGCACCTTTAGTTTGAAATGTTCCTGCATGTTTCTTTTTTTCAGAAATCATTGTGTGCATATGGCATAAAGTGCAGGGCTTATGCTGTGGATTTAATTCAGTATTATAAAAAAATGTTGAATAATACCAGATCTGACAAGTGGGGCTGTAGATGAGTGATGGCTGTTTTAGTGTATCAAAAAAAACCCTCAAAAGTCCTTTTTCACTGCACTGTGAGCAGATGCACACCGGCAAGCAGCACAGCTGAGGTTGTTTGTGCCAAACGGTCCTCTTCAGACACTTGAGGAAGGTTACACTAAACCCCAAATTTACAATGCAAAACCACGTGAATGGCATTAAAGAAAAAAGAAGCAAAATCCTGACCTGACACACTGCTTTCAGGGATGGATACTGTGGATCCTTCCACTGAAAACTGCTGTTTGGTCTCTGAGTTGTAGCCAGTGATTCAGCTTTTCATCATCCTCAAACCCAAAATGATGATCTGTGGTTCAGTTTGAAACAGTTGATGTTTGCACTTTTGTCCAGTTAAAAGTAGGTGTTTATTTAAGCGGTGAGACAGGGATTTTTAGTGAGTGATCTAAAAATATTGGCTCAAAACCGCTGGAACCAGTCCAGAGGTGCACAAGAACATGACTTTGAAGCAGAGCCGTGCCAAATTTAAATCAGGTATTTTTTTATTCTTAATTAGCAGGGCTGGAAGACATTGGCAAATTGACCTGTTAAATATAAAACTGTTTAAAATCATTTGTTAAAGTGTGTACTCCATTTAAATGTGCTGTTATGATATCAAAAGGAAACTGAGAAGCATGGAAGATGGTGTGTACCTATAAAGACCACTGTACAAAGTGGTCATACAACCATGCCATCCATCAGGTTAAAGTAGACAAGTAATTAATATTGACTGGGAGCACTGAAGCTAAATAATCCAGTTGTTTTATCTAAAAGAATAATCTGACTGTGAAGCACCATAACACTCAACCTACAACAACACGATTTCTTAAACTCACAGGACTCCAAACTTTTAAATGTAAGAACTTCACTCACTAAAACTCTTCAACCACTTGAAAAAATTAAATTAGTGAACTGATCACAACTCAGACATGTAATTACACAAGGCTTCGTTTCAAAGGGTCACAAGCAAAACCAAGCAGAACTTCAAATTACTCTCATAGCGCCAGTATTTCAACACCATGAAGAGATAGCAGGTTCTTTAAATTCCATTTCAAACACCCTAATAAATTATGTTTAAGCTCATTAAAAAGCCTTCATTTAAACCAGAATGGTGCATTGAGAGTGATGACGGGACTAAAAGGCAGACCACATATTACTAGTTAAATCCAGAATTGGTCTTGAATAATCAACCCCTATCATCTCTTAAAGACGCTACACTGCAACACTATTGTATTTAATCATTAGTTGGAAATTTTGGCTCTCTCACAGTCTGTCCTCTGTCTTCCTCCCCGCACCACAAACCAGTCGCAATAGATGGCTGCCACTCCCCGAGCCTGGTTCGGCTGTGGGAGCTTCTCCTCCTCACTGTTGCCAAGTGCTTGCTCATGTGGGTCATTTGATTGTTTGGGTTTACTTTCTAATATTGTAGCTTCTTTACCTTACATTATAAAGTGCCTCGATGTGACAGTTGGTTTGATTTGGCGCAATATAAAATAAACCGAATTCAACTGATTTGAAATATTTGCTTTTTACAGTTCCAGAAATAAAAGCTGAATAAATGGTTCTGGTGACTGTCTTTGTAAAATGTGTCCACTGAAGGTTAGCCCAAGGACACTAACCCCGCCACACCTCTGGATATAGCCCCTTAGCACATTTAGCTGGCTCCCATGCCTCTTTAATAAATAAAGCTGACTCCTCAGCTGTATTACAAGAAGCTGGAAAAAATGAAATGCCTGTGATGGGTAAAGGCAGGGCAAAGAGTCAGGCAGCCTGGAAACAGATAAAAATCAAAAGTCAAGCAGGATTTCTGGGGACTTGCAGCATCTAGCTCAAGGTTCACTGCTGGAGGTGTGTGTGTGTGTGTGTGTGTCAAGTGTGTGAGAGAGAGAGCTGTGTGAGGCATTTAGTCTTGACCTTGCCATACTGAATCCTATTTCCCTTTGGCTGTTGCCCAGCAACATCACCTTGACAGCAAGAAATGGCCAGAGAGAGATATAAAAGGAGGATTAAAACAGAAATAGGTCTCCCGCTTACTTGATACGTTAATATCACCCTTTGCTTCAAAGCTACACGATGGCTTTTTCCCACATTTCTGCAGTAGCAGGGACTTTTTTAAATTATTATTTCAACCTAAGTGGGACAGGTCAAAGGTCAAAGGGAAACCGATAGCATCTGTGGCCCCTGTGGAAGGTTTAGCAGCTTTAATCTAAGAGAAGTTATGGCCTTCACTTGGATGTGACCCTGGGGAGGCTGCAGGGCAGTAGGTGGTCAAGATCAAAGTTGTCCTGCAGGACACTGGCACTTATGGTCAGGGAAGAGTCTGTACTGCTGCACAGATAAACATGATATAATATCTGTGTGCGCTCGCAGCTGCCCCGCCGAAGGCCCCGCCTCCTCACCCCAGAGTCCGTGCAAAATGAATGTGCTCTCTTCTTCAATCAAAGGGGAAGGAAATGATTGAGTGGCTCCCACGGAAGCATTTCATAGCCAGAAGAAAACGTTTGACAAACAGGCAGGAAGATGGGGAACACGCAACATGGATTCAAAGGGGCAACATGAAGAGGCTGGTGCTATAGTTGTGACAAGGCTCATTTAAGTTTGTTTACATCGTTTTAGTATTTTATAGAAAAATATAGTAGAGACTTAATAACATGATAGTCTATCAATCACTTTTTATTACCGACATGAAGTTTAACTGTCACGTGGGATTTTCAGCTTTTACTGTCAGAAGCCACGGAGGTAACTGCTTACATGGTTACTACTACAACAATATCAGAAACAACAAGCACAAGTTTGTTTAGTTGATGACATTCTCATTAATGATGACATTACAGTAACGAACCTCTGAAAATGGTTTTAGAAAATTACTGCGTTTGCAAATTTTGCTTTAAGAAAATCTGAACAAGAAACAGAAGTAGTCAGACATGTTTTTGGATTAGAACATGATGGCAATCTTTGCGTGATTCTTTCATCTTTCACTGCATGTACTTTACAAAGCTTTGTGACAAGAAACTGTAGCAGACTTTCTCTTAAGAGAAGAAAAACACGTTTGTATGCTGGAGGCTTTCGGCAAGACGAGATCAGAAAATTGCTTCAATTCAGAGAAACCGAGGCAGACAGATTTATCTATATTATATCCCTAACTGCAGCGTTTGAGGATAGATGGGCCCAGGCTTTTATTTTGATAGAGTATAAATGGACAGGACTATCTAATGCATGTCAAACAGCCTCGCTTCAAAACACGATAACAAAAAGTGGAATTGGCTGTAAGGATATGAGCCCAACCGAACACAAGTTTTTACAAAAGAGATCTTGCCTACATTATGATATAGGTAACACTTCTATGCACTTAAAAGCAATGCACGTTTCATTTTTTGGCTTTCAGCCTGTTCAAAGCAGGTTCATCAGGCTACACATTTATCTTTTCTCTTCTTTTGTGTTATTTCTTAGAAGCAATCAGCTGCAGAAACTGTCGGCTCTGAATCCAAAATATCTGTTGAGTTGAAACCGGTCTGCTTGTTGACTCCTTATATAGACACACAGAAATTATATTTTTTGTAATGATCGGTTCAGCCTTTAAAACCTGCGTGGGAACATCTTTGAGCAACATAACAAATGTTAAATGGGCTCAGAGTGTTTTATACATCATGTCTGCTTCACCCATTCACACATATATTCTTTTTTTTTTTTTTTTACATGTAAGTGCTTTTTACTGAACATGGACACATAGCCACACTCTGATGTTCAGTATCTCGCCCAAGGACAATTTGGCATGCAGAATGGAGCAGCCATGGCTCAAACCACCAATCTGATTAGCAGATAACACTGCCCGTCTTTAGTTTTGATGACAAGATGCATTTGTTTCAGTAAACTTACACAATGTCACAACATTTATTTCTATCCAGAGTTGATTTTCTGCTCATTTTAAAACCAAGACCTTGTATTGATTATGGCAGAGTTAAGTTCAGTGGAGTTAAGGTCTGGACTCTTTGGTGGCCATCCATGTGTGGAAATGATGCATCGTGCTCGAACTACCCTTTGGCAGTTTGAGCCCGATGAATCTTGGCATTGTCATCTTGGAGCATGTCCATGCCATCAGGGAAGGGAAAAAAATCTGATGACAAAAAGCCTGGTGATTCAGTATATTCAGATAGTCAGCTGACTTCATTCACTGGGCACATACCCTTTGTGAACTTAGATGTGACCAACTGATGCAACCCCAGCTCATAACACTGCCTCCACAAGCTTGTATATTAGGCACTAGTCATGATGGGTGCATCACTTCATCTGCCGCTGATGCACCAGTGACTCTGACAGCAGGGTAAATCTGGACTCATTAGAGTACATGACCTTTTCACACAACCTTACCTCAACCCAAAGTTAAATATTTATCCTCCGCAGAAAACAGAAGCTTGTTTTTTCTGAGTAGCCTCACTAATAAGTTGTTTTCTTAGGGCTGCACAGCTGTTTAGTCCCAATCCCCTGGGTTCTCTTCACATTATCCATGTAGACTTGCTCTTATTTTTACAATTTTACTTTAGTGATCTCCAGTTATGATCATTCAACTTTTTTTTAGATCATATTTCTTCCACCTTCCAGTTTTAGTAATTTCCCTAGTTGTTTTCTGTGTTTTTGACCCAGGATACTAGTTTGACCTTATTGAAACAGAATAACAGGGTAACTTTTCCACAGCACGGGATGTGTCTTCCATATCCAAGAAAGGAGAAGCTACTCACTATGTCAGTTAAGGTTAAATAACCTGCGTCCAGCTGGAATATTAGTCGCAGCAGTAATTATCTAATGCAAAGCTCTTACCCCCGAGTTAAATCCAGGTCTATAACGATGCAAAGCAAGCCACCAACTCTGAATTGAAACCCACATTAGCTTTCTAGCCAACGTCTCTTGTATTCTTAAGCATGGACATGAATATTTAGTTGTATGGTGGATTTTTATATAAACAACCAGAAGCTAGAAAACTGCAGCACACATCATCAGTCTAAATTAAAAGTTTGTTGTAAATGCTGGTACTGGCCATCTTTCCATGCTTATATTTTCTTCCTCTTTCATTCTCGTTTAGTGAAAATTTAGTAAAGAAGTTAAAGTTGCAAATCATAGATACATGCATGTATGCACACATACAGAAATACCAGATAACAGCTGCATATCGACCAGTTATGGCATACAGAGTTTGTTTCTTTGCAGCATACTTTATCAGCCTACACAACTTGCTTCCCCTCACTTTACCCTTAGATATTCCAAAGAGCACAGTCAGCAAAGTTAGTGCAGAGCAAAACATAAAAGAACACAAAGTCACAAAGTTCAGGAGTCACTTTACATGTCGAGACAAAGTGCAAAATGATATCTTTTCAGAGGGATGTCTAAATAACCAGAAGCTAACGCACAGAGTTTCCACGTGACACAAAAATCAATGATATCAGCTGATTTGGCAGCCGATGGACCGGAGCAGATGTGAGCAAAGGTTAAGTGTCAAAGCACTGCAAAACATTCCCTCTTTGAGAGAGATATATTCACAGCGGGATACAAGCTCTATGTCATTAATAAAAGGTCAAAGGAAGCCGTGGACAGTGGAGTTCTGAGATGTGGAACAGCCAATCAAATTGGTTGAAGTCTGCATTTGCTGTTTTTACCACTATGGAAAATCCTGGTCAATGAAGAGGATTTTCAGATGCCCTGTGGCAAGATGGTTATTTAAAACTAGGCCAAATTCATTTTCTACATTTCAACAGATGTCCCGAGTATTTGACATGTAACTCTGGTTCAGTTGAGTAACTTGGGTTTTTAAAGTATTATTTTACTCACCGAGGTCAGGAGAGGTTCTTATGGGGGGAAATCGTGATTAGTCAGATGATCAAAAGGGTTTTAAACAAGCCAATGGTTTATCCAAACTGTGGTTTGTTCCACTCACAAGTGTGCTACATTGTATCACTATCTGCATGATGAGGAAAATTTGGGATGTCCTATAAAGCTGTTTATTGTTGCAGTGACAGCATGAGTACATCACTTTTCTCCTGTGCATGTTAATATTTTACGGATGCAAAGCACTAGCATAACAAATGATGCAAGACATGCATAACAAATGATGATTTCCCCCGAAGGTTTAAAAGCTTGATAAAGGCCAAAGAAGCAGGAAGTTGCTTTTTAGGTTCTGATAGATATTTTTAACAGGCAACTCTTTACCATCATCATCATTCAATCAGTGGATCTATTTTCTATCAAGGTTTTGGCGATGTGTTTTTGCAGAGTCTGCTCTATTAGATTCAGAGCTAAAGTCTAGGAAAGACAGAAGAAAAAAAATATCCAAATATATGCTTGTTGCATAAAAAGAAAACACAGGAGACTTTGCAAGACGCTGGGTGCTTGGCAGCTTTGTTTATTAGGCGAGACATGAGAGAAAAGAAAGCTTAAAAGCGACTACCACAGCACAGTCTGCACTTAAAAGACATTTGAAGTCTACTTCCCACAATCTACTGTGTGGAATTCCCTTCTTGGCAAATGTATCTCATAAATTCAGCATGAGAGAGAGCGAGAGAGACTGTAGAAGGGAAATGGAATTCAAAGGAAGAAAAAAACAATTTCACTGGAGAAAATGTTCATATTTACATTAAAAAAAAAAAAGCTTTCCAACATGAAGCCGTACAGCTGACTTGTGTTCCCATCTCTCGCAGTACAGACAACACAACTCCCACAAAATAATTTCCACAGCACAGCTTTAGTAAACTGGATGGATAATTTTATTGTCCAACAATTGGCCGAGCTGAAAGCTGGCAGTGGCAGAGACAATGTAATTAGCTGTTTTACTATCATGCCTGACCACAGAAAGCCTAATTGTTTTTGCTGACGGCGCACACAACAGGTTGAAGAGAGAATGATCACACAAATGTTACATTTCTCCATGAACATGCAGTCAAATAAAGAAAGACATCCCCTCCCCAATCTATTTAATATGATAAGTGGCATTTTAGCACGCCTGATTGGGGTCTCCTACCTTTTAAAAGAGCATAAACCTGTACAATTACACAAGATGTATCATGCGTCCCCTCCCACATGTTTTTGGAATCAAACAGAGGCCCAGTTCCAGTCTGGCCCCTGCACCCTCCCCACACACTTTCTCTCTGTATGCTTGTTCGTGTGGAAAGTGCTGTTCCAAACCAACTAACCTTAAGTGGGAGTGGGTCATACAATGCTCCAACACAGAGTCAACAATGATGTCAGCTTACTAACCACATTCCTTGAAGGTGTAGTACCTACTTGTGTCCAAAAGTGGAGGGAATAAAAGCACGCTTACAAAAAATGACTTCTGTGTGGTTATTTTGATATAAAATGAAATAATCAGAAGGTCCCGTTTCAGCTGGAAAAGGACCAAGGCTTCTGAAAACCTACTGCTGTATTTATAATCTACCTCTTAATTAAGGGGCCTCCCTTCAGGAGTTGCGAGTGTGACTCCACATGGAGATAAACTCATTTCGGAGTAGTACAGACTGGGATTTTACCACAGTTTGATTACAGACACAAATAGCACGCTATACATGGTATTTTTTGCTGCTCCTCGTCGACCAGGTTAATATCCATATGTAGTAGTTCACTCGCAAATGTTAGCATCACGAGCTTCCCACACAGGAGCTGTTTGATTCATCTGCATTTGTTCTTTAGTCTTACCTTTTTGTTTCTAAGCGCCTCTTAGTCTTATACATCCATTTTCTTTAAATGTCTTGTCTAACATGCAGATGCTCTTGTGCATGTTTTATTTTTTAAAGATTTATATACAGATTTTTCAACGGTTATTTTGAGTTGCATACTTTGTGTATGTTTATTAATGTTGCTTAGCAGTTGCAAATCAACCAGACACTTTAGGTAGCTATCAGCAAGCTTATAGTGTAATTCTGGCTGAATATTTGAGCACTTTTTTGGGGAGAATTGGTAAAATTCATCAACACCTTCAACAGCACCATGTCATTGTGGCCAGTTAGCTCCATCTCTGACTGACCAAACCAGTCAAGCTTAAATGAACTCCTTTGTCCCACACGCCATCAGACTGTTTAACTCCTCTCTGGAGGGGAGAGGGAGGGGAAACAGGAGGACAAAGGAGGGGGGAACAACTAAGCTGTAGTGCCTCTTCACCTCACTGTGCCATACGTTTGTTAATAGTCAATGGTGCAATAGAACTCAATACTTGAAATGTGCAATTCACTTGTATTTTTATTTTTATTCATATTTATTCTATTTATCCCCTTCGTATATTTTATTTATATATGTCTCTGTATTTATATATATGTGTGTGTATATATATATATATATATTCTGTAACTCTGTAACTTCTGTCGGTGCTGTGCTTTTGGAAACCGAATTTCCCAGAGGAACCCACCCGAGGGATTAATAAAGTTTTATCTTATCTTATCTTATGTATCGACTTTGGCGTAGGGCTTCTTCCTTGGTCACCACCCTCTCAGTCCATGGCGATGTAAAACTTGCTTCACTGTAGACAGTGGCGGTGATGTTCTAGCATTTTCCTGTTCATAGCAGGCTTGAGCCTAAGTGCTTCCTGGGCTGTTCTTGAAAATCCTAGCCAATTTATTTTGCTTTAAGAATGACACTCTGAATCTTCTTCCAGACCTTGGCGTAATAGTGACATATCTGAATAACTTACTGATGATTTTGGAATCTTCTGTTGTCTAGAAATGGCTTCAAGAGACCTTCCCAACTTGTATAAATCTGCAATTCTCCTTCTTAGATTTGGACAGTCCCTTGGACTGTACCATTGCTAAACAAATCAATCATGATCTCTAATTGGAAGTTAATTGGCCTTGGCCTTTTGAAGTTAAAAGACACACAAATATTGATGCAAGCGTGTATGTATATAAGTAAGCGTGTGTGTAGTCTGTGTAGATTAGAGAAAATCTAAAATAATTTCCAACTTGTGCTTCAAATTCCTGTTTTATTTTTAGTCATTAGATGTTTGGTGTCCATTCATTCCACCCTTGAAAAATAACATTTCAAAGAAATCATTAAAAGCTTAAAATTACTCAAAATGAGTTTGTGTAGACTTTTGACCATAACTGTATTGGTTTTTGTACAGGATTCCATTATATGATGATATTATAATTTGAAGGTGCTTTGGAGCAAAGCTTTCAGCCTCGTTGCATGAGTTCAGTTGAGTTGGCCAGTGTTGAAGATCTTCCTTCAGAGAGTAGAGCATCACCTTGCTTTTTAGCTAGAATGTGACAAATCGCATGATAATAGCACAAAAACAAAACAAAATAAAAATCAGTGGACAGGGACAGGGAAAAAAAACGTATACATGGATCACCTGCTGGCAGCTGGATACATGTGCAGAGGTACTGTTGTGAGCTTTGGAACATATCGCTGCCAAATAACTAAGATTTCTTACTCTGAGCTGACAGTACAAAGGCAGATTTATCCAGACTTTTGCATTTCAAGTCCAGCCCCTGTTTACCCCGGTGAGGAAAAAGCCTTTAGTCCAACAGTTTTGCTTGAGGGTACAAACTGGAGTCTATTGTTGAGGCAAAATTCCATCAGTGGAGTTACAAGAGTACAGCCCTGTTGTAGCTTAAACACAGTGATTGAAAAAGCTATCTGGGAAAGCGTTTATTCGTAGGGGACAATCGTTAGCCACAGTCCTGATAGCGCCAAAAGCTTTATTTAGACTTTTGTTTCATTCCGTCTCTGCAGTCTGAGATAAGCTGGATGTGTGGGCTAAGCGCAGACTAACCCTCTCAGCCATTACATGCCATGACTTGTGGCCAAATCTGGACAATGACGCTGTGTTGGGAGAACCAGTCAATGTTGAAGGGCAGTCTGTGAAAACACTAGAGGCCGGATGGAGAAAGATGTACAGAATAAAATGTATGGATGGATGAAGAGACTGAATGTAATTCAATTGGGTAGCAATCTCTGCAGATAACGCTGCTTTAATCAGAGGCATCTTATCTGAAAACACGTTATATAGAGCTCGGATTTGGGGGTGGGGGAGGTTGTCCTCCTGGACCACAAAAAGAACAACATGGCTTTCTGCAATTTACTTATGAAACACACGACAGGTCATACACATTGTATCTCAGCTATTATAAGTCTGCAGATTTGCTGTGGATACCCGGAGCAGCATGCTGCCAAGTCTGCAGCACAACGTTTTTACAACAATGTGCAATTCTATTGATTGAAAACTCAGTGGATCCACGGTAATCTTATCAGCTCCTCTTTTTCCACAGTGGCAAAAACAACAGTGGCACACTGAAAGGAAAAACAAGCTCCTATTTCATGAGATAAAATGACAAGAGATGGTCCCACAAGAGTACTCAAGAGATGATACACCAAGATCTGCAAAGCCTCCATCAGATATTAAAGTGGGTTAGAGCTCACCTTAGATATAGAATTAAAAAATTAAAAAAAGACTCCCGCCAAAAGCCAAGAAAAGTCCCCAAAATCGTCCAGTTTCATATGCATACATTGTTGTGTGTACATATCTATATTCTGAATCTATCTATATTCTGAAAGCATGTGCAGCAAAGAAGAGAGCTGAGCTTTTCAGGTTTTGGGGCCTAGATGGACAGGCCTTGGCCTCAGGCTACCGACCCCGTGTTTTTCATTTGGAGCCCCCATCTTGGTCACTCTCTAGTCTTTATTTTCCATTAGGGAGAGAAATGCCTGTGGACGAAAAGTGGAAGCACAGAGAAAAAGAGGGCAACACACACACACACACACACTCACACACTCACACTCACACAGAGGAAGAGAGAGAAAGGAGCTGAGCAGAAACACAGAAGACAAAATGGCTTTCATTCGCGCAGCAGTAGAAGGCCAGAGGTCGCTTATTTTTCCTCTTTCACTTCTTTCTCTTCATTTCTCGCCTCCTTTCATCTCGTCTGTGAGGCATGTTGTTGTGCAGCATTTTCAAATCACATAAAAGATGTTTACACGTGCTCCACAAGCCCCTGTGATTGCAGTGTTTTGCGCAATTGTATGCAAAGCTACACAAACCCGGATCAATGCAGCGAGAGGAGAGACTTTCATAAGCACACGCAGTCGGTGACTCTGCATGCTGGGTTCCTCCAACACTCCTGCCTAAAGTGTTGGTGGTGAACATGAAGTGGAAAAAAAGAACCTCTCAATCTTTTGAGAGGCATGTGAGCTTGGAATTATGCGCACGTTTAGCTTATTGTTGTGTACGGTTTGCCCGGTGCACGCCATCGGTGTGTGGTGACAGTGATAAATAAGCATTATTAAACAGGAGACAGAGGCCTGGTGGAGCCATTAATCTTCATCCTTACTGGCACCATCACAGGACTCACTTCTCATCAACCCGCCACATCTACACGTCCCATTATCAATAAGACAAAGGAAGCAGAACCAGTTGCCCGTGTTCTGATGGGGTTTGTGTGTCTTTAACCAGAGTGGACCATCTGCAGGGTCACAGCGAGAAGTGATTAACATCTACTAGTATCAGATGAGCGATGGGACGAAGAGAGAGGACGACACCTTGTCCGGTGGCTCGGAATTAATCACACTCTGCTTGGAGTTGACACACAAGTCTATTGCAGCAAAGGAGGAGGAATATGAACCTGTAAGAGGAGGCTCGCTGACAGTGAGTGCCACACTGCGGCTTCTGACATTAAACTTAAAAAAAAAAAAAGGATAAAGACATTCCCCGTCTTGTCGCTCCTTCCCTGGAAATAAAAAGCTGGGATGAACAGAAGCAGGTTGGAGGGGTGGGGGGAAAAATGATGAATCATCAGGCAGTCTTCTTTTATCAGCAACTCAGATCAGCAGGTGGGAGGAAGAGAGGAAATAATAAGATGTGTGCAAAGCGAAAGCGCTGAACATGGACCAGTGAACACGCAGGTACCTTTTTAGAAACATTTCTATGCTCTCTAAAATTAAACTCCCACATCCTGTCAACACATACCAATATTTACTGGAGGCTTTGTTTTTTAACATATGTTCAAAAAAGGGGATGGAGCGAAAAAGAGTTGTTCTTTGTTTGTTTTTAACTAGAGATGGGATCTGCAAGAATAATGAAAAATATTAAGCCCATTTAACAACATAATAATGTCTTCATTAGGGGTATACTTGTACGATTTTATTGGTAACCAAATGCCTTTATTAATTCTTCTTACAGATTTGACTCTTTAATCTATTTACTTATTGATTCCTGAGGGAAACGTGAACATGCTGTCAATACGGGGTAAATAGAAAGGTTTGTATTAGGCCACAACAATAACATCATTCCAACAGTGGACAGTTTAGTATCACTTCTGGTTGGAACTGGTTTTCAGTTTCCATCCCTTTTCTAACCGATAGGGTCTGAAAAGTAGCAGTTTGAAGTGAGAGAATTTTGAAGAGCAACTCGTTGATTTTGGTCTTTCGGCACTTTCACCAGATGGTCACCAACAGCAGCACCTCCCTCCACAGGTGGCGGTACTTTCCCCTCCACTCATCTCCTCAACCCTGCGATCACACAACATCTGGTTCCACGGTTCATCGTACTCTTGCCTCTCTCTAATAAAACTGTGGCTCCAACCCTGAGGTCGTTTCCTTCATTTGCAATATTTTTGTACCTCCTTACAGCAAACTGAAAATTAGGACAGGAAACAGCAGGAGAGTTTAAGGCAATGGAGCAGCACCGTGGCAAAAATTCAAGGTCAAAGGCCTTTGCAGATAGGAGACGGGCAGAGAAGTGAAAGTCGAGTTGTCAGTCAAGCATAGAACCGTGGTTAACACCCGATATCAGATGGAGGTGGAATCAGAGAGCGAAATAATGACAGAACCAAAGTGAAAGTGCATTTTCCCACAAAAGGACAAATAAGTAACAGGTGAGCTGGGGAAGGAAATCTCTGCCAGGTACTGAGAAACGTTAAGGTCTCATAAGTTTCTTTGCACAAATGCCAGGAAGAAAAATGACAACTGAACTTTTTTGTCCTCTGTGATTAACAAGATAAAATCAAATCCAGGCGATCATCAATCGTGTGTCGTAATTACAAAAACAAAGTAATTCATTTCATGAGGCCTGAACCAACAACATCATTATCTATCCATCTGCACTCAGGAATCATTGAGCAAGCCTTCGAATTGTTCACACGGGCCACATGAGCTTAGTTAATGTTAGTGCAAGAAAATGGAAAGCAGGCTTCTTATGCTCGATGTAATCACAAATCACACTGTTAAACTTGCTTCAAGGAAACAAACACGACTTTCTTTTAAATAGTAAATACTCACCTGATCCACCTGTGGACTGAAAATAAAATAAAGCAGATAACATCTTTCACATTTTAAAGATTCAGCAGGCGGTGATTCTTAACTGATTGTGAACAGGTGCAGGCTACATCCTACACACACACACACACACACACACACACACACAATGTACCTAATAAAAAGCAATTGTGTATTATTATCGATTAAAAGTAAAAGACAATTGCAAAAGTTTTCTTTTCTTTTGTGTCTTGAAGTCCCAGCTGTGGTGTTATTAAATGTCAGGATATGGGCCTCTTTTAAAGAGGAACAAAGAACATGACCACAGACCCCAAGCACGCCGGCGGCTGCGTGTGCTGATTGGGGACTTTGTGTTTTGCACCTTGTTTTCATACTCTGCTTTGGTTTAGGTGCAGAAAAAAATACTTTGTTTGGTCAGAGTTTGTGGGTTTTGGTTCACCTAAGGCACTATTAATCTTGCATGTTGAAAATTGAACCCAGGCGCAAATAAAACGCGACGCCGAAGGGGTCCATATGCAACACATGGTTAGTGACAGCAGTGATGCCAAATGAGTATTTCGTGCTCTGGAAACAAGAATGGGCTGATATTTACCAGGCGAAGGAACAAAAGGAGATTTTACCAGCTTTTTCTCAAAAAATGACTCAAACAAAAATTGTTGACAAAAAATAAGATTAATTATTTTTTGATAAAAAGTTTTTTTTTCCATTGGAGACCATTTATGATTCCTTATATATATACAGTTAATAGTTGTTATGTGACACTTGGCAGTCTTATTAGTATTCGGTGGCCAGAACTGGCTAGAACTAAGAGCCTAACATTTATGTGACTCGCATACAGGCTATGCCTATCAGATCAGAGTTTCTGCAGGATACTGCAGGGATAAGAGCCGCTCATCCTCTCGGAGGCAAACTTGGGAACCCGCCAGCATCAGACAGCTCAATGTCCAGCTACAGAGGCATGAAATCCGGGAAGGGGGTTTCATGGCTAAGCAGGGCAAAGCAGAAGAGAGCTGGGTGTGTTAGAGCCATTTCATGGAGCATTTGACAGCGGGAAGTTGGACAGAATCCTGTCGGAGTCCATGCTCGTAGGATTTGAGGCTCCTAGTTCTTCCCAATCTGTGCTGGTGATGCTTGATGGAGGTCCATGTCTGTGTTTGCTGATTTACAGACTTAATTAGCATCGCAATGTTTCCTCTGGGCCTGTTACATTTTCTCTGTGTTGGTACTAACTTGTATTTATTATTTGGGACTTGAAAATCCAAACAGTTTTCTGTGATATTTGTTTGGTTTCTCTTCAAATTCTCAAATCTCCACCAGTGAAGTTCCCAATAATAAATAAAGGTTTTCTTTTCTCAACAAACAGGTTTCACGAGAACCTTGATGTTTGAGTTGGAAAACAGCTGAAACTAACCAAACGACAAGAACATTTTTTAAAATGCATTTATAAAAGCATGAGGGAAAAGTACAAGCAGAATAACAAGAACTAAGATCAGTCACAGGTGTGAATGGTTCTTAGTTTTTCTGTGTTAGCCTTGCATTAGACTTGTAACTTGTCCAGGGTTAATCCCGCCTTTCCCCTTTTGACAGCTGGGACAGACTTCGGCACCCCCCCACCGCTAATTTGGATAAATCAAAGAAAATAGATGAAAGGATCTTTTTAAAATGCAATTTATACACCACGTTTAAAAGGTTGAGGGAAAATTATGGAAGTTACCAATGGAATAACAACAACTAATAACAATTAAAACAGACTTGCACTTTGTCTTGATGCATGCTTGATCATCCAGGTAAGTAAATCCCACAAGGTTGACTCTGTTCATCTGGACGTAACGTTTTCAGTGAGAGAAACGTTACGTCACTCATCCAAGTGTCTTCTTCACTCTCAGCTGACTGCAGGTTTCCCCAAACTTATAAACAGTACATTTGCATAATGACTGAAACCAGCACCACTGAATGAACAATGGGCTGGGAGGTCAGTTCCTTGATTATTATTAATATGCAAATTCCCATGACCATTGATCAACAACTATTGTCCTGGCCTGACGAGATAGCTCTTCTGTCAGGCCAGGACTCTGCAGTCTATTTACACCTACAGGCCAGTGGACACTCTTTCAATGAGGATGTACACATCCTGGACAGGGAGGAACGCTGGTTTGAGCGCGGAGTCAAGGAGGCCATTTACGTTAAAAGGGAAAGACCATCTCTGAATCGAGGAGGGGGACTGAGGGTACATCTTTCACCATCAGTGCTGTGATTGCAGCCATTCCCCAACTCTCTGTAAATGGCTATTGATCAGTGGTTGCTGATTAATGGTTGTTGATCAGTGGTCATGAGTATTTGCATATTAATGATCAAGGAACTGATCTCCCAGCCCATTGTTGAAACTATGCATCAACAGTACATTTGCATCATTATGCAAATGTACTGTTTATAAGGTTGGGGAAACCTGCAGTCAGCTGAGACTGAAGAAGTCACTTGGATGAGTGACGAAAACGTTACGTCCAGATGAACAGAGTCAACCTTTTGAGAGAGACCTGCACTTTGTGATAAACATCTCATCTCAGGACAATGACAAATACATTCAATTTTTTTAAAGCCGTTCTTTTCCTCAAATGAACAAATTCTGCAGATTTACAGTAGTAAACACTAATATTTGTTACTCATTTATAATATTTGTTACATGTCAACGATGTTGGAGTTGTTGAGTCTGTTTAGTTTTATGAGGGTCAAAACTTCACACCCTGCTTCCAGATGTCTGACAAATGGAGAGGATGTTAAATCTGGAGAACTTCCTCAGTTAGTTTCCTCTGTCCCCCATCTTGATTTACGCTCTCATGTCTTGCCCTCCTTTTGCGACTTCTCCAGCTTCCTGCCCAAATTCCAGAAGGATGGCATCATCTACGAGTGATCCTTCCTAAACATTATGGCGGAAGGAGGGGGGGGGGAAATGAGCAAAAACAGGTGTCACCTATGAATGGGCCTTTACCCGACCTCCCAGGAGCTAAATGGCTTGGCTGCCCCCTACACAAGGTGAGTATGACATTAAACAAAATGATAGGCTTTGTTAATGGCATCACGGTGCACGGATGGCTGTAAAACAAAAGGTTTAGCAGCTTCTTGTTTTGGCTCGGTGTTGACAGAAAGGGTGGTGGTTGAAATGATCCGTGACAATGCTCCGAGGTTGATGCGGAGTGCATCAAAATGTTGTAATGCTGCTAAAGGAAAATGAGAAATAACTAAGGGTGCAGTTTATTTGCTCCCAAAAGGCGCTGCACGCGCAAACTGTACAACCCAAAGTCTTTTCACTATTACATCAATTTAAACATTTAATTTGTTAATATTCCCAGAAGTAAAAAGGAAAAACAAAACAATTATGAACAGATTAATTACATTTGCATTTATATAATTCATGAAAAAACTCAAGAAAAAAAACATGTAGCAAAACAATCAGTTTCTGATTGCCCTGACCAACCAATACATAAACTTAATCTAATTAACGTAAGACAATCAGAAAATGGAAAACATAAACAGCAGAAAACAAATTAATTGCATGATTGATAAGCAGACACAGTGAATGAGGGGGAAAAGGTAAAAATGAAAGAATCCCTTTTTATAAACAGACTTGCGATTACATTTTGAAAACCAATTATTACTTCAATTAAAAACAGAATAAGCAACTTGAATAATTAACCAGCAACTTTTTTTTTTCTTAAACTTTAGACCTGTAGTGCAGAGTTTTTGTCTCTATTGGGAAGTGAGATCGGAGTTTCCTTCCTCTTTTTTTGGATGCTTCCGGTGTTTGAACACTGTAGACTCAGACATGGTCTCAGCTGGATGAGCTTACTCTGTTGCTATTAGTCGTTCAAAGCCAACTATTGCTGGCTGATGTGAAGCACGTGCATCAGTGTACAGATGTCTGCACAGATACTGGATTTAAAGCTCTGGAATGCTGTGAAGTACGTATAGATTGAGACAGCATTAAGAGGCTTTATCAGCAATGTGGAAACTTGCTTGGTAAATGTCCATATATGTACAGGAAATACATTTACTGTATAGCCCCTCACTTCATCATGCATTATAAACTAAATTTAGTTTTCCAATTTCTCTGAGATTCTCTGAATGCAAATTTGTATTCATTTACAGACTATCAGCCAACTGTAGGTTCCACGCAAGCAGGATTCTTAAAGATATGTGTGCATGTAGCCATTTTTGTGTTAAATATTTGTAAATGCAAAGTAGTGCCAGCACTCGTTTGGACTATTTAAAATTTTCCACTGGCATTTTTTAAAATCTGGCAAACTGTTATGAGTAGGATACAGTGATGAAAGCTTTTATGTGAAACACATTAGCCTGATGTTTACGGTTAATAGAGATATGATTTAATTGAGGTTAATTCTTGCAGTGGAGAAGTGCCATTTCCATATTTCAGAGATGTTTTTGGAACTCATTATGCAGCTTTTGGCTGAGAACTGAAGCAGATGAAGGTTACACGAAGACGATCACCTTTAAGACGGGGGGG
>NW_024582388.1:1291949-1300094 GCF_018398535.1 Haplochromis burtoni | reverse complement strand
TTGTTGGGAAGAGATCAGAGCTTTTCTTCCCAAAAAGGATTTTTGGAGAGCCTTTCAGCAAGGTGGTAGAGCCGCAAGTACTGGAATTATTAATGGCAAACAGAAAGTGTAGTTATGTTTTGCACAGCCAACAGAAATAACTCCTTAATTACTGGAACTCGTCCATGGACATTCTCGACATTTGGCCAAAACATATTAAGGACTGATTGTTTCATCGATTATTATTATTATTATGCCCAAGAAAAACTACATTTGGTCACTGATAGCATGCTGTAGGAAAAAGGAAATAAATCTTTATGTTACAAAAACCACTATTGGGCAGCATGCAGCCCGGTTTGACTCCTGCCCTATGGTAGCTGGGACGGCCCCCCGATCACCCGGATAAGCACAAGTGGCTAAAATATGAATGTGAAAGTGAACTTAAACAGTTTAGAATAAATCCCTGGTTTTGTTAGTACCGTATTAATTTTTCTGAGCTTTTTTACTTTCTAGAGACATTTTTATTGTTCATCTTCTTATGTTTATGTCAGTTTTTTACTTAAGCAACTTTATTTTTTCATTTTATTCTATTGAACCATTTTCTTTTAGAGAAATTTTACTTTATGGAGATGTTTTTTTGTGTCATATTCTACTTTATCGAGCTAGTCTACTGCAACACTGGAATTTTCCAACATTTGCATTAAATTACATATGTTTCCCAATGATATGACCTTCTTCCCTATTCCCAATGGGATGTACACAATGCCTTTTTTAAACATTTATGGTTTTGAACCAAATTCCATCCCTGGATAAAGGAAACCACAATATCCAACAACAGTATATGAGCCTAAGTATCCACAAGGTATGAGCTGAAGCCTGAAAGCACCTGTTAGTTCTGACTGGGTCTCAGTGCACTGCAGTAAACCCTGGGAGGGCTGTGCATGTTCCATATTTCAGCTGTATTTGAATACCAATGTGGAATGAGACAGCTGAAACGGCATCCTGTGTTCTTGTAAATCCACACTTGTCAGTGCCAAATGCCCTCATAAATGCAAGCGTGAATGGCCGGGTATTCATGCGAGCTTCCTCAGTGAACCTTAAAGGATGTGGTCTGAAGGTTATCATCGACTCAAAATTTCAAAGCAGAAATAAGCACACAAAATCCCTTCTGTTGTCTCACTGTGATCGTGGCATTGTTACACATGACATGTATAATTCCTTCTTAATGTCATGCTATTAACCCAGTAAAAAGAACGACTGCTGTGAATGTTAAAAGCGCAGGATGAGGTAGAGGGATCAAACTGCTTCCAGCTCTTTTTCCTGTGTACCTATATCTTAGTTTCTCTTAACACATGCAGGCTGTTGTCTTAAGCAGCATTAATTGTATTTAGTTAGGATGTCACCTTTGGCCTGAAGAACAAAAACAGTAGCAGGGAGCTGCTCAACAGGTCCCCTGTGAGTCACAGTGGGAATAAGGTTGGACTTAATAACAGGAAACACGGTGGTGTTTTGGGAGATTATCTCATTGTATTCACCAGGTCGGTTACACGGGGGGAGACAGCGCCGTTACCCACTAGCCAAATGTTTGTTTCAGTTATGTTTGTACATCAACTGCTACACCATTTCCCCCCACGGGAATTAATGATTTCATCATGTTATCTCCTCTTTATCCATCAAACTCTCTCAGTTTGTCTTTCTGAAAAAGACATCAGCAAGCAGCCCTGACAGGTTTGACATCTGACTGCAGAGTCCCTCGTGGTTAATTGGCGACACGTCTGATCAGGGTTCAGAGTCGGGGCTGGGAAGAAAAGCTGGGGAGGGGGAGCGAGACAGAGGCAAGGCGAGGTTGGAAACAGGATGGAACAGCCTTCTGATTTATTCTAAATTTGATATGTACAGGAAGAAGTGGCTGCATACATTTCTTAATAGATCATGTAAAAGTTTTCTGAAAAAAACCCCAACAACAACAAACACAACAATTGCACATCAGCATCTAATAACTTCCATTTGTTTTGAGATACTTTAAAACACATCCTGCTGCAGTATGTTTGAAGGCATATCAAACAGAGTACAAATACAATGATCACTGTCCGCAAGTGTTGGCTCTTACAAATATTAAAAGAGAAACGTTCAGGAAAGTGTACCCTTAATATGGATTAAAAAACAACAACACAAAATCCACTGCAATTTGTGTGCTGCAGTGTCACTGACAGAAAAAAAAATCACATCATAACCTTCTTTGTGTAACATTTTGTGATATTATCTCAGGCACTTATTGATATAACAGGAACAGCTGAGCAGCTAAATCCACTGTATCCTTCTAAATATGCTGGTCTGCAATTTGTGTTCACAGCAGGAACCAAACACTTCGCTAAAATAATGTGCGCAATGGAGAATGCTTCTACTCTCATCTGCACAGCTTGTGTCATTTTTTTGGTACGTTTTTCATCGGCTTCATTCTCAGGTGGGTTTAAAAACCTTCAAACTGGGAAGACGGCCCCCCTCCCCAAAAGTCTGTTTCTATCATTGCACCCATGCACACATAAGTATGTGCGCTGAACAATATTGCTAAGTTTAAACCTGGAACGATGCCACTACAGGTTCAATTTTACTTCATCTCATTCATTACCCTTACCAGGCCTGCATCTATCCCAGCGAGGGTCTTCATTAACCAGCAGGAGATCATGTTTATCATGCAGCTTCCCTCTGCATATGGAGACGGTGTGGGAGTGAAGGGTGATTATGCACTGCCCGTTTGTTCTCTGTAGCTTTTTCTGTATTTCCCTTTTGTTTAAAATTTGACCCCTGCCCCGTTTCATTTGTTAGCTCGGAGGCAGACACAATCACGTCACAAACATTATCGCTGTCAAAGAAAGACGAGCACCGAGTAAGAGGTTGCCACCTACGGCAGCAATTATAATAGTGGGCTGGTGGCAGTATTTATTTATTTATTTTAAAGTATGTGTCATCGATGCCCAAGCGTTTTTTCCCCAGTACACCTACAACAGCTGGCTTCAGTGATTAGTGCCTCACGAAAAGTTTTCAATCAGCAGCTGCAGAGTTGGGCCAGAATGGAAATTTTATCTAGTCTTGCAGATATTTCTTGTTTAATTTCTTCCGGTTTGTTTTTTTTTTAAAGTTCTGTTTCCTCACAAAATGGAGAACAACAACAACAACAAAAAATAGAGAAAAAAGTCCTTCTCAAGGCTGTCACAGCAAAAACCTATGAAACCAGTTCAGTTAGAACAGAATCAGTGGGTTTGCCAGGAGGTCCGACGTAAATCTGTGTGCAACCTTTTCATTTTCATAACAATCTTCCTTCAATTTTAAGCGGAGCCATTGGTAGAAAAGGAGAGGAAGACATTTGAATAAATCAAATGTAAATAGTTAGCTAACAATAGACAGTTCGACAGCAAGCGAAATAAACTGAAGCGCTATTGTGACTAGCTGGTGAAGATTGCTGTGGAATCTTCACCTGTGTCACACAAAACCCCTGCTGCCCGGAAAAGCCACTTCCATGGGAACTCCATGCAGGGCGAACGGCCAGATGACCCTCTCACCTTGCGTAATGATTAATGAAAGCCTGTTTGTTTACTTGTGAGCCTGTGGAAAGATTCCATATTTGTACCAGCTGCACAGAGAAAGAGGTGGTAAACACAAAGTTAGCATAACCCACTAAGCCTAACTGCCATATTAAGGGAAACATTTCAGGAGGGTTAAAAGGGAGTTAAAAATGTTCGAAACGTTTGTTTGGAAAGAACGGCTTCTTTCGTTCCGCTATTGTCAAGAGAAAAGTCCTATTTCATCGAGCAAACTCAGATCTAGACACTGCAAAATGTGAGCCAGTAAATAAGCTGTTGTTATTTTGTTCTGTCCTGTAAAAGCTTTTGGCATTCAGATTATCTATTGACTGATGCTTTTTTAAAGTATGATAGCCTGTTTACCTGTTCCCTCTTTTTAAATTATTATGGAGAATGGGGCCGACTAAATGCTAACAACTGCAAAAAAAAAATACAAAAAGCAATTATAGCAATTGAAAGCAATTAACTCCCAAGGACAGTTTTGCCTTTTGTTAAAACTGGGAAAAAGCTCCAGCTAATCTCACACTCGGAGGCTCGTTGTCTCTCTTCCCATCTTTATTCTGTGTCTTTTTTTTTTTTTGGCTTTTATTCCACTCTTTATGTCAGAAGCCGGGCCCTCTGTCGATGCCTCCGGTGGCAGCGTTCTTTGGCTCTGGCAGGCAGCAGGTGGCTTGTGATGAAAAATTCAGTGCAGAGCCTGACTCGGGAGACGAGGAGGAGGAGGGTGGCACCGTGTAGCAGGAGGAAGAGTAAGGGGAAGCGAAGGCGTGAGATGTGCAAAGAAGGGAGAGCAGGGGAGCAGAGGATAAAGGTAGGGGCGTTGAGGTAGAAAAAGAAAATAGGAGCGTAATGAACAGAGAGAAGACGAGAACAACGCAGAGAGGATGAGGGCTCCAGACAGACAGGCGGGCGGGCCGGCAAGTCAAGCCCAGAGCCAAGCAGAGCGGCCAGGCAGAGGATCAGAGCTGTCTACCCTCTCTGCCTGAGCCTCCTCCATGGAGATAACACAAAATATGAATCATTTATGAGGGGGTCTTTTTTATTAATAACACACACAATGCACCCCGCTTTCTTTCACACACTTTGCCTTGTTTTCTGTGCTCCCTGTGGAGTACTGTGCGAGTTGTGTTGCTGTGGAGAGAAGACTAAAAGTAGAGAAAACAGAATGCTGATAAACACCGGCAGCATCTGTCGGGGCTGAACGTGACAGGTGGGCAGAGTCATCCGCGGGACACATTCTTGATAGTGAAACATGTACCTTGTCACATGCCCACATACAAAACCCACACAGAAACTTGCGCCTCCCCGTGGGCTCAAAAAAGCGCCCACTCACTTGCCTGTCTGCCCATTTGATTGTCAGTACACGACGATGCCAGATCTCGATGAATCAGAGTCCTGGACGACTGCGAACAAGCTTCGTGTCCGTGAATGCAGAGAAGGCACTGTTTGTAGGAGGGTGAATGACTGACTAGTATAGGTCATCCTCACAGCGGAGGACTGAACACAAACACCCACATACCGAGTACACTTCACAACTGTTTACCTATAAGCTCACTGCTAAACTATAAGACCTCTAGGTTGTCCCCTGTCAAGATTCATAGTGTCTATTTTTCTTTCTTCAAAACAATCCCCTTGGCTCTAATCGGTTCGTTTGGCTCTTCATCAACCAGTCCAATGATGCTCTTCAAGAATAAAAAAGTCTTCCTTTCTCAGAACCCAATCTATTAAGCCTCGCTAACTGTGAAGGCGAAGGTGGCACGTCGTGTCGGTACGGCCCTTTAGGAGAGGCGGGGTCTTTCAGATGTGCCGTGTACCCCTCATAGCTGCTGTTGCCAGCACTTTCCTGCATTAATTTCCCTTTGGCTTCTTGCTCTCTGCGTCTCTGCTCCTGCCTCAAGAGCTCCTGGGCCTCCAGAAGGACTCTGGCATTGACACCGCCTCCACCTGGATAGCCGTTCCTGGAGCCCTGGTAGCTGGAGTACCTGGGGTTGTCCTTAGCAGTCTGGAACCCTTCACCAGGTGGGTATGCCTTTTCCCAAGAGTCTTGGGAGATGGTGCTAGGGTTCTTCTTGGGTTGCCTGAAGTAGAAAGAAAAATACAGCAAGGGTAAATGTGAAACTGCTTTTGACATATTCATAAATAATTAACTCTAGGTTGTTTTTATCACCTCATTTTCACTCCGTATCTAGTTAATCACACCATCAGCAATCTGGAAACCGATCAGTTTCCAGTCCTTGCCTTTGGATATCCTGGCTGTGACTTCCTGTTACATTGTCCTAGGATGATAGCTGACAGTTTCGATAGAGATTTCATTTTTGGCACGTGCGATCCCTATTTTGTTCAAGAACCGTTTACCTGCAAGTACACAAAGCCTCCTCTCCTCTTCAGTCAAAGCTTTCTTGTCTATAGAGTCAAGATATTCATATGCACAATCTGTTTTTAGGGATGATGCCACATGTGGTTATTTTCTGAATATATTTGCCTATAAACTGACTTCATCAGTTGTAGCAAATGCTGCAATTCATAGTGTAGGTTTGATAACATAGAAAGGGAAGCAATTTTGAAGCTGAGTGTAAAATATCACCAGTCTTATGTCAAAGTCAGCTTTTTTTAAGCTTTTCCTCTCTGGTTCTTCTTCAGAGGGACTAAAAAGCGACGTTTAAAGCTCTGGAAAAATCTACGAGCGTTAGGTGAGATATTTTTTGTACAATGACTCGAAATTATGCCACGAGTAGGGATGTGCATCGAAAACCGGTTCTTGTTGAGAACCGGTTCCCACTGTTTCAATTCCTTGGAATTGTTTGCCATTTTTGCAAACGATTCCCTTCTCGATTCCAGTCGCCCCGAATGACGTCACCACGTTGCGGAGCGTCATTTACCTGGCAGGAAACACGGCGGCTCAAACGCTCAAAAGTTTGGTTATACTTTACGAGAATGGATGACAACAGAGCAACTTGCAATACTTGCAAAGTGGATATTTCATTTAAGGGAGGAAACACTACGAATATGCAAAAGCTCACAAAACACGCAATGACCTTAAATGAATGTCGTGTTTTTAATTCCGCTCCGGACTCGTGAATCTCAACCCAGCAGCAGCGGTAACGTTTGCACGTCCTCTCCCGTTAATGCGGCAGGTAAATAATCAACTAACAGTGCATATTATGTTAGTGCGATCTGCCTTTTTACAAACCCTGCCATTACTGTGCATTTAGGTGACCATGATGAGACAGACAGAGTCTGGCTGGCTCAGATTCTCGCTGCAGTCTACTGGTAGCGTCTCCTTTCAGGCCAGGATAGACAAATGTCTCCGAGCAGTGACTAAGTTTGTGGTCAAAGGCTTGCACCCATTTGCCGCAGCAGATGCCCCCGATTTTCGGTAAGTGAATGTGTTTAATTGTAGGCAGGGACATTACTGGATATTCTTGTGTAATTGCTACTGAATAATTGATGTTATACTTTGTTATTGCTACAGAAGAATATTTATTTTTATTATTTTACATTAACATTTTTTTTCCTGGGGACCCTGTGACACCCCATTGAAGAGCCGTAGGCTGGATCTCTTAAGAGCTCACTGTTGGGTTTGTAAGGCCATTTTACTCCTAAATTTCTATCTTGTTCAAAGAGAAGATATAAAACAAAGTTTTAAGCTAATCGACCTTAGTGTTCTCCTTTTTTTAAAAAGAATCAATAAAGAATCGAATCGTTAAACAGAATCGAAAATGGAATCGAAATCGTGAAAATCTTATCAATACCCATCCCTCGTCACGAGGTTTTCAACTGACAGGTGATGCAAACATAAGCTGTAATGTTGCCATGGAGATCAGCACAGAAAACTCTTATTAAGGTGAGATTTAAGGTGGATTTATCCGTTTTGGGCCATTTGTCTGTCTGCTTACATAAGCAAAAGAATATTTTAGTGTGGATCCTGGATGGGTTTCTTTAAAAATCAAGAAGGGTCTTTGCCACATTATGCTTCTGTCGGTGCCCTTCCAACCATCAGCTGACATGGTTGTATTACAACCAGTAAATTAACTTGACTGAACTGACATGACGGAACAGATTATTTATTTATTTTTTAAACTGATGTAATAATTACTGACACACCTGAAATTGAATAATTTGACTATGTATTTGAGGTAAAATGAACAAATATTCTCTCACAAAAACTAATTTCGGGTTTATTAACAACCGAACCTGTTACCTCCAGGCAAAGCACTAGTGTTTGGTTATTTTTTCTGTTGTTGAGAAAAAAAAAAAACGATAGTGTCGGTAGCACAGGAGCCAAAACATCATATTCAATGAAAATGAGGCACCATTAGAGCCTCACAAACTGCCTCTGGGCAACTATCAACCCACAGCGACAACATACAGGGATACCTAACCATGTCACAGTCTCCTTCCAGCACATTGGGCCCACGTTGAGACGGACTGAAACAGCCATTGGATCTGACAGACACAAATAGCAGACCTTTTGCAGCTAGAAAAATGAGGCGACCATCTTGTCGCCTATGGATTCATACGGGCTGATATGCAACACCTGACACAACAGTCTTAAAGGCGCAGTTGGTTGTCGTGATTCTGGGGG
>NW_024582388.1:1275193-1291929 GCF_018398535.1 Haplochromis burtoni | reverse complement strand
GGGGTGGGGGTGTCCAGATGTGTGACATCACCTCTCATTTCTGCTTGGCTAGCCTCTTTGTGGCAGCCTTGTCTTTGTGTGTGTTTGTGAGCCTATACGATATGCATGAGTATTCTAACAGCTCCACCCGTTTATCCCGAGGGCAAAACGGGAGCAAGAGACATAGAAGATGGCGACACACAAAAACATCAATGGGCATTTGACTGTGAGCCATGCATAATTAGCAGGTTTATCAGCCAGCTGTGAAGAAATCGTATTATTCCTGTGTTTGGATTTCAGTAGGAAGAGGAGGGAAAAAAATCCTTAATGAGAACAAAAAAGACCTTTTGTTTTTATTCAACGGGGATTGAATGCGATTGGGAATGGATACGCTCCTCGATCGGCAAGATAGGAGTATATAGCCCAGGTTTATTCTTGCACACGCCTGAGCGCTTCCAATTTTCAGAGACAGGCGTCCCCGGGATCTGATTTCATTTCATATTGTTGACAAAGAGGCCAAAGCCGGTCTGCCTCCCTGCTGAGAAATGCAAACCAGATCACCGCCTCAGTCTTATGCTGTGCCAAGAGGGAGCGTGTACATGTGTGGTAAATACAGAAAGATGTATACCGTTCTGTATTCCACTCATGCACACAGTGGAGCATGAAGACAGAGAGCGGGAAAAGGTGACAGAGTGAGACTGACAGAGGAAAGGGGAGATGGGGCAGGGGTGTCATGACATGTGGTTGCGACACCCACGCATGCACGCACAAGTAAAACCACATGCCAGCTGTTGCAGCCAGCCTTTGGCGTTGCAAAATGGCATTACTTTGGCTCACAGATCAACGGTGCTGATCTGTGATAAAGATCCCATTGCCCATCATTATTTCCAGTGGTGGCCGTTTATTTTCATTCATGCCTCCTTGTTTAGGAAAGGGTCTCATCCAGAAGAGATCTGGCCTTTGCCGAGAATAAACGCTGTTTTTATGGAATGATACTGTTATTAAAAAATAAATAAAAAGCTATGCTCATCCACTTGACGCTCATCAGAGCCGTGACCTTCCAAATGGAAAATGTAAAGCCTCTGACTCCAAAGGATGTTATGCTTCTCAGTCAAACAATACTTAGTGTTCTGGAGAAACTGCAGCCGTGTTTATCCAAACAGAGCAGTTTATTAATGGAATTAGTGTAAAAGTGAGGGTATGCGGCCACAGGATGTTGCCTCTGACCGCTGGAGCGCGACGGTAGTTCATTAATCTTTCAGCAAAGCTGCCTGCAATATTTATCAAGGAAGGGATTTATGTTGATAACAGTGGATTAGAGTACTACGGTGAAGTAAGAGAAGATAATGTATTAAATGTTGTATATGTATGGTGAGTGCGAGGCGACACGCACCAGGATGTGTCTGCTTAAACATAGTTGGCCTTAAAATGAGTTTGAAGGAGAAATTACACAGATGGCTTCGGGAAAGGCGACAGTAGCTGTGAACAATGTTTTCCTTCTGGACTTTTCATGCTTAAAGTGAAGAATTAAAAAAATATCCATAATAGGGTACTGCTATGATTTTAAATGAACATCAAATCTAGGATTATAATCTCATTACGAGGTGTCATTATCACTTAACATAGTTTTTTTTTCTTTTTTAAAAACACAATACTGAGGAAGAGAAACGATCATTTCCTGACTTTCCAAGCGCTTTAGCGTTTTTGGAGGGGCTCATTCTTACTGTACATATGATACAAATATGTAAATATATGTAATCTGTTCAGGGATGCTGGAAATGTCAACCCTGGAGCTAAACATTTCACCAACCTCAACCCTTAACTCACACCAAATGCATTAAAGCAATAACCAAAACTTCTCAAATTTAGAAAAAAACGAATAGAGGAAAAAAAAAAAACACCCACACCCCAGCACACTTCCTGGAACAAGAGTCGCGCATCTCATGCAGATCAAAGGGAATTAAATTAAGGGAGAGGAAAGCAATCATGTCATATCTTTGGAAGAGGGTAATATGATCTGTCCATCCTGACACTGAGAGTGTGTGTGTGCAGCTTTGTGGTCTGAAGCTGACCAGCTACGACCCTTTTTCTTACTCAGATGGTTTATATATGTATATATAAATTTAATCTGCCTTCACTACTGTCACTGGGCCATTACGATGAATCAGACGTAATCGGACAGGCGCGTACACGAACGCGCACACGTAAAACCACACATGCGTCACTGCTCGAGATCCATTACACCGGATTACAGATCAAACAGTCGCAAACTCCAGGACACTTTTCATATTAGACAGACGCACGAAAATCTCTTGGTACATATCGATTGTTGAACAGAAATAAACATCAAACGCAATCGTGTCAAGTTCTACATCCGTCAGTCTTACCGTGGCAGGGAGCTGTACTGTCGCTGCGCCTGGGTGAACGAGTCTCTCTCCTCCTGCCTCTGTCTTTGCATCTGCACCTCGACCGACACCGAGTGACGGCCTGGCTGGCTGTACCCGCCTGGACCGTTGCTGCTGGTGTTTGACTGAAAACATGAGAGCGGCAGCTCAGTTAGAGCTCAGAACACAATCACCGCGCATATAATCAGAGACATCCTTTAGTTGTCTAGCTGCTACACTTTGATGCCAATCCACAGAAGATACTAACTAATGAAAATCACAGAAAATGTCCATTGGGTTAAAAATATTGCATAGAAATCGAAAATATTTTGCTGATCTCAGTGCAAAACATGTCTTGAACCAGCCCTCATTTCTTTATATTTTGCTCCCAAGGGGCCACACGTTCTTGTAATCTTTGTGGTCTTGAGCCAATGGTTCTTCCGGCTTTCTGAAGGTCTTTCAAAGTCTTTCTCTGGACTTTGGCTGCTTTTCCCTCATTTTCAATCCAGTCCTTGTATCTGAAGTCACTCAATACTTATCTATCAATCATTCAAGCACCTTAAAAAGGCACCCAACTCGAGGGACGGGCCGGTGTTTTGTCTACACATAACAGACAATTTAGCAAAGCCGATTAAATTCTTTAGCTGAATGTGTAAAAAACTGCTAAAGATGACACTATTTCACTGTGTGGAGTGTGTTCTTGAAAATAATTGAGGAAACTGATAAGTAGAGGACAAAAGAAGAAGGAGTAAGTCTAAAACACTACCTAGAGTAGATGAGCAGTATCTGAAAGTCACGTCCTTAAGAAAATGGGGCGGGGGAGAGATCCAGCAAAGACCTGACACAGGACCTGATAGATGCATCCTGGCCCTTCATCCATCTACTGTTCACTGAAGCCTCATCAGAAATAGTCTCAGTGGAAGGGTGGCTGTCAAGAAGCCATTCTTAAGGAAGGAAAATGGGGAGAAAGGCTGAGGTATGCCAAATTATACAAGAACTGGACTGACAATCTTATGGAGGAGGTCAGGAGAGGCCCAACAGTGTCTGAGTGTAAAATACACTGGAGCCTCCGTCACAGTTTGGAGCTGCATTTCAACCAGTAGTGTTGGCAATTTTAATCCACCATGCAGTACCATCTAGAAGAGGGGTTGGAAACTCCAGGCCTCGAGGGCCGGTGTCCTGCAGGTTTTAGATGCCACCCTGGGTCAGCACACCTGAATCAAATGATTAGTTTATTACCAGGCCTCAGGAGGACTTCAAGACATGCTGAGGAGGTAATTTAGCCAAATCAGCTGTGTTGGATCAAGGACACATCTAAAACCTGTAGATCTGGAGTTCCCCCACCCCTGATCTAGAAAGTCTCTGATTCAGCATGTCACTGACGCCAAACACCAGTCATGGATTGGCCTCCCCATAACTGAAGCTGTGCGGATCATCTCGACTGAGAAAAGAACCAAAGGCAGCCAACATCCAAGAAAAAGCTTCGCAGGTCCTCCAAGAAGCCTGGAAAACTATTCCTGAAGACTATTCAAAGAAATTAGGATATCATGCCAAATATCGACTTTCAAGCTTGCTACAATTGTACCAACTCTATGTTTGCCTTCAATACTACATTTCAATTTGTGATTGTACACATTTCATTTAATTACTGACTGCTGCCCATTTGCTAGCAAAATATAAAGAAATGAGTGGTGGCTTGAGACTTTTGCACCATATTGTAACTAATAAAGACATTTTGTTTATGTACTATAATTACATAATCCACAGATTTTAAAATTTGGTTAAAAAATGATGTATAGGAATCTTACAGAATTCAGAGATATTCTGCTGATCACAGTGCAGGACACTGTCTAACTGCAAATGTGTCATAAGTAACAGAACTGTTTCTTCTCAGATTAGTTATTGACACAATCAACCTGTATCAAAGTGTTTTGAAATATAAATAAGAGCTAAAATGTCTCACCACCTTCTGTATCACCCTTTGTGGCTCTAACATGAGCATAAGTGCTGCTGGAAATGTCCTTGCAACAAAGCAAAATTGTCAGTAACGATGTGTTGATCAGAGCACTGCTTGTACTCATAAAAGCTAATATGACTCTGGGACTTGTGGGAGTTTTACGCTCCCAGTGTTAAATAAATACTGATGACTTTTTTGTGTCCCGTTAAATATTTATGGGGCTGAAGAGCCTCAAGGAATGCACGAAAGACTAACATGCCAACATGTAAAGTGAGTAGAAGAATTTTGTTTTTTATGTGAACTGATAATCACTGGAAACTCAAACTATATACATCAAATACACATACATGGCACATGTATATACAGCTGTGGCTAGGCTACAAAACTGTGGTGAATTTCATGCTGTTAATATGCAAAATCCTTAAAGAAATTTTTTTTTAGTTTTCTTGATAGGCCTCTCATAAATTAGTGTGGCGAAAACACCACATTGCCTGTATAATAGCACACATCAATACATATTTTTATGAAAATGGCATTTTGTTCTGAAAACTAAACTGCCACCGAGTTATATTTGCACGGACATCTTGACTTAAAATAGAGAAAAGAACACACGATCCCTCGGTACAAATTCAAAGCATGAAAATCACCACAACTTGGAGTTCGAGTTTCCTCACAGTAGCCCAATAAAACTAGCAGCCATCCCTGACACAAGATACCCTCACAAAATCTCCCCATCGCACCCCTCCGCCCGCCCAAGCCCAAACCGCAGACACTTACCAGCAGTTAGTGGGGCAGACACACCCTGAGCTCGTCTCTTCTCAGGTCAAAATGAAGGTGAGTCACACAGACAGACAGGGAGGGAAGGTGATGTGAGAGAGGAGGGGGGAGCCATGCTGGAGACTCAGAAGGGTTACACAATGAGATGTGATGGATGTTAGTGGGTGTTAATGAAAAAGACAACACCTGACATCGTGACAGTCCTCCCCATACACGAACACCTCCTGCGTTCCTGTTATCGGGCTGTGGTAGGTATGTGCACTCAGACACAGACAGCTGGGATAAATTTCAATTTTGTGGTAGCAAATAGTTCATGACTGCATACAACGGCGTGATTCAGATAGGCACGTACACATTTTTACTGCTCAACTGTGAGAATTTCTTAGCCCAAAAGAGGTTGACTATATTGAAACAAATGCCTTCGTATTATTCGTTGCCCCGGCATGCCTACAAAGAAAAGTATCAATATCTGTTCCCTAGTAGCGATACTTACAGGCAGGGGGAAGAAATAACCCTGACATTATGGCCTTGCAATTCCTCTCCATTTTTTCTTGATGAGATATATGTCCTAGGCTGCTGCAGTTCAAACAGGGATAATAGCACACATTATGATACACCGTCTCCTTAAAAGCACTCACCAAAAGAGACGTAGCAGTTGCAAACTTGTGATAGAAGCTCAAATCTTGCATATTTTTGCGTGTTGGTCAATGCTAATTTGCCTAGGAAAGTGCACACACCTGATTAGCAGATATTTCCTCCACTAATTCAGAAGTTGGAAAGGTTGTACCTTTTTAGCCATTCACAATCTGATAAATGCTTCATTTGGAGTATAATTAGCTTTTAACCTTAATCCCCTTTATTGCAACTACAAGCCTAATTCATATCCTTAACCTGATCGTAACCATAACCCAAACATTGTTAAAATATGCAAGGGCAGTGCAGATCATACTGGACCTCACAAAGGCATACACACAAGAATGCATACAGACTCTCAGAAACCTCAAGTTTCACCTCGAGGTTCAGCCCACACTTGTACCACAACCCCTCTTCCTGCAATGCTCATTAGCTGTGTGGGTGCAATAACTGTGTGCAGATTAGTTGCAACACAAAGCCAATCTAATTACTTTTATGGCTGTGCAACGTATTGAGAGCCTGGTGGGAGCAGTGTGGACATCAGTTGGTGGGAAGGCCATAAAACGATTAAGAGTGCTAACGAGGCTCGCCTTTATACCAAATGAAGCCGGGGCAATCATCTCTGGCACCGAGTGGCGCTGGATTGTGGTTCGGCTGACAATAAAGGAGGAGTGAGTGCCTATAAAGCCCGTATTCCACATGTGAATTTAAAATGCTCATAGGAGAAGTTCAGGCTTAACATTTTTTCCCTCCACTTGAGAAAAAAGAAAAATCCCTTCAGGGAGTGCTGAATATTCTTGGGAATGTTTTCTCATTCCTAAACACAGTGATTGCAGAGGGGAGTGGAAAATACCCCGAAGGAGGCCAGATAATAGCAGCATTAAAATGTTACAGTAAAATACAAAAGGCAATATCGTACCATTTCTAAACCCCCAACATCAACTGAATGAACTCCTCAGTTCCCGTAGTGGTATAAATGAGTGCAATAAAGCTCGGCGCGGTGCTGCCGAGAGGGTGAGCATCAGTCATCGTTGATGGAATTAGACCGTTCTACCCACAATCCTCTCCTGCTCCCCAAACTATGGAGAAAAAGGAGGAGAGGGGGCCCATCACAAAGAACGGATATATTGACCCAACGCATGTGGCTACATATGGATGGCTAAGAAATAACTGTTTATTTAGTCATCCATATTTAGAAAATGTATAATTGGGTGGATGAGAAAGACAGCTGCAGATATCAGTCGTATCAGTATGGTGTGACACTGTGGTCAATAACTCCCAGTTTAAAGAAGAGAGATAACAGAGTGAATTAGGGCTGGATCATTCGAACACCAACTAATCTCTCTGTTTTGCATTAATTTGTAGATTATTGTTTCATGAAATAACCAAAAGTATAGTCTTCTTTTTTAGGAGGTGGATAGTACAGCACAAATTTGAAATTTGCAATGGTTAAAAACCAGATTCCCACAATTTATATTTGGCAAGTTTGCTTGAAAATGTTAAAACACTGAGCCAAGTTTTTGTCCATTAATTCAATAAATCTACTCTATTAGTTATTCCAGCAAGGAAAACCACTGCTGCCCCTATAAATCTACATATGGTGAACAAAGGCAACTCTATTTTCATTTGCATCATACAGCATTACAATTTTCTACTATAAAAAAAAGCAGTAGCAAATGGCACCATCTCACTGTTCTGGCAAAGACTAAGTGGGGCAGATGTAGGTGAATTAACAAAAAGGACGGTGGCTCCTTGAGGTTTGCAGCACATCACTCGGATGAAGCAAGAAAACGTAATAAATGCACGGCAGAGGTAATTGAATTTCAAAGAAACGTTCTCCTGTTTTCCATATGGCCCACAAGTATGGCCAGAGCATGAGTCTAATAACATGCAATTACTATAGAAAGCCTGAGTGTGGGCTGCAGTCTGACAAAGTAAAAGGGATTTAACAGGCTGTGGAACTGAAAAGGATTGCTGGGAGAAATCTGTGCTTGTCAGGTTTATTTCCAGACTAATTAAGCTTTAATAATAATACACTTGACACAAAGATTTTTTTCATGTACCAATTTATCGGGTAAAAAAAAAAAAAGAACAAAACATTGTAGCTGATGGAATATCTAATTTTTATGGGTAACTAACACTACTTTCCATGATTTCGATGGCAATAGAAAGTACATTGCAACTAATATAAGAAAAAATGCTGCAACGGCTCTTTAAACGAGAGCACGCTCAGTAGCTTTTCAGACAAAAGGAGAGATGACCTACGCTCTTCTTTCCCACACGCTGCTGCTTTTCCTGTACAAAGCTGGTTGGAATGTGCACCAGTCCATCTACCCCATTTACACACAGGACACTGGTTAATACTGCCAAATGCAAAACACTGCTGCACACATTTGTTGGGCTTATTAGTTAGAAAAGAAAGAGCCAGAACACAGAGGATATGGTTCATGAGCTCTCACTTTATCAATTCATTTCAATTATAAGTCACAAGGGTTAAATTTTCCCATTGCACATCAAAAGACTGAGCAAAGTTACAGTGGGAATTTCTAGTTTATACACCAACAATTAAAAAAACAAAAAAGTTCATACAGAAATATACAAAAACATTTGTGCGAAAACACCTTGTAGAGGGAAAACGCTAACAAGGGCGCTCAATGTTATTCCTTATGGACAACACACTGTCTGGTATGGGACAACCCACATTTGTGCTACCTACCACCATAACACACTATTTAAAATTATATGTATTGTGTTATATATATTAGAATAAGTTGGGAGGGACTGTGTGTTAAAACAAAAATGTGTGTTGTCCCGCACTCAGCGCAAGTATGTGAAGACATTTCATTTATAACACACACTCTACCAATTACAAAAAAAAGGAATAAAAATGATGTATAAGGTTTAAAATCTGCTACAGTTTTCTACTAGAGTTCATGTAAAACCAAGTACACTTGAGGTGCAGCGCCAGGAAGCAAGAAGGACTAAAATAAATACTAAAAATATGACAAGTGATTGCATCAGCTCAAAAAACTTTGAAGGCATTCAGATTTTGTTCGCTTATAATTACCCCTTGTTGCTTCAGAATGCACTCGTTATCCTTCTCCCCAGCTAATGCAACTTTGATTTAAAGCAATGTCCGTTAAAAAGCACATAGCTCTCACTTGAAACTGTAAGAAGGCACAGGTCGAAAAACAGGTGACCCCCTATACAAAGAAACAAAATGGAAATGACCCAAATCCATGAGGTGGTGGGCGGGTCCATGTGGATGACTGACACACAGAAAATGAAGACGATGGATCAGTACAGCAGGTCGTGACAGGTGGGTGGGGTTAGTGATGGTTGTGTCAGGAGGTGTGAGGACTCCTGCATGCAGACGGTGTTAGCATTAGCACAATTAGCCATGAAGGCTAATGGAGGTTAATGGTAATCCTCAAGTGTAGAGGACCATCAGTCTCGTTCATGGCTGCTAGTAGTGGGGTTAGTGACGGTAAGCACCATTAGCCACAGGTGCAAACACTGTTAGCATTCTCCTCAGGCTAGCACTTGAGTCTCGGCCTGGTAGATAGCGGTCGTTTCTGGACAGTCTTACAGTTTAGCCGTCTTCTCGGCCCAGCAGCGGATTTTAGTTACAGGCCCCAGTGATTTTAGACACTCACCCAGGGCTGCTCGAAGCTGTAGGTCCTCCTGCGATCATCTGGGTCGTCCGGGACATTCTGGGCCTGCTGAAACTCTTGCCTCAGCCTCTGTATCCGGTCGTGGTTGCTGGGGGTTAGTCTGTTACTAGGGAGAGAGCAGGGAGAAAAAAGAGAGAGGGTGGAGGGAGATGGATGAGTGTGAAAGGTCCATTGTTAACAAGTGACCTGATTCCATCAGCAGGCAGAAATGGCCTGCAGGATGATGTTCTTTAAAGTCCAGCGTGTTTTGTCCATGAATTGATCAAATGCACTGTTGACACTGGCAAAGCACCCGGATTTACTCAACCCAGATAAAATGTAAAAAATGTGATAAAGTGAGGCCGGAGCCAAGAGCGAGCTTACAGCTGAGCCAACAGCAATATGAATCAAACTAATGTGCTTCTGATGTATTATTCAGAACATTGAACAAAGACTAGTGGTGAACGGTGAGTAGTACTCCAACATCCCCACGCCCCCACCCCATCCTTCCCATCGCAGCCTTATATCATTCATCCACTGCGCTGCTATTGTCTTTCGCAGCCCTGTTTACATCAAACAACGCTGCTGTCAGTGTAACTTCCTCATGGTACAACGAGTAAATACACTCACACTGGTCATTCATAATAACTCTACAACTGCAACTATATTAGGAATTACAGAGTCTGAAATGCTCAGCTATAACACCGTGAAGTGTGTGACTAAGTGTGGGACTAATAAAGGTTTATCTGACCTTATTTCTCCTCATATACATATATATACATACACAGATACACAGATAGATACACAGATACACAGATACACAGATAGACAGATACACAGATACACAGATAGACAGATAGACAGATAGACAGATAGACAGATAGATAGATAGAGTGAAATTTAGATTTTGAAAGTTAGTCCCTTTCACCAACGGTTTGGACCATGCGTCATAAATCAGTCCTAAAATTTAGCCATTTTATTTCCATTGACTTTTCTGCATTTCACCATAAAGGCTTTTGCGTCCTCATGAACACAGAACGGAGAGAAATCTATAGACCTAAATAGAAACGAAACGATGGGGTAGTGTTAAATTCACATGGCCTCCTACAGAGGAAAGTAATTAACACATTTTCCCTCTCACACAGTGTGAATGAATAGAAGTGTTGGACTCTAAATGAAGGAGCAGCGGGTGACTGTGACTCTGAGCTTGACTTTTCAACTTTGCAACTTTTGCCAGGAAATTCCTGTGGACTTTGTTATCTCTCAAACTCAAAAGGTCCAGCCTGCAACCTTTTCAGCTTTTTCAAATCTTCTCCTGACTGAAGACGGGGAGCGTTAGGGTCAGCATAAAAAATTCCAAACTGCAACTGGTAAGGGTTATGATTAAACTAAAGTTAAAAAAAACATAAAATGCACGCTGTGCATATGCAAAAAAGGAAGAAGAAGAAATCCCAGAGCAGCTGCACATTTAGAATAGACTTAGAATAACAGTTTGTCTTTATTAGGTCAACGTATGACTCTATGTAGCATAAAATTACTGCGTAATTCATTTCATCCATCACAAACAGCCAGAAAGAGAGCCCTAATGGCATAACCTAAAACACAACAGCACCACCAACTTAGCCAGCTATCAACTCCAGACACACAATAGAAAAGCCAGAGGCGGTCAGCCTTGTTAAAGACCAGGAACCTGCCATATGCAATCCAGCTAATCTCCATGACATGTAACACAGCTGCTTGGCCTTTCTGTAACTCAGCTGAACTGATGTGTGACCTTTTGACTACGGGTCAAAAATGCAATGCCAGCTTTAGCAGAAAGGCTCATATCTAATGTATGTAAACAGATGCCTGTCCAAAACAAAAGAAAGAAATGGTTTGTTTTTTTTAAATGTAATGTTTGTCAGATGGAAGCTGTTCAGTCTTCCGAGGCTCAACCTTGTAATAAAAAAATCGTATCAGCTGATATTACAGAATCCTGCCCGAGAGACTAAAGAAAACAGGAACTCAAATAAAGGGATCAAAGATCTCCAATCTTTGACAAAACGCTGTAAATCAATCAAAGAAAGAGCAACACAACAATACAACTGTACTGCCAAAACACCCCAGAGACCAGGAAGAACAGCAGGCTGAAATTTAGCCTGAGATGAGCTTCATCGTCTGGACAGACTCACTCAATATCTGGCACTACTGTATGAGGCTGAAAGGTCACTGTGAGGCTTTGTGGAGTGGAGTGTCTCTGGGACTCAATAAGAGGACTGTGGCTTGCTGACTGGGCTGCCAGCAAAGCTGTTTACGCTGAGATGCACCCTGCCTTTCATGGTCGGGTGTGCCTCCTGAAAAGCTGTCTGTCTCAGCCTTAAGCCTGGCAAGGAAGGAGCTTTGGGAAGATGTAATGTCTGCACTGTGGGCAGACTTTGACGACGCTACTACAATATGCCCTAATGCGGCGTGTTCAAGCAGAGGGATTGCTCAAAAAGAAGCTTTGAGAATAAAATCAAAACTTGTGTCTTTTTTAAAATCCTTGGCTATAATTTGGGTCAGGAAGTCTGTAAACTCTGTGGTAACTTTGACAGATGCTTAAAAAGAAGAAATGTTTGGGGGGGAAAGCTTTACCGCTGACCTTTTCTCTGCCAAATCGCCATCTAATCAAGTCTAAATCGAGTGATAAATCCAGTTCAATCACTAGGCAGAGGGATGACATTAACATTACAATACCAAGAAAAATCTGTAATCTGCAAGTAGCAGATATCGATTACGTTGTTTTTAACAGCTTGAAAATACTGACTTTTACTTTTAACTGATCCAGATAATGGAGGCCCCGAGTCCAAACTGTAAGCTTAATGAGCTTACAATATTGATTCAATGCATAAATGGTATGACGTAAGATTATTCTCTTCAATGTGCTGCGATTAGCTGTTAATTTTGTGTATCACTCTGTTAAGTTTGCTGGCAGCAGCAGAGTGACGACTTAGAGTGATGTCATTTCTACTTAGTAAACATTCTTTAACAAATTACAAAGTGCAGCTTGGAGTGATCATTACCAAAAGACCAGAGTTTGCTGAAGATGCATCAGAATTAACGTTAATTATAGCTCATATAATCTTCTTTGGGTTTTTTTTTGTTTTTTTAAAACAGAAGTAAGCAACCCTGCAGGTTACAAACAAGAATACTGGCACTCGGTAATGCAAAAATACTTATGTATTTATCACAATATACATTTGAAAATTTGCGATAATGATATAACTGACGATATAATTGACACGAGACAAAATCTCCACAACTTTATTAGTGCAAAAAAAACCCCATCAATGTATTTTCACTTAAACAAGCAGCTGTTTTTTATGTGCATTAAAGTTATATAAAAATTTAACAGTGCAAATGCAAATTCCTCGCTGACAGTTTAACCAAAAGGCATTTCCAGTGGAAACTGGCCGACATATCCTCAGCATAACCATGTAGAATATCCACAAAACTGAAAAAGAGGTTATACACACACAATATGATAATATTATGTTGAAGCACAGTACGTATCACTCCACGAGGCTCCTGCCTACGGCAGCCGTAATGCACCGACAATCCATCAAGCGGTGCGGCTTCGTAGCTTAGCAAAGTCGTACTAAAAACATTTGACAGATTTTCGAGGGCCGTGTACATAAAATCATTTCCAGGTCAGTAAGCACAACCAGAATTCATACATAACGCACACGGGATTACAAGGGGCACTGTCGATTTTCAGAAAAATCAAAGGATTGATTTGAAGTGTGCCGTATTTCCCGAAAAACACGGTAATAACGACGGCCCGCTAGCATACTCTACCAAAAATAGTGCTTTGTTGTGTATCTGACGGACGAAAGCTAAACCAGTTCCACACTGAAGTTGCGGCATTTTTACAAACCAATTCTGGTTCATCCGTTTCATTCAACGATCCGATTTCACCCTCTCATTCTCCGTCGCCGCCATGCTTTTTCCGCCATGTGCGTATGAAAACAAAGGCACTGCACATGCACATTATACCCATATTCTATCGCGATATTTTATTTTCTTATCATTGCCTAACATTATACCGGCATTACCATGAACGGTTGACAATGCTGTGGTCTTAGAGCTAAGGAATACAAATTCAAGATTTAGGTCTTTAATAAACACAATTTATTCTTGAAATCTGGCCTGTGTTGCAGGCAGTCTTTTTGATCTCAGAGCCACAATATGTATGAAAAATGCAGCCAAGACACTCAAAACAAGAACCCAAACTTTATGAGCAAGATTGATTTAAGGCAGGCATACAAAGCCTTTGCTTTATTTGGCAGGGAAGAGGACTTCCAAACTAATAGGATTAGAAGATATGGGCTGTCACCTCAAAATCCCACATGACTCTGGCACTGCTTTCACAGATCCCAATCAAAGCATGCCAACAGAGAAAGGGAAGGTGCAATGTACAGTAAGTGACAGAGGCAGCTGATAGGCAGCGCTTTAATCCTGCAGATTACAAATGAATGGCCTCATTCACAATGTGCGCTCTTCCCATGTCTTTAACATCCTTCAGACCTACCAGCAACTGTATAGGGGCATAAATTTTACAACCATCGCTTAGAGGACTTGGCAACCTTTAGTGGATCGATGTGCTCTCGAGATGAATGCAAAGCAGCGGGTGTCCGCGCAGTTGAGAGCACTAAAAGAGAAACGACTGGAAACGACCTCACGGCCCGCAAAGACCATCTGAGCATGTACAGCCTGCTGAAGTTCAGAAGCCTACATGGTGGGAAGATTCAAGTGGATCTTGTGTCTGTTTTGTGACGAGGGCCCTTGTGGCGAGTGGTTACAAGTGGGGTGACCTTGAAGATACAAGAGCAGCATTGTTGGTTCACACTTCAAAGTATTAGATGAATGCATCGCCCTGAGCCAAATGCACCACCGTGCAAACGAAAACCCCAGCCAAGACTACTCAGTGTCTTAAATGTTAGTGCCTTCAATTCGAGCTTACTTCATTACACTCCTTTAACTTAAAGGGCATCTTTTGCCCTTTAAGCAAATTAACAGTTGCTGACTCAAAAATAAATCTCACCTCCCTTTTAATAACGATAGAATATCACAGAACGCAACCCCTATCTATTTAATTTGGCAAAAATCCTCACTTCATAATAATCAACTTTTTAATTAAAAACACCATCTTAATTAAACATTTAATTAAGCATGGGTAGTCATGGGATTCCCATCTCTGATGTGACTGTTGTACTGACTAGCTCGGCAGCCTCTTAAATAAACATTTACGGATGTACCGATACGCGCGGTAAGGGGGAAAAGTGCCCACACGTCCTTCTTGAACGCAGCAGATGTGGTGGTTAGTTATCAGATGGGTGAACTAGGCCCTACATCCTCTGACAAAGAGGGAGTAGCTGGTGGCGGCTTTCTCTGGTGTGAAAAATGAACTGAGATGCTGGAGATGATAATCCAGGTCTATTGATCGAAGGCTCGCAGACAGCTAGAAGGGAGACTGATGCTCTCGCTAACTGCTGCTAGCAGCTAACTCTCCATCTGTGAGCCACTGTATGACAGTGTCCCTGTTATCTACCGCAATAAAGCAAGAGGGATCGACTCTTTTTACACTCTTGTACAGATCTGCGATAGCTGTTAGATACTTTAAAAAAAAAATGTAATTTTCTAAGTGTATTTCTGATTACAATCCAACATTCATGACAGCCCCCGTATTTATTTTTGTGGTTTATCACAACACTGAGAGCTAACACAATTTTATGCCTTGATTTGCTCTACATTATGATTTAAATGGTTTTACTTTTTAAAAAACAAACCGTCTGCCATCTCTGTCGACTTGTTCTGGTTGGATGCTCATAAAAGCGCGTTTTAACAAGGGAGCCCTTCTTGTGGCATTTTTTTTTTATTTGTAGAGCTTCTAAGGAGAGACAAAGTTTATTGTTTTGAAAGTAATTTTCTTTCCTGAGTGTTGTTCACTGCTGCTACTGTGTAAATGGTGTCTCACGGGCCCATGTGGGCTGTGTAGTCGATGAAATAAAATATTCTCAAAGATTTTCTTGATTTACTTTTTAACGGTTTAATATCTAGATTTCTATATTTTTCTGTGATGCCAAATCTTTTCCAAGAAGCTGACTCTATATAGATGATGTGGCATTACTGAAAAGACAGAGGATGAGAGAGAATTAGCTGAGATGACCACTCACAGCCTAGCTGGTGTCTGCTGATGCACTGGAAAGATTAGAGGTTCCAAGAGGCCATCGAGTCTGTGCCATTTAGGCACTATTAGTCCCATCTTGCCTTTATTCTGGATTACACAGGTTTAACATTGAAACAGAGAGAGCCAAATTGATCTACAGAAACATGGCAATTAGACACCAATCGATACAATATCACCACAGTTAGCAACTCATTATCAACCCCCAGGTGTTTACTTCATGATGTCAATGGACTAAGTGAGACTAAAGGAACTGCACGTTGATGAACTGCGCAAACAAATCAGTTAATATGCAGAGGAAGAAACAGCCAAGTAAAATGTCTCATTCTATGGAAAAGCTCGTGTTGACAGGGAAGTTAAGAGGCTAATGAATCCAGCGAACACATTCTGTAACCCAGGCCGAAGCAGACACCATCTGCGCGCTCGCGGACCGGCTCGGATCAAACCGTTCTCTTCACAGAGTGCACAGCATGGGCACAGCGCCGGCATGCTGTGCCAAGCTCAGAGCCATGAGTGTGCAAAAGTGTGTGTGGTCACCGGGAAAGAAACATGGCTCTTTAGTTGACTTTTTGCCACAGAAGAAGCAGTCACTGGGCTGCATTAAGAGCTGCAGCTATGGAGATGGATTTGAATACACGTGATGAATTCACACGTGTCGCATTTTAGGTAAACTTTAAGGACCAAAAATGGATACAGAAGCCGATCTAATGACTAACTTGATTTACTGAGATTCATTTTGGGTCACTTCATCATTTAAGACTTTAACTTTGAATCCTGTGCATTTTTTAAATCCATTATCATTTTCCTCAAAATGATGGAAGACAACTTTCCAAGAAATGACTAATTTCTTACAGCACACAGATACCCTCCTGCAACTTACAGTAGCAATCATTCTGAGCCTTAGCAATCCCACCGGGTGTCAACACTTGTGCAAAGCAGACAGTAAACATTGGAATCCATTGACGGAACGGATTGAATTTAATTGGCTTTCAGTTTTATAAGGCATCTCTATTTTTCCAGGGGAACTGCTGGTCAGAAATGTGGGTGATGGTAATATAATATTTGACTGATATTAATGCAAGGGTGAGCACACACACACACACACACACACACACACACACACACACACACACACACACACACACACA
>NW_024582388.1:1146992-1275173 GCF_018398535.1 Haplochromis burtoni | reverse complement strand
CACACACACACACACACACACACACACACACACACACACACACACACACACACACACACACACTTAAAGCAAGATGGGTAACAGTTCTTCGATTTCAAGCCATGGCGCCACTGGAAGCAATAATGGCGCGGCACACAGAAATATGCCTCCTTTTAATTCATGGGCCAATTTCATGCTTGCACACATCAGCGTATCGATGCCGGCCTTTTCAGTTACAAGCAAATAAATTGCTCTGCGATTCTAATATCTGTAATTCTGCCCTACTTTTAATGAAGGTGAGAGACATGCCATGTCCTATGTGGGCCATTTAGGTTTCATCACTCAGCCCCAGCCCCCCTCTCCGTGGCAGAGCCACTTCTGAAAATGTCAGTGTAATATATGCAAGAGCATTTCACACGTGGTACAGCAGGAGCTCCGTTTCCTTTTCCTAACAAATGCTTTCTTTACAGCGCTTTATGAGATTAAACTTCATCCCCGGATTAAACTGAACAGGGATGGCGTCAAATCCAATCTGATATATGCCAAAAATACAACGGGATCAAACTCACTCTTTCAGAGTAAAAAGTGATTCTAAGAAAAGCGAAATTTACTGTAAACTGTGTGCCTCTTATATGAAGACAAATAGCTCTCCGTGTAACTGTCAAAGCTGACTACATACTGGTATTTACATCACTGCTTTGAGGCATCCACTGTTTGTCTGCATTGTGGTTAGCCTCAACACCACTTTACATTTTAGACAGTCCATCAAGAAAAAGACTGCATTTGCAGTCAACTCAAAATCTTAAAATGACATGTGATAAGTTATCTCATTAGATGTTTTACATCCAAACAGCAACTCAAAGTCACAAGAGGCCGATTAGCAAAATGCTCATTGTGCTCCTTGTCTGCATTTTACAGGGTGTATCAAAAATAATCCAACGTGCTCTAATTCCACAACCATCCATGAGTAATGATCAAAATGTGTACTGCTCGAAAAAGGGGATTCGTGAGTTTCACCTGGTTGCCGGTAGGTAGTTTAACAACTGCAGTGGCTACAGTGACACAAGGATGGCTGCAAATATTTAGGATGTAAATACTTAAATTGTAAATACATTACTTAAAAAAAATACAGCCTTCTTTAAATCAGATGATTCTTTTTGATACACCCTGTATTGTTGAAGGCCCAGAGGTGCAAACCCCCTCAGGTTCTGCAGTAGTGAGGGGATACACAGAAATCAATCAAACACCAGTTAAACAAGTGCATCTGAACAGATCGGAGTAGAAAAGTTAACTAAACTAACCGAAGGAAATGCATGAATGCTTGAAACAGCCTCAACTATTGCTAAAAATGGGAAAGCAGCTGATGGATAAACAAATGAAGCTGTTACATTGTAACATAATGGATAAATACATAAATAGTTAAAACTGGCACCTTATCATAATGACTGGCTGTTGTAGCTACAGTAATTAAATCAATGAGTCAAAGAGTAACACGAAATAAACAGGCAGACTGTGTGAACACCCTCATCTTTGCAGGTTACTGTGCATAACTGATAAGCTAAAAGCAGTCTCAATCTAAAACATCTTGGACATGAGAAATGTTGATGAAGGGGTTTTTGAGCCCACTGGCGGTATGCGATATGAAACCACAATTGTCTCACCCATGTAGGTTTCAATTCCATCTCCCCGCTCCGCATTGAAATGCTAAATAGGGAATATCTGATCTTATCCACATTAACAGCAACTCCTGTAGATGCCATCGCAGTACCATCAGTAGTGCTTTGATGTAACAGTACGAGAAAAGAGCCTAATCTCATCCATCAATGATAGATGACAATCTCCTCGGCGCAGAGAAGGCGTAATGAAAATGAGATTATTTAAAACCGTGGAAATCTCCACACACTCGTGTTTAGACTCTTCTTCCTTTGTGAAATTTGAAACAGCTCTGAAACACAAAGCACATTTTCCGTCGCTTTCACCGCCCGTCTGTTTCAGAGTCTATTCATCTCAGATATAAATTCGCAGACCCTTTCGCGCCATCTCAATCACACCTTGCTTCATTGCTCTCTCCCCCCTACAGACACTGACACTGACTTGAGGGTTAAGCAGAGATGGCATCCATCAGGCCACACCGTTCAATCAGTCAACCGACAGATCTGTGCTGTCAGATAAGTCACTTATTGTAATATATCTGAGCTTCACATTGCCGTTACGATCCCACCAATCATAACTAACGCCTGCAGGCCACTGTCTTAGTGAGTCACAGCTGATCACTATGATTCAGCACATTTGGTCACCTGGGGAAACTGTAACCAGGCAACAGGGTTTGGAGAAAGGGTCGTCCGAGTTAATGGCTTTACCGCTGGCAGCATCGCATCCTACTAATTATTCCTTTCTGTGTCAACACGGCCGTAAAGTAGACTCTTCTAGGCTATTAACTTGTAGTGGTGCTTTAACAACTCTGCAGCGAAGCGAAAACTAGTTTCAACCTGCCTGTGCCCACAAGAGCAGCGTTTTCCTACAGGTTGTGCAAATTACTGGCAGAGTTTGAGAACGCAAAGTGTGAGATGAAAGGGTGAGGGGAAGAGGAGAGGATTTTCAAACCAGCAGGGTGAGTACGCAGTCTTATCAGCGGTGGATTAGGGAAGCATTAAAGAGTCCGACTGGCTTTTTTACATTTTTATGAGGGCTCAGCTAAACTAAACATTGATAACAAGGGCTGACTTTTTCATACTCATGAATAAAGTTCAGTCTGAATGAGAAACTACAGTTGAACAAGTTCTTTGGCTCTTGTCTTTTCATGTTGGCAAAGCATCACAGAGTTTCACTCAAACATTATTTCTTTGTTGAGGTGATAATAGAGGATTTCAGATTTACCAGTGGTTTTTAATTAGGATGTAGGGTTGCTATTCAGTGACTCAAAGTCTAGAGCGCTACTGGAAAGGAGAGCTGTGACCCACACTTTCTTTTCTATTACCGTATTTTCCGCACTATAAGGTGCACTTAAAATCCTTTAATTTTCTCAAAAAATCGACAGTGTGCCTTGTGTATGAATTCTGGTTGTGCTTACTGACCTTGAACCGATTTTATGTGGTACACGGCGCTCAAAAATCTGTCAAAAAATGTTTTAGTATGACTTCGGTAAGCTACGAAGCCGCACCGCCTGATGGATTGTCTGAGTATTACGGCTGCTGTAAGCAGGAGCCTCGCGGAGTAATCTGGGTCCAAAAGTCCGTCCGCTTCAGGTCCAAAACACTACGGCATCACTGAAAGTTAAAAACTGTCTAAACTCTTTAATAAAATGATCAGTGTTGCTGCTTTACCAGGTGTAACAATTAAGTTTAAGTTAGCTCGCTAGCTTCCATCTAAACAAGTTCTGAGAGATTTCTGAAAAAATGAAAACGTACAGCTCTGCTATCACTTCCAACATAAATGAAGACAGGAAACTAAACAGCAGTGACATTTGTAGAGTTACTGAAGTTGGACAAGCTAGTATATAATGATGTGCTACGTGATCGCGAGCGACACAGCTATGTTAGCATAACATAAATACAGTGAAGCTGGAGGATGAACGATAACCTTTTTCCACTCAATAAAAGTCAACGTGAGGGTTCCCAATGGTTAGGAACAAATGCAATCGCGTAGGGTTAGGCTGTAAACGGACCAAACAACTGAGATAATCCATCCACAATACGAGGTTAGTCATTAATATACTGCAACAACATGGGAATAGAGCAGCTGTGAGAGAATTCAACATTTATAAATCAATGGTACGGAAGTGGAGGAAGCAAGAAGAATGAGTTGAGTAAAGTTTGACTTATCTGACTGTTTTGTTTCGCTTAATGCGCCTTATGGTCCGAAAAATACGGTACTTGGCATTTATTTGGTAATATTTATTAGCTTCAGTAGTAGTAGTAGTAAGATAAGAAGCCCCATCTTAGTACCTTTTCTTAAACTCTGTATCAAGATCAGGATTAACAACAAAAAACCCCAAAATAAACAAACAAAAACCTGGGCTTACAATAAAAGTCTTCGATGGGAGCACTGCAGGTAAAGGTAAATCTCACTCTACCGTCCATCAGAGGGCATCACCTGCTGTGGACAAACCTCAAAACTGGCCAAAAAAAAAGGAGCTAATAGAAATCCCAGGAAAATAGACTAGTAAAATGGGAGAACACATAAAACTTCAATAATGGATAGTAATGACTTTGAACCTATTATATGCATGAGAGGCGAAATATCCTAAGGTCTCAAAAAATGATTTATCTATGCATGTATCAAAGACCGAGTTACTCAGTGCAGTAAATTTGCTAGTGGTCACAATGATCTGTACATTAGGAAGTGGACACTGAGTGGGAGATTATTCACGGCAACTACAAAAGGATCCATCCCATCTATGGCAGCAGAGTAGAGACAATTTTAACTTAAAGTAAGTCGAGCAGGCATACATTACAATTCCAATGCTCGTTTTATTAGCAAACGTTAGGGTTTGACTGATGCTCGTGTCCAATGCCGGCTGACAATTTTGGCCTGACCTGGACTGGGAGAAAGGGGAGCAGTCATATATGAAGGGGGAGGAGAGGAAGAACACCACAGAGAGAGAAAAGAAATCAAATTGGAGCAGTCTAATTTCTGGGGCAGGCATCACGGTCCAGCTCATATGGCCCTCTTGTTCTCTCCGTTAGGGCGACCGGTGGGTGACGGATGGATGTCTCACTTGTAATGGTTCCCATTCTCAGAGAGCTGCATAATACTTCCGACTGAAGCATGAGCAGCATCTGATAAATCATAATCTAAGTCAAATTAGGATCCATTATCATCAGGAGGCAGGGGGCCTTTTTCCCCGTTTCGGGGCAGCATTGGAAGAAAATGAGACTGGAGGCATCTTGTGACAGCAGGCAATTTTGAGAGAGAAAGATTGAGTATTTGATGTATAATTGCCATGGTAATACGTGTCCTGGATGCCAGGGAAAATGCTCACTCTCAGGCTGCATTTTGACAAAACCATGTTCCAAACATGAACCCATCCTCAGTCTCATATGCCCTTAAACCACCCAGATAACATCTTTCTACAAATGCAGGTCTCTGACAGCGATTCCTGTAAAACATATTTATCGAAAAGAAAACAGCCAGTGCTTCTGTGTTAAATCGAACCATCTATATTTGCAATATTACATTTCAAAGGGCGGACTTGTTTGCTTTCTTTCTTTTTCTACCATTGTTGACTGAAACTGATCAGCTAATTACAATGTTCTGATGGGAAACATTACGTCTTGCCACTTGGTATTAAATGTTCAGAATATGGTCAGAATATGATCTATGTTGTTACTGATCTGTTACTTAGTTGCTTGTTCTGTGAAAGACTTAAAAAAATGTATCAAATGAGTATTTTTGTTACTAAATCAACGCATGTATCTCACATTAGCTGAGAAAAAAGGACATTTGTTTTTCCAAATCACTCTTGGGAATGAAGCTAAAGTGCAGCAGTGGTTCAGGAAGCATTCATTAAAAACTGGGACTCTACACAACAGCCTCATGAAATATTCAGTATATATAGGAGCTTTTGGAGGACATGATTTCCAGACCACCACCAAAAAACCCCAAAACATTCTGAGCAAAAGAAACACGAAATCCTGTGTCTGTTTTATTTTAAGCACAGACGGCACACAGAAATATCTTGGCTTTATTTTTTCCCAGACAAATTTAAAGGTTAGAGTCGTCTCCTTGATGTTTGCAAGCTCAAGATTTCAATAACACTGCAATAAAGAGTCAGATACTCAACGAGTCGGGGCTTATTACTTCAGATAGTGATGAGCCTTGAAATATGATCCTTGAGGTCCAGTTTGAGTACGACAATTATGAGTTTAAAAGCCAAAAGGCTGAATAATCATTTATAATATGGCAACAGAAAAGTGAACGTAGAAGGCTACATTGTGACAATAATAAAAATTTGCAATAATCTCCAATGCAATTCCTTGGGAACTGTCCCTTCTTATGGCTTTATATCTTTACTTGAAAAGTGTTAAGTCTCAGATCAACACCAGATATTAATGCCCTTTAGCAGCACAGAGTAATGTTTTTAAAACTATTCATCTCTCCCAGCAAAACAGAAGCTGAAGTTGTTTAACAGGAAATCCTGGGTAACCTCCTCCCAGCCCTCTGCCGAATGCTCCCACACAACCAGCTGCAGCCGTGAACACCGAGAGGCTCTACAGGCGCATAAAGACTTTCCTGCCTCTCTTCAGGACAAACGTTTCAAAGCAGGGCCACCGTGAAAAATACCCATAACATCAGCAGGGTACAGACGCTTCCCCTTTCGTGCTCTCCCCTGCCTTGTGTCAATCCCTCTTCCACTTTTTCCTGCCATTCAAATCTAAGCAGCATGAACTCCCCAAACAGGTGGAAATTCTCTGGCTTTTGTTGAGTCGCATGCAAATTTGTACTAGAAGTCAAATTCAGGCGCTATTTTAGACTAGTTTAGAATTTTTTCACTATTTTCTCCTGGATGCGTCTGCGTATGTCTGGGCTGTGTTGGATTGTGGGGAGCTGTGTAGTAATGACCCACATTTTGACAAATCCCAGCAATAGTTTTCCCGCTGCAGGCGTTATGTTTTCCAATTAAACGATAGATTTGAAAACAAATATAGGAAAAAAATTGTTTCAGTCTTCACTGCAGAACCAGAAAAAAACGCTTTAAAAAAAAATCTGTGCTATAGATCACAAAATCCAAACACATTTCCAAGCTGCAGAATTATCAATATGAAAATTAATTTGTAGCTGCCGGATGCAAAAATTTCCACTAAGCTGGAATATAATATGTTGCATTCAGAATTAGATTTGGTCATACTCATTGCTTAAGGGTAAGAGAGCACAGGGGAAAGCAAACAAACAAACAAGCTGTCTGGTCTCTATTCAGGCTACCCTGCTTCACAACCCCTGTCAAAACATCCTCCTAGGCTCAGTCGTTGCTTAGTTAGACGCCTAGCAGCAGAGGAGTTGACAGGGTGACTACATCAGGTCTGTGTGACTGGTAAGGGTGTTTACATAAAATGCTTCTGCACATAGGTAGGGATGGGTATTGTTTAGGTTTTATCCGATACCAGTACCAAACCAGTACTTTTGAAACGGTGCCGGTGCTCAAACTGGTGCTTAAAGAATAGAGAACACAAAATTTGTCCAAAAACCTCTCATGTTTTTTTGTAAAAAGATAACAATGTTAGCCTTTTCTGCAGCTATGGGGCATATATGGCATCACTCTTGGCTGGAAGCAGTGCTTAAACAATGGAAAAAACACAAACTTTGTCCAAAAACCTCTCATGTTCAGCTGTTTCCCTCTTTTTCTTTGGTCATTTTAGCCTTTTTGGCCAGGGTGAAGGGAGTATCTGCCATCAAACAAGAAGACAGCCACATGTAACTACGACGGTGTTTGCTAGTTCACCTTACATGCATTAATGTAATAACGTGGTTAGCCTACTCAACGTAAATTACACACGAACAACATTAAGCTACTCACGCAGAGAAGAACGGCTGCTGCTGCATCATCATCCGTCATCATTTCTGCTACACTGGCAGGGCTAGGGGCCAGGACTCTCCTCTTCGGGTTTTTGGGGGATGTTGCTAACTCCGGGTCCGATAACAGGCACCACACCCGCAGTAGATGTGCTCGGTGTGAGGTCTCGCAGCAATCTATCACATACAGGTCATTTCTCGGCTTTTAAAAAAACGCTATGCGTCGCCAGGTGTTTCATCAGATTGGAGGTGTTACCTCCTTTGACAGTATCACAGTATCAGCTTAAAGCACTTGTTGCAGGCTGCTGAGTTTGCATATTTTGCTGTGAAGTACAGCCAGACTTTGACCGCTTCGCCTTGGGCATTTTTAATCTGTAGCTCTGCTCTAAAAGAACGCACGTACCTGGGCCCGCCTACTACCCTCGGAAACGTAAAATGATTGGCTAGAATCTAAAGTGTATCACATCTCAGGAAAAAAAAAAACACCACAATGTGCGCTGCTTTTCGGTCTGGTTACTACCGTTTATGTCAGAACCGGTACCCATCCCTACACATAGGTGCAACATGTCTGCTTTATTTAATATGTTTCTAGCGCATCTTTGTGCATGGAATTGTCACTGCATCTAAACAGTGATTCTAAAATGAGAAAAGAAAGAAAAAATAGAATTTAGACTCATTTATGAAGCAAAAATCTAAAACATTTTTCGATGTTTGTGTTGTGGATGTAATGCAGTCACACTAATTTTGAGCTACACTTGTTGCTTGTTTTATTGTCCTTGTATTTCAATGTTACTTTATGATTTAAGACCAATATCCAAAATGGGGAGGCAAACTAAACTTCAGTGGGCAGAAGAATAACACTTGCAACATTAAAACAAATTCTAGTCGTAAATGGCGCCAACCTAATATTGTAAATGGAGACGCATAAAGGCTCTAATTAATTAGGACGTTTTATTTTTACGCATTTGTTTGAATAGAAAAAAGAAAGAAAAAAAAATCTGTTTTCGAGGCCGGCACAGATCCTCTGCTCTGCCTGATGCAACAAAACGACACACATGCACCCACACGAAACGCATACAAGTGCAGCCCATCAAAGAGCCCCTATGGAAAACTCAAAGGGAGTCACAGAGTTTCTGGCAGGTACCCGTCACACATCTCTCCACGGTTCAGATCCCTCAGGGAGGCTGGTTTCTGTCTAGAGAATGCTGTCAAGACCTCAAGATGGGAACTCTTTCTGAAAGCTGTGATGAGAAAGATAAGGGAGGCTGAGGGTGGAGGATGAAGGAGCAAAGAGGGAAGACAGTAATGGAAAGGAGGATGAGGGGATAAAGCAGGTGGGGGGATGGGGGTTCATAGGCCAAGTGTGAAGGAAGGATGAGTGAGGGAGATGACAAAGGAGGCAAGATGGTGGTGGGAGACAAAGGCAGGCAACAACAAAAAAAAAGGTGTGGCAGACTGAAACCAGGAATTCAAATGCATCTTTTTTACATTAGCAAACAAGTCTGTCTTAAATTTAGCCTTAAATTTAAACGTAGGGTTTGGGTTTCTGAAAGTAAAACTTGGATAGTTTTTCATTTAAGTCAGAAGAGATGCTGAGCTCACAAGGTTACGGGAGATAGCGACAAGTCAAGGGATGCTAAAAGGATGGCCGAAGGGAAAGAAATATTTATAGATAAGGGCAGACAGTAAGAAGGGGAGCAGAGATAAGACTGAATGACAGCACAAAAGGCAGAGTCCGGTGAGAGCCTTCTGTAAAGACTTCAAAGAGATCAGGGGAGAGAAGAGGAGATGATACATGGGAAAGTGGGAAGCAGAGATAAAGTGCTGTGGCCATATCCACAACAAGCTAGCTAAATAAAAAACAACAACTTTTTCTTATCACTAAAAGCATTTTTTAGCCGGCCAAATTGCAGACATAGTTTGTGTCGCAGTGCTGAAGAAGACCGAGCCCCTGACGGTTGAAGAATTGAATAAGGAAGAACACAGGCGAGGGTGCAGTCTACGTACTGGCATGAAGTGAATGAATCCCTGGAGATCCTGCAACTAGCTGCTGACACAGGCTGGTTTTATAGCAAACCAGGGGGCCATAAATAAGACATTAAGGCTTCGTGGGTGTGTGCTGGGTTTTAGTGTGCCACTTTAAAAGGCCTTTTTGCCATTAGTTGAGTGTCCAAGCTGGTTAGCGTGATAGGCCTACGCGTGCACGCACTTGCAACCGCGGGAGTGACCTCACTATGGCAGCACCGTATTTTAGACGGCCAGACAAGACAACTCAGGAGGCCTCGAGGGATCCGCCTGTCTCTAGATCATGATTCCCCTCTTCCTTGCCTGTTGTGCTGTTAATCATATTGTAAGAGCTGGAGTATAATGGTGCATAATGGTGGCCATCTCATCATGGAACAAAGCTCTTCAATCACTTGTAATATATTTTACATTGTATTGTGGAGGCAAGAGATGTTGAATTGATTGTGCATATTAGAACACTTTCTCCTTCATTTATTAATCTCCTGCATTTTCATATCTGCCGGAGTTCCACAAATGAGACTTGAAATGTAATGTATTCTCCATTTCACTCCCCCCATTCTTCATCTTTCCCATCAGCTCTTATTTGTTAAGCTGCCTCCCTCCCTCGGTGTATCAGGAATAGTTGTACTGCTGTAGTGACTGTACTGGAACTATGCCTATTGTGATTCACTGCAGTTTTATTTATACGGCGCAAACTCACAACCATAGTATCGCCTCAGAGCAGCCTTAACAGGACCAAACAGGTGCAATCGCCACCAAATAAACACACTTAGAAATCCATAACATGGGAGCGTGCCCTTTACATGTATATTTATATTGTACATGTAGTATATCCTAGGTCACAGCTTAAACATAAACGACTTGTGAACATATTACCAGGGTTGTATTTCCTCTTTTTTGGTATTTGTATGAAGTAAAACAGGACGATTACACTGTTTTATTCTTATATTGTACTATATACAGATACTACTGAATGTATTAACAGCAAACTACTGTGAAATCTTACACTAATACAGCATTCATTCTTTGTCAGTTAAATTGGACTTTTGCTGAAATAAATACTGTAATCTAAAAGTTACATTTAAATACTTTATTCTCAAGTGCTGTACTGATACAGTGTTTCCATTTGCATGTATGTATGCTATGGTTTCTCGTATTAAGGTTTACCTAACAATGGGTAACCATGACTACAGCGATTAATCGTATCTGCCCAGCTTTTTTTTTTCCAATGTGGATTTTTTATGTTAAATAAAGCAGGATTTTATAGAAAATACTGAATGCAATAATATATTATGAGTAGAAACATAAAAGCAACACTGCAATAGTAACCACACAATTAGCAGTACTATACTGGCATATGTAGTACACAGTAGTTTACTGTAAATTCACAGGGAAATTTGTTCTAGTAATTGACTTATAGATTTGTGCATAATGAGTATTTTTACTGCAGTTGCTGGCCTTTACTACTTAGTTTCACATATTTACATTGCACTTCTATGTACTAGATCAGCGGTCCCCAACCTTTTTTGTGCTACAAACCGGTTTAATGTCAGACAATATTTTCACAGACTTTAAGGTGTCGTGGATAAATATAACAAAATAAAATGATACGACCAAGACAAAAACTGTGGTATTTTGTAAATATAATAATAAACGTGAATTCACTGTGTAATTGTGTAACTTTATTAGCAGCGTCCTCCTGAAATGCACCAACAACACTGAGAGTAACATGCTCCTCCCTGGGCCTTAATGCTCTCTGGTTGCTATGGTAACGTGTGAATATTTCTTTTAAAATAAGACACACAGCTACAACACTGGAAAAGACCCAGGGAAACTGAGTTAACGCTAAAAACTCCGAAAACCATAAATTTCACACCCGAGCGTCGAAGTCTTGCGGCCCGGTACCCAACGACTCATGGACCGGTCCGTGGACCGGGGGTTGGGAACCGCTGTACTAGATGGACGATTATATGGAAACTAAGAAATATTATCAACACTTCTGAGAATATTCCTATTTTTCTGTTTTTTCTTGTAATGTACTCCTGGGTTTGCCCACCTCCTTTAAACATCAATATAGTTAATTACATTAACCACACCTGCCACACTCACAGCTGCATATAAGCTTTCGTTCTAAGCTTGAGGGTCATTAGCTGCACTGGAAGACTTGGGCATCTGATGCTTATCTGATAAAGAACATGAAAAAGGAAACTGTGTAACAAAAAGCTTTTGCAGTATGTGTAACAGTTTTTTTTCACCACTATTCACTACTTAACAGGATGTACTTTTAGACAGCATATTTTCATTTTTACTTTCATAGGAAACTCCAGTCAAATACTGTCTGTATTTGTCATTTCCATGAAGTGTAGCTGCTCACCAGACACTGGATCAAAGTAACTGCACAGACAAACTTGTATTACCCATTCAGGATCAGATGTTTAGAATTTGCCACAAACGATGGGACAATTACTGAAAAGCACTGAATATACAAGTCAGTTTATTACCATTTGCTGTGATTAACCATGATTAACCACCTGCAAATGGCAAATATACTGCATGATCCAGTTCTGGTTTCTGGCAAGAAACTGGTTTGTACTACACTAAGGAATAAGCTAGCTATTAACATATAAATACCACTTGCCATTACCTTCCTCCGTCAGTGTGCGGTCACTGGGTTGTCAAGGTCCACGAAGCGTGAAAAATCCACAAAATTTGACAGGATACAAGGGTTAGTTAATTCCAACATCTGTTTTTAAAAAAAAAAAATACAGTAAAATGACAGACGTGCCCTCTTAAAATAGCTCGGGGAACATGATAGGGATACACTCTGGATTAGTGTTAGTGATGGAACATTTACAGCCAAATCTACTGTTTTGGAAGGGGATTAGCACACGAAATCTGGACGTAATTCATATGGCATTAAATGTTAATATACGGAAATACCTGATAAAAATGCATAAGCTTCCTTTTGTCGAGGATTACTTGTCAATTAATGACACAGTGTAGGCCTTAAGTAAGAGACCTATGTATAAAGGAACAAGGGAATGAGCAAGACAGAAAAACAGCACATTCAGGTTCAGATTATGGAAATCGCAGCAGAAGCTATTTTTTTTTTTACAGTTTCAAAACCAAGTTTTGAGTGTTTCTGCTGTAATTGGAAAGTGTATATTTGATCTATTTAACAAATTGGTGCCACCTCAAAAAACACAATAACACAGCGACTTTGAGGTCACATCCTGCAAGATAGAAGCAGAACAGCAGCATACAACAAAATGATTTTGATAATCCGAAGAGCAAATCATACTTAGGCTTCCCTTGCAAGACCAAACTACTGTATTAGCCTGATTAAAGGGGGCACATAACCCTGGAAACGTTTGATTTCCTCAAAAGGCACAACTGTTGAGTCAAATGCCGTTGAAACAGGCAAGCGAGGGAGAGAGACAGCTTCTGCCCATGTGGTTGTCATCACTGCTTCCGACGTACAGCCACGGAAATCAGATCCACTGAGAGGGGAAGCTCAGGGCAGCCCGAGCCTCAGTGCACTAAGTGCTGGCTTTGCTGCCACAGGAGCACCCCTCATGAGACAGATCGTTTACCCCACATTCTTCCTCACCCACTCATGAATATGTATATCTATACCGATGCAGAGAAAGGCATGGAGCAGCACATAGCCTCTTCCACGCTTTTCTTTACGAGTGAAAACAAAGAAACAATACTGGCCTTTTACCAGTTTGAGATTTTCTAAACTAAATAATTATGAGAAGCACTCTCCTGTGTCCTGCTGATATATTCCTTAAATAAGACACCAGACCTCCTGCTCATTAAAATGTAACACGCGCACCGACATATACACAACGTGTCAAACCCGCCAAAGTGACAGATGTGACAAAGCAGAGAAAAATCCCTTCTTGATGCAGCGATCTGCCATTACAACTTGTTCACCGACAACTGCACGCAGACAGTGAGTGATGAACTGAAATCTCCAATCAATGCAAATCTACATAATAGATTCCAAATAGTCAATAAAGCCTCAGATGTGTGACCAAACTGCCCCGCTACTGCACAATCTAACCCAATCAAGGCACGCCGCTGAGGACATGCTGGTATAGGGCATTTAATTAGAACTAAAATAAAATAAAAATGTATTTAACTGCATACGATGAAGAGAAACGGGTCTTCGCTGTGATTGGTTAAATTGATTGGCTGGTAAGTGAAATGAGTAAGAGAGAGTGTGCGCTGCTGTGACATAAATCTAGTGTTAAAAGGATATTCGCGGGGACTGCGGCGCATATTGATTAGACATTATTTGTACTAACGGGCCTGAGGGGAGGGGAGATTCGGGTAGGAGTGGATGTGCTGGCAATCCATTATCTAAAGGGGTGAGAGAAAGACGCTGGCAGGGATCAATAGGTCTCGCACGGGTCTGGCTGCGACTACGCTCTTCCTCTTTTAAGTTCCACTAAGACACAACAAGGGGGGAAAAAAATCACTTACAGTAGTATGACTAGTAGAGTAATGGTCCTAGGCTGCTGGCTTATGACCCCTTAGAACGAAGCTATGATGAATCTTTTAAAACGGAATTAAAAAAAACTTACTGGAAATGTGGAAAATCCTTTTATTTTAAAAAAGACTCACAACCAATAGAGAAATATATTAAGAAATACTGACATGGCTCATCAAGGGAGACTGGAAAAGAAGTTTCCCTTCTTCACCGCCAAGCAACAAAGCTGTCAACACTTCATAGATTCCTCCTTCTCTTCCACTAAACTATCTCTCTCTTCCTTTCTTAATGTTTCTGGAGGCCTCTGGGACTTTTTTTTCTTTTTTAAAAAGCACTGCTCAATTTCTTATCCTCACATTCTCCCTGTTTAACCCACGAGTACTAAAGGCGAGTAGTTTTGGAACCGGCGGTCTGTCGGGGCAAAGGGCCACTGCTTGCAGATGTCTGCTTCTTGTCAGTAGTCCTTAAGTGGACAGTACGTGGAATAGGATATGTGAAGAAAGAGGGGAGGTTGTGGCCTGACGTCTTGAAAATATCAGGTAAATGAGGAGTAATTGAGATCCCTTTAATCTAGAATGTTTCCCCTTTGTGTGTGATTTAAGGTGATTTGAGAACCCAATTACCAATCAAAGAAGAGGCGTCTTGGCGTGAGCCTCCCCTGTCATCACGTAGTCATTACACATTAACAAGGACAATAATTTAACTCGAGTCTTGCTTGTGTGAGGACAAAGACAAATTAATGAAGAATCAAAAGGATCTTTCTATCAATCTGGTCATCTGTTCAAATGTTAAACACACGAACGTGTCTTATGGCAGTGAGGCTCCTCTTCAGCCCATCTATCATGTGAAAACAGACCATCTGACTGACATCACAGTAGGGCGGTGTGGTGAAACTAAAAACATGGTTTCAATCACGGGCGGTACAGTTTCACTTATTTCATCACAGATTTTTAAATAAAGTTAATGTGGTTTTAATCCAAGTACACAATAGTGGGGACGGACATTTTTCCTGTGATTTATCTTCTTTGAGTTTGCTTAGAGTGGCTTTTCTCAGAACATCAGTAAATAATTAATTTGCAACTCAGTTTGGCTACGTTACATCTTTAGTAGTTGTATTTTCTTTTTGTTTTGCCGAGCCACAGTTTGAGAGTTGCATACAGACGTGTATTTCTCAGATCCCAAAGTGAACATCAAAATGACTTCAAGTGGAATTATATGAGAATATGGTTACTTACAGACATTAAATAAAAAGGGCATTTAATACATTTTTTTTTAACAACTAATTCTACCGCAGACTCAAAGCTGACCAAACACAACCCCTATTTTTAGAGCCAACATCAAAACATATTAAATTCTTCTCGACCCAAATCAACATCCTCACCCAACCATGTAGATCGTAAGAAAATAAGCAACATACATGGAAAGTGAACTCAGTGACTTTCCACGTGCCTGGTGTCTTAGCAGAGAAGCAAAGTTTATTGGAGATTTGCAAAAACACGGAAGCATAAAGGAAGGGTTTTGTTTGGCAAATCATTCGCAGCAGTCTCGAGTCATTTCTCTGGTGTCATAAAAGGACGACACATTGAATCTTTTATCCCGATGACAAAGTGCAGATACACACTTTGCTACTGAGACTTTGGTAATTAGTCTAATGACTTTTCCTCTTTTTCCCACCACCATAAAATCATTGCATCTAATTAAATAAACAAAAAAGCCCTATAGTTGTGTGTGTGTGATTGTGTGCGTGGAAAGGGGCCAAAGATAATTACATTGAAGTCGCTGAAACAGGGGGTCTCTTAATCCCAAATGCAGTTACACTTATTAAAGCAGAGAGGAGAGAGGGGGCTGCAAACAACAGCAGCCCGATGCAATTTGAAAAGAAGATTTATTTTATTGGCAACATCGTATTCTCCCAACAATCTTATGAATTTGAATAAATGTCTATTTGTGTTGGGCTAAGACAGTCCATGAAAATGCACTAAATACTCAGATATCTATTTTTATATTTATTTATTTTTAATGAACTGCACCACAGTAACCTGGATCAACAGCAGTCAAATGTCAGGTGATTGATTGTTTGGCTTAACTTGATACTAGACTTCTAAAATGAAGTCATAATGGCCGTCACCATCTTAGCTTTGGAGTCACAAGTGATCATTTTTAATTTCTTGGTTTTTTTTTTATACATGTAACCATAGAAAGTTGTTGCTAGGCAGGTCTGTGGACTGGGTGTCACACACAATATGCTCCAAAAGGAACCAAACACAACTTTAGGGCTAAATATAGTTGAAATAGGCGACTTACAAAAAAAAAAAACAACAGAAACAAAGCTGCGGACGCCCAAACCGCATTTTGTCCTGGGTTGTAACGATGATTATTTGTACTTTATAGTTGGTCATGTCAACTGCTCTGTTTTTCTTCTTGAAACCAAAGCATCCTCGTTTAAATAAGATATTTCTGTCATTCTTTTGACTGCAAATTGCTGGAATTTAGATCAAACTGAATACTAATACTGTGGATAGTTTTTCCTAATTTGGATGTTCTGTTCTTTTCCCCTACATAACAGAAAAAGTACCACACTATTTTCCACTCTCCCTCCTCTCTGGGTTTTCCTCCAGTCCTTTCTTGACCACCCCAGACCTCATCATCTCCTTTCCTTTCCCACTCCCTCTCAGTATCCCTGCCTTCCTCCTCTAAATAAAAAACAGTCGTTGTGATGCAGGCTGCAGCTCCTGCTGGTTGAGCTCCACCGACAGCTTTGGAGGAACGCCCTCTATTTTCTGCCCTCCGTGTGGGAAACCTGAGGCCTCAGCATTGTGGGCAGCACGCTGAGCTGAAGACAAGCCGGGGAGGCCTGATGTCCATTTCCTGAAATTACACACTCATACCCAACCGCACACATCTAGATTGACATTTACTTATGCACCCATAGAGCTGCAGCGAATCGGAGACTGAAATGACTCAGATGGACAGCCTTTATATCGCCATAATGTCATGGGTAAAACACTTGTACTGCACTTCTTAGAGAAGAGCAAAGAGAAGACAGACAGGAGGACGATGATCAACAACAGCCTGGCGTCAGGTCATATGTGAATGAAACAGTGGATAAGCAACTGGGCTCCCCAGAACTCTTTGTGAGTAAATAGTATATTTTCTGAAAATTGCATACACAGCAGTTTATCAACACACAGATGAGACGAGCGTGTCTGTCTGCTTTTGTTGAGACACCATCTTAATGCATCGCACGTTTCCGAGGGTCTCGCAAGGTGCAAAGTCACTCATCATCAGTGAGCTCACGTTTATCTTTCCAAGCAGCACACATGCAACTCGTGTATGATGAAAGCCAGGTGCAAAACATTAAGCTCTCTTAGTGAAAACAGTCTCTATTATTATCAATGTCTGCTTTTGGCTAAGAAACGGTATCAAGTTTAAAAAACCATAAATCATCATACTTCATCAGATGAAGGAAAAACACTCTTAATAAGCCCTGCTCGTCTGTAAGATTGCCTATTATGGTCTAACGTTGTAACAGAACGAGAGATTTATTTTGGATTTATTACGAGTAGTGAAAATATCCACTTATGTGGTGCAGATTTCGATAATTCATCTGCAAACTATATGAAAAACGCATTTGAAATCTTTCAGCACACGCAGCATCCCGACGGCACACGGAATCGCCAAAGACCAGCTCATCCTGTCCAGTCCTGATATAGTTTTTGATAAAAAAATGATGCGTTGGTTGAATGAAAACCAAGCCTGTACAATTCCCACTTTTCAAATGTTCAGGTCAGGCAATAAAGGCATAAGTTTTCATGTCTCCTGAGGCTAAACGCAACAATCCAGCAGTTCACATGGCAGGTGACTCCCAGCCGAGGACAGAGCTCTGCTTCTCTGCTGTTTTGCTTCTCTGCTGTTTTGCTTCGTAGCTGCGCATCACATGAGACAAGAAGCCTGCAGGCGGGCGTCGTATCTAACCATCAGAAAATGAATACAGGCCAAAACCCTTTGTAGAAGTTCACATCCAGAGCAACATTATGAGACGGAGAGGCACGACACAGGGCCCTAATGGCTACATCATCACACAAATAAAGGATTCTCATAACCAAAGCTCTGTTTGACACCCCACAGGCATAAAGAGAGCACGCATGCACACATAAAAACAGTTTCCCTGCTGCATCAAAATCTCTCCCCATTTCTCTTTTTCCCCTTACCAGACTAGAGATTACATTATCTACGAGGGCCTAACAGACACCCCATGCTGTGCTTGCTGCTGCTATAAAAGCAGGGCTTTTCACATGGAGCGCTTTGCTATCACTAATGATTAACCAGAACTTGGACAGCACAGTTATTCTCCCAACACTTCAAAGACGAGATGCAAAGACGATTCAATTGCTTTAATAGGCCCCGGGCCGAAACGGCACAGAGAATGCACACTTCAACCCATCTATAAATGTCATAGGCCATTTAAAGATGAGAGCCCTGATGTAATTTTTATGTGGTGCAAGAACAAGTCTTGTTGAGAAGGGAGTGCGGGTGTAAGAGCTGCGGACGTGCTGGATAAAATGTAGAAAAGATCGAAGGCATGAGTGCGTGTTTTCTGGTAATGAGCTGCAGAAGAAGAAGAAGAAGAAGAAGAAGACAGGCGCAGAATGAAATCAAAAACCAGTCACGCTTTGCTTTTTCCAAGGAAGGATAATCGTAAATATCTTTATTTCAAAGAGGACACTATGCTCCCGACAGCGTGATGAAAAAGTTTCCTCTGATGCCCTGTGGTCTGACGTGTGCATATTTGTGTGTTTTTTCATTTCCCCCGTCTTTCCTGCTGACTCTGATCTAATAATCGCGGAGTTGAGAAGTGATGCATCTCCAACAGTGGTGCAGCTGTAAGCAGAGGCACTCTGGAGTCCTCTGCGTACGCATGCAAACTGCAAAGCTTGAAAAGTTTGAGTAGCTTCACTTTCTCTTTAACTTCCCAACCTCCTGCTGCTCCAGGTATTTTGTGAGAAAAGAAACGAAAGCGGCAATGTTTGACACCAGAGAGGAGAGCAGCAAGATGAAGCATAAATACATTAATACTGAATGCCATATGCTGTTGGGGAGTAAGCATCTGAATAGGGGATGAGCATGAGGAGGTCTAAAGAGGGGAGGAACGGGAGCGTGAAAATTTCCGAGGATGTTGCAACATGCTGTAACTCCCAGCAAACTCAGCCGGTACATCCCTAATGGCTCAACTGTTTCGTTGTCAAACAACTCCTCGCGACCCCCTCCTTCCTCTCTTTCTTTACAACCAAAGTCCCCACTTACACTGTCCCAGATTGTTGTTGTACATCTACCTACATGCCGTGTGCCATTTGTAATGAGGTCATCAGGTTGCAAGATGGGAGCACTTTAACGTCCGCGGTCATTTTGAAGAAGGAATTACGAAAAGGAAAATGTGAAATCCATGACTGAGCTACTTGAAAGTTGATCTCGACCATATATCTGCGCTGGTGGGATTAGCGTGTACTGAAGACCGACTGACATAGGCGTTTATGGTTTAGAGGAAGGGGAGGGAGGCTTAAGAAGGAACAGGCTGTTCTAATGAAAACCAGCAGGCTCTCAGGATCTGCTGTGATTTAAATCAAAATAAAAAATGGAAAAAACAGGGACAACCCAGGTAGAGCCATGCTTTGTCTACCCAACGCCACATATTTGAATAACTGGTCATTTTAGGTCTCGTCTTTGCAGCAAGTGCATGCACACATTTGCATTAACTTGCAAAAACTTGCAAGTGACCTACTCTGCTAGTTTGACATACCTGCTACTATTAGACAAACACAGTCCATCCTACGTTGATATGTTCCACATCTCTCCACCCAGTACGCACATGTGTTTGTGTGTGTGTTTTTCCATTATTTGGAGATGAGTCTTAAATCAAAACTCTAATTAGGTAATACATAACCCCACCTGCCAAGGATTTCCCAGTGTGGTCCAGTTTAGGATGGATTAATGCATGATAGGGGTTGGTGCTCCAGGGGGAATGTAATGGTAGTCCTGAAGAATCTTTCAACTAAGATTTATTACCCTATTCTTTATTATCATGATTTGAATAAATTATTAATTTTTAATGGGGGCAATTTTTTCCGATTGTTCTAGTAGTCAAGTAGTATATGTAATTACAAAGCTGACATGTAATAACATCTCCAGTTTGATTCCATTCATGAAAATTATAAATTATTCTGTTATGCCTTCACGTCTCAAAGAAAATGAATAATTTACAAGAGCACAAAGAAAACATCTTTTAACTGCTTGTTTCGTCCATTCAGCGGTCCCAAAGAGATTTCATTTACACAGATTTTCTCTTATGCAACTAATGATTCTTTGTTAAAAACAAACACTGTAGTTCAGTTAACAAAAAATGAAATAAAATGCTGTAAATAAGAATTGACACAACTCCACCCAAGTTATTGTATGATGCTTGCAAGTTAAACACCTGCACACACACATACACACACACACATGGGGACACGGGGAGTTGCATGCAGACAGCTAAGTGATACAAAGTGCCATCTATGACACAAAATGTGGGTCAACAGCCTTTTAGGCTCAGACCAGACTCTGAATCCCGCTCTTGTGCTAAAACGCAGATGGTCAAGAGTTCCCCACTTACACCTCTGCTTTGCCCGTCTCCTCGTGCTCCCACTGTGACAGGCTGCATTCCATTCACAGTGGGAAATAAAGCAGAATATGTCGCGCGGGCAGCGCACCATTACCGCCACACTAATGCGCGACATACTGTCAGAGATGGCTCAGCTGCAGTTAAGCGCTTTTGAGTGCTATTAGTAATGTTGGCAAATTCCTTGATCTGATGAATATTAAATACCTTAAGTGGATTTTGCAGAGACATTTGTGACATTAATGGCTTCACTGCTTCCAGGCTTTGTGACGAGTCGTGCCTTTAAGTTGACAGTTTTGATTTTTATTCTTGCTTAAAGAAAACTGAAGAAAACATTTTTCTTTCTAACCTTTGAACTGAATGAATAATAATACCCCCCAAAAAAAAGACACAAAAAGAAATACAGAAATCGGTGAGAATCTTAGTAACAAAACACACAGGGATGCTAATCGTGCTAAATAATTGATCTGACCCAGTAAAAGCTTAAATGTAAAAACCTTTTTCAGATTTTTGGAAATATGGTGAGAACAGTTTTATTTTTATGAGAGACTTCTTTAACTTGTAACGACCTCCCTGGGGTGTTGATAAAAACAATTATTCAACTTGCCTGGTCGAAGAACTCTCCTCGTTTTATTGCTGCTATGCTGATTTACTACAAACCTGTATTGCTTAATAAGGTTTTTGTTGTCAGGTTTAAAGGCAACATGTGATTCCTTTCATATATTCACAGTTTTTGAAAACACGTATTTGCCAGTTCCTACTTTCTTATTGGCTTGTAAATATTAGGAGCATATTGCAGCCTGAGTCATTATGAAGCACTTATCGATTTATTTGGCATTAAGATATTGTAAAATCACAATTCCAATAATTAAGACCATTCTCTCCTTAACTATTTACTTTTAATATGCATTAACCTTAATACAAATTATTTATAAGCAACAGCACCTTTAAGTTGTTATTAATAACCTTTGCTTCTGCCACAGGTTTCTTCCTGTTAAAAGGGAGTTTTTCCTTTCCACTGTCGCCAAAGTGCTCGCTCATAATGACCCCCTGATCTTGTTGTTAGGGTTTTCTCTGTAATATTATAGGGTCTTTACATATTTATTTATTTATTTATTGCATAAAATAAGAAAATACAACTACAATATCTTTTAAGCACTATTCTTGTGGTAAAGAAGCACATATGGGTCAAACTGAGAAATGTATTTACTTAGGTTAGTTCATGTACAACAACGTTTTAATCAATAAGCAATGTCACGTGTAGTAACAGTAAGCAGTTAATAGTTAATTGTTACTTTTTCCCCCCAATATTTTCTCTATCCAGTCACTCTTTCATTGCTGGCATTTTCAGAAAATCTAAAACTAAAGGTTTTCAGATGGACGGACAGTCTGGCTCCAAATAAGAAGGAATGACATCATTACGCCATCAGACATGGTCAATACTGGGTAGAGATGGCCCTCAGACTGTCCCTGACAATAAACACGCGCACACATACAGTCGAACACTGACACAGTAAATTTCTAAAAACTTCAAACTCAATTATACTCATAAATTCCAGCTACCATTATTTGGATCTTCCTCGCCTCTAATCTCACAATATTTATCCGTGTGTGTGTGCGCACTGCAGTTTCAATACTAACCACTCCTTGCTTTCTGTTGTTCACTCTAATACCTTCCAGTGTCCCCAAGGGCTTCCACCCCATGTCTGCGGTCTTGTGAGAAACATTACTCACAAATGGAAAGGGTTGAGATAAAGTTACTGAACCAAAAATGAGAAGAAAAAGCTTTTTCATGAGGACAGATCGAGTATCTGAATCTATATCAGGTTTTGGTGCCAATTAAGAAAGCCATCTTTGTTTTATGAATCTTCAAATGTTTTTTTCCTGGTGTGGGCTTTGCTTCAAAAGAGAAAATAATAAATAAATAAATAAATAAATAAATAATCATTCATGTAGGTTAAAAAAAATTTCTAATCTCACCTAAACTACAAGAATAAGCTTGTAAATTTGGGATAAAGGAAAAATAAAAATTCAGTGCATCAAACTTATATTAAAGACATTTCCCTTTTCCTGTACCGTTCTGCACTCTGAACTGCACTCCACTAATTATTTTGATGACAGCGTAATCTTGGATTACTGTACATATTCACGTAAGCTCAGATCAAACACTTAATTCTGATTAGGACTCAGAGGGTGGCAGTGTTTAGTGCGATCACAGCAGGTTGTCTGTCATTAAAATGTTTGGAACGTCGAGCATCGATATCCACCACGTAAATACGAGACATAATCCTCATCACTGTATCAATCAACAATGCACTTAAGGGGGAGATTCTGTTGCTTCTGCACAGCTGTTATTTTTGTGGAGGGATTACTATGAATCTGAGAATGTTGTTACTTGACGTCACACTTCTCAGACCATTAAACGGTAGCTGCTGGTATGGTATTAATTATATGAATATTTTAGTGTTGCAGGAAACGTCATTGTTTAACACCGATTGTTACATTATGACGGCCGTAAAGGCTCTTTTGTGGTGAAATTCGCCTTAAAAATGCGTCGGGTCTATTGTCAATGCTTCGATGTGTAAATATGAGAACTAATCCGTGAGAACAATGCAGACGCATCATGTTCACAGACTTGCAGCCTCAGAAAGGAGGGACGAGTATGTAAAAACGAATACATTCTTTTCAATGCACAAATATTTGCTCATTTCAATTAATTCTGATTGAATTTATCTTTTTATTTGGGTTTTGTTACCTCTCTTTTTAAATCTACTAATGTAAGGGTTTAATAAGATTTGAGTTGTAAAGACAGAGGGGAATGATCTGTCATACTTTTCTTCACTTGTGTGACATGTAGCTATTTCAATCAGTAAAATTCATATTCAACAGTCTTCTGTTGCAGGAAATAGTCAGAACCAATCATTTAACCAGCTACATCTCCACAGGGTTGAATGTTGAGGCCATATATACGTAAGTTTGATTTACAGGGCCTCCATGTATTCTGACAGGGCCAAATCCACCTGGTCTTAAAGCTATTTAAAACAACTCATATTTTACAATCTAAAATAACGAGACTTTAGAGATTTGGACCAAGAAAAAAAATTAACAGTCGAAGCTGTGACTTTGAGTGAGGTTTGTTCTCCAGCTGCTTTGTTCAGAACCAACAATAAGTTTTTATTCCCTTCTAAGGAGAAGACAAACAGGACCAGAATAAGAACCTAAGAATGTTAGTTAAATCATTGGTTTATAAAACACAAGTGACATAGTCACCGTTTTTAAACAGGATGACTCTGCTCTTCCAAAATAAATAAAAAGAAGAACGTGGAAATAAAGCTTTCACCTGCCTGCTTTCGTTCCAACCCAGAAAACACCCAGATGACCCCTAAAAACCCACAGAGCCGTCCTCTCCCACATTCATAAAGGATTCCCCGGGGCAGAACACATCTTTCTTCTGTAGCTGTTGGCCTTGATCCAAGGATTAGGAGTGCAAGACGACTGGCCTGTCTCTCCTCATTTACAGTATAACTGATTCTCCCATATAGAAGCAGATGGTTCCTGACCGGCCTCAGCTTTAATACAACCCATCTCACGCTATACTCCGATTCATAATCATTAATATATGAAATATTCTGATTAAAGGACGGTGGAAGCCATTTCAAATTATTTTAAATGGAAGGCCGGCTGGCAAAACAGCAGGCATGAGGAGTGGTGGTATAACCCAGCTTGTTCATTGCAATTCATTGTTCAGCAGTTTGTATTAAATAGACAGAAAGCTGCATGTGTAGAACAGGCAGTTTTTTATCCTGCTGCTGCTTCAGAGAGTTGATGTAGTACATGAGCGGCAGATTTAGACAATACAACTATGGAAAGTATGCATTTCGCGTAATTAGCCCACACATGCTTTAAAACATGGCATTACAGAAATTAAATTTCATTTCAATTCAATATTTTTATTTATCGCCAAATCACAACAACAGTCACCTCAAGGGGCTTCATATTGTAAGGTAGAGCCTACAATAATACAACAGAGAAAACCCCCAACAATCATATGACCTCCTATGAGCAAGCACTTTGGCCACAGCGGGAAGGAAAAACTCCCTTTTAACAGGAAGAAACCTCCAGCAGAGCCAGGCTCAGGGAGGGGCGGAGCCATCTGCTGACCAGTTGGGGTGAAATAAGGAAGACATGCTGTGGAAGAGAGATTAATAACATGTATGATTCAATGCAGAGAGGTCTATTAACACACAGTGAGTGAGAAAGCTGACTGAAAAAGAAGTACTCAATGCATGATGGGAATCCCCCAGCAGTCTACACCTATTGCAGCATAACTAAGGGAGAATTCAGGGCCACCTGATCCAGCCGTATATAACTATATGCTTTAGCAAAAAGGAAAAATTAAAGCACTTACATAGTTGATACATGAGCCTGCCAGTTTCTTGTAGCATAACAAAAATGTTATTTTTAAAAGAACCAAATAAAAAAAAAAAACCCAGTACACTTTAAGATCAAAATGAGACATCCTAATGTTTTTAGAGCCACATTAAGCACAATCACTTCCCTTATTTTCTCCAAACTGTTACTCATTAGATGAATGCATCCTTTTAGGTGATGAATGAACATCTGTATCAGTGTTTTTTTCCACTGCTGCTTCACACATATCAGTTGGATTCCATCTGTCTGCATCATAAGTCACTGTGAAACTCAAACTCATGATCACTCCACGGTTTGCAATCCCAAATTCGTAAAGTAAGATGTGATTAGTATCCTGCAAAAACCCTGACTGAATCTAAAGAGCCTCAGACCCCAAGGTTAGAGTATCAAAAAACAAACAAAAAACTGGTATCATTACAAAATGATTTTAGTTCAAATTTTTGTCAAGAGAGGGTTTTGTTTTTTTACCTAATCTTGGGTGTTAGTGGAAAAAATAAAGTTAAGCTGTAATGCGTGACCTGCTGTGTGCACTTGGAAACCACAAAGAAAGTGTACCACCATCTCCCACAGAGATATGCTCAATGTGTCCTTTGGCAATGATGCCTTGATATTTGATACATTTAACTAAAATGTCTTCATTTAAAGAGTGAACAAGTGCAAATTTGGAGGTTGTTTTCATTTTAATTTTATTTTTCACTCGCTGTTTGGGTCTGGCAACAAAAATTCCCTGGCTACGTTTAGGAAACAATTATATCTTGGATTAAACGATACCGCTCAAAAACATCCCTGAGCAAAGAAAATGGCACTGAATCTGTGTTTAAATGTGCAGCCCAAGGATTTTTTCTTTAAATGCTATGAGTTGAGTGTCAGACTTGTCTAAATATCGCCATAAACCTGGTGCGTCTCGTTATCGACACTCTGGGCCTAATATCAGTATTTGACTCCCTGCAAAAGAGAGCTGAGGTTATATCACCAGCATTTGCCAGATGATGATGATGATTATGGGCTCAGTAAGGACAATTTTATTCCTACAGTTTGTTAACCTGCCATGCCTACAGAAACCTGCATTCTAGTCTTCACAGGTTAAACAAACCTTGCTAGCTTTAAGTGATAGTGAAGGTACATTTTTATAGTTTTAATATATGCTAGCAGCGATCAGATCCCCAATTTTCTCAGCTACCTTCTGCTGTAGATTTGAGTTTTCTCAGGTGCAAAAGTTCAGTTATGTCTGTGTTATGTAGACGTGTCTTACTCGAGGCAAAAAAGGTGGCAGCTTATCAAAATTCTGTCCCCGTTCTCATCACCAGGCTCTGGATCAACATTCACAGCAACAAATTCAAGCAATCATGATGACCCTCAAGCAGAGACGTTCCCCAAGCTGTAGTAAGACATCCTGTTCTGCTCAGTGAGTAGTGGGAACGCACATTCATATGCAGTATCGGAGTGAAAGCCAACATTTTGACTGTGATAGTGCAGCAGCTGAGGTGCAGAAAGATGTGACCGAGCTTGATTTTTCTCAAGTCGGTTGTCTGTTAAATGGTTGCGAACATGGGAAAAGTCACAGCTGCAACTTCCTACGAATCCATGTTGATCTGGCGGAAGGAGTAAAACTTTTCTATGTACTTTTTTACTTACTGACTTTAATTTAGGGTATAAATTATAGCAAAATGTAAAAACGTTGGTGGGTAAACTTTACATTACTCAGAAATAAGACAATTCAATAATGGGTTAAATAGTCAAAGAACGCAACTTCCTCTACATCCAAACAGAGGAGGTCATTTGAAGCACGGTGTGTTTGGGATTACATCACTGACAAAGTCATTTGATAATTATAGGGTGTAATGAGAAAAAAAAAAGACTTGTTTTCTGCTGGTCCCATCCTACATTGTACACTGTATGTAATGTAACATAATTATATTTAAGCTTTTAAAATCCCGTTAAATCTCTTTGTCCTCTAAACTCATGAGAATCACAAGATCCCGACTAGACAGGAATGTTGGATTAGATGCACGTCTACTCAAAAGAGAATGAAAGGCGAGTGTGTTTACATGAACCGGTAAGCATAATAACATTCCAAGTACTTTGGAACCTAATTTCATAACCGAGTCTTACTTTTAATGGCGTGGCTACAATTCCCCTACAAATATAAACCCTACATTTATATTCCATTGTCCATATAAGATGTACAAATTACACCTTAGGCAAACTCTTAACACATTAATAGCAATGTTTCTCATTATTGGCACCCATCCCACCATTACTCTCGAGTTGTACTGTGTTATAATTTGAACTCTTTTCCTTTGATCTCCGTTTGGTCTCCACTGACCAGTGGGGGGAAATGGCCATGCTTACTTAATAAGGATATTCTTCAGCGTTTTTTAGCCAACATCAAGCATAATCTGTGTTTATTCCTACATAAATGTATGCTTGAAACCAAACTATGACTAAGCGACTTGTGCAAAACCCCCGAGTGGTAACGAAAATGTAACAACGCTGTCATATGCACTCAGGAACGCAGACACAATGGGGCCACAATGCTGGTTAATTCTAGCTCTTGTTTCACTTCACCAACAACAGAAATCCTTTTAGAGGTTTAGAAAAGGCAGGGGCTTTGTATTCACTGCATGCTGCTGCACACCTGCCATCACTCTCTATCTCTGAGTCACAGCTCTGACTTGTCACCCTCACTCTTTGGGGAAAAAGTTGGTTTATTTTTTTGCAAACACACGTGCACACGAGCAAAACCCAACAGAAGGAGTAGCACCTGCATCTGAACTAGGCAAAAGACAACAAAACCACCAGCAGAGATTCGCATTACTAAATAACATGTACACAGAAAACACATGAAGCCAATAGTAAATGCACGCAGGTGCAAACACACACACACCTCATCTTATCAACCTATAAAAAGCTGCAAGGTGAGTACTTGTCGATTTGTTTGTGCACGTTGCCGTTTCTGTTGCGTTTGCGATACAACACGGCCGCGCGTGCTCCCTCTGCGGCCTCTTATTCCCCCGGTGGAGATGAAATGTAATGGAGCCGATTCAATAAGAGCGCCGCCTCCTCGGAAAATGTGGAGAATCAAATCACGCCAAATCCCTCGGAGCCTTCCCAGCATTCACTGCTGCCTCGTAGTTGGGAGGGGAATAAAACAATGGTTGCTAATTCACTTGGCTCTTTGCACACTTATTCTCACACAACAGGGGCAGAGTGTGATACAGCAAACGTCGAGAGCTAATAAAGCTGCTTAAAAGCATGCCGTCTACATTATGTTTTCACTGAATTCAGGTAATTAATTTCAGTAAACACAAAAGAAGCACCCAGTGAGTGAGCTGGTAAAACTTTCACGGGATATTGTCTCCCATTACTTCTTAATTACGCTTCCTAGGCTACAAATGTTACCAGATGCCAAGTATAAATACTAAAAGCACTAGTCGCAATAGCGGGGAAAACACTGGGGGAGAGGGGATAAAATCACCACACTTTGAACAATATTTAGCTTGGCAGGCTTCGGAAAGCAAAAGAAAGAAAATAATGTCTCAGCAGTGAGGTTATGCAATTTGGTTGAGAGCCAAAACAAAAACATTAAAAAAGAAAGAAAAAAAAGACTGTTTTCAACCTGATACTACACCGTACCACCTACGCGGTAAACCACAGAGTAACAACTAAAACATCATGTGCTCCAATATGCTGTCTCGCTAAAATATGCGGCTGTGGATATAAATAAGAGACATCTAAGAAACACATTTTATCCTGAAAGCAGCAAAATTTTGTTTCAGGCTTGTTGCAGCAGACTGCTTGAGCCTATAGGACTGTGTGGTCATTTTCCTTAAAGCAAAGGAAACGGTAGACGGCTCCCAAAGGCACACACGAAGCTCCTTCCAGCCTCTTCAGTTGTTTTTGTTTTTACACCACTGCGGTTAAATTGAAATTTCTGACCGTGTTTTGTTCGAAGGAAAAAGAGGCAATTAAAAATGAATTCCAGTGGATATTTATGCAGCTGCAGCTACTTTTTTTTGCGTTTCCCCTTGGAGTGACCCGCACGACAGCGCTAAGAAAGCCAATAGTACGTTTTACAGGCCCAGAGGGAATTAAGAGACTAACGGGGGCGGTGGGATTCTGGTATTCTAATCTGGACACTCGGGAATATTTTTAGCCTTATTGTTCGCTGTGTTCAAAGTGACAGACGAGGTTACAGATGAATTTCCTTTTGGCTAGAACCCGTTTGGATAACATGTTTTGGGAAGATCAAGGTGACAATGCTGATGATCAGCAACTATTAGTAGCAGCAGAAGGAACAGTGGTAACAGGAAAAAGGAAGACTTGTGTCTTGTTCGGTGTCGTGTTGCCTTGTATTTAAGCTGTTTTGCCCCTTTTTGTGTTATTATTAGTCTTATGGCCTGTCAATCATTGTGTTATTCTGTGACTTGAAGAACAACTGGGATAAAGGTTACCATACTGTAGCTGGCAGGCCTCGTATAGACTACTGCAACACATTATTTTCATGCCTCACATGAACATTCACATGATTTATTATGCTCTTTTTTATGCACGTTTACATACTTTAGCATTGCGATGCATGCAGTTCTGTTTTTGCTCTGCATCTTATGGTTTTCGCAGAGATCGGCGTTTTAATTTGTGCTTTGTGTTTTCAGTGCAAATCAAAATGTAGCCATGTTAAAAAGGATACCATGCAAAGATAATTATTATATTTATGTAACATGCTGAACCTAGATCGCTCTGCCACAGCTTTGTCTTCTTCAGTTTTACTGCGAGTCATAATCTTGTGACAGTCACAACATCGCGGCACCAACAAAAGCAGAAAACACAACTGTGACATTTTGAAAGCCATGATTTGGGGCGTGTAATGGGCACAACTTAACAGATGGTCAGAGATCAATCTGCTTTTCTCAAGCAAATAAACAGTTTCCTGGTTTGAACGATGTAAAAACAGCGAACGCAACACAGAGCGACATCCTGTGCACGTCGAGCATTTACGCTGACTACAATGAAACCTTTCACACGCGTGCCATTTTAGAGAGAAGTGTTAATGTTGGAGGAAAAATAACATTTTCCTTCACTGCCTGCTTCTAAGGACATGTTATTGCTTTGATTAAATCTCCACAATCCTCAAGCTCTGATATCAGCTCACACTGCCATTTGAATCCCACAATAACAAACCCCCCCCTCTGTCAGGTGAGAGCCCCCCCACGCACACACTCTACCACCCACCCCGATGTGCTTGGCGTTGCAGGATCTAATTCACTTCCTGTTCAGCAGAGGGGGCAGACAGGAAACAGGAAACGTGCTTCCCGAATCTCTCAAAAGGTATATTCTTCTAATACTCGGGGGAGATGAGAAAGGAACACAATATCTTTCAGACGTTTGTGTCCCCGGCTGCTACACTGCTGTAATCAAAGCTTCCTGAAAAGAGCAAGTGTTCTGGGGGAGAATAGGTAGCTAGGAGGACATTATGAAAAGAAACAGTGTATCAGCTATGTGCAAAATTATAGAAAATTCTTTATTGAAGCAAGGAAAGACTTTATTATTTGCTCTGAAACCTGCCAGAGCCACTTACATTATCAGAAGAGACCAATATTGGTTACATTGATGTCCAAATGAGTCACGTCTCTTTTAAAACAGTGATGTCTTAGAGACAACAACGAAAAAAGCTTTGTGAGCATGATTTTAGGGATGTATTTGTCGTTTTAATTCCTTATTTGTTGACAAATGTGACCGTCTCTTTACAAATTGATTCATAGTTTTATTTGTAAGAACACGCAAACTTTCCATCACAATTTTGCCCTTAACTTGCTTTCACGGTCCAGAATCTCCACACTCAACTTTACAAAGAAACAATCAGAAAATCCTTATATTTCCATATTTGTAAGTAGTAAAGACTTAAAATCTTTGCTTGATGAAAGAGATTTAATTTTCAAAAAAATCTGCTTATTAAAATTATTTCAGCCTAATCCATTTGCCTGTCTCCGATCCTAAACTGCAGCAGCATTTCCACAAAACTCATGCTTCCCCATCTCTAAGAGGTATTAAACTAAGAAAATCCCAGTAGTCTGAGTGAGAGGGAGGAGAAAAAACCTCATTAATTGCTTATGTGGTAAATGAGTGAAATGGCTACAGATTTTAATAAGATGATGATGATTAAAGCCTAAATCACGGGTGAATTCCATCACCTAATTAAATAAGGCTTCGTATCTGTAATGCTAGTATATCATCTTCTGTTGTGCATCTGCATGCCTTAATACAGTGCCACATCAGGGACTGCACAAAAAATAAAAAAGGAGGGAAGTGTGCAGTGACAACAGCAGCACAATGAATTATGAATCGATACGTGCTACGGCACTCTTGAAGTAGACACAGGCTGCTGAGGTCATCTGGGGATGCGTGAAAACCACAAGGAAGACAAACCCATTCATTCAGCTGTGGAGCTACTTGCCCGCACAGACTACGTTTCTGCTGCACAGCAGGTTTTCCTCAATTTGCTTCAAGTTCCCCAAATCCATCTTAGGGCCACGAATCTCCGCGTTCATCGATCGGAGCAGGATTGGGGAGCAGCTCAGCACCGGCGTGCAGTGCTGAGAACTCTGCTTCTGACGACCTGCATGATTTTTAAAACAATCTGGCTTTTGTTTGCTCTTTGCTGTGGAGTTGGCGTTTGGTTATGCGGGGGAGTCTCGTGGTGCCATTTGGCTGCTCTACAGAAACAAAACAGTGTCAATGACAAAGAGGCTCTTTATGTCAAGCCTGGGTGATTATTTTAAAAATGACTGACAGCTCTCAATTAATGAGACCGAAGGTTTGAGCTGCCAGTAGCTCAGGTAGTATTGTCCGTGGGAAGACAGGAAAATGATGGAAATGCAATAAAAGTGAAAAGGTGGCAATAAGGTGAAACCAACAAGAGCACAAAAGACAGCGAAAGAGAGGTAGAAAGGTCAAGAGAGACAGAAAAAGAGACAGATATTCAAAGGTTTCCATTCACTCACTGCCTCCCCCGAGTATTCCCACATCCCCCTGAGAGCAGCTCATGGTGTCTAGCAGTCGGCGAGCTGACATTTACCGCCTGCCTTCTGTTGCTGTGATTATTTTCTCCTCCAGGTGTGATAGCTAGCCTGCCGTCTCTGTGCAATAATGCCGCCTCAGAGTTACGAGAGCTGGGGAGGCGAGGCGGAATGAGACCTGGACAGACCTTTTACTGAAATACCACAGGTGAGCCGCACTTTGGAAGTACAGGTAAGAAGGTTGCTGAACTGTGACTGGCAGCCCGTCACCTGGCTTAGAGGGAAGTGGCTTCTGAGGGGGAATCTGACTCCAGAGGTATTCATGAATTAATTTTGCCAATACTAAAATAAATAATAGAGAAATGAAATAAAATCCACACGAGTCACAAAACACTTGAAATGCATCAGTTCACTTCTTACCTGTCTGCAGACGGAGGTCGCTCGTTGCGCGCCTTGCTAACTTGGGTGTAGAGGGTATCGGAGTGCTGGTGCTGTGGATGGATGTGAGGGTGCTCATCACGGGGGCTGTGGGGGCGACTATGGCCACTGTCCATGGAGCTGTTAAGTTGGTTGATGCCAGCGTACTGGTGGTCCTCCTCAGAGGATCTCTCCGGCGATCGACTTATATCCAGAATCTCAGCGTAGTCTCGTTCCCTGGCCTGACGCTCCCGCAGCTCTCTGGTCTTAGCTTGGATCCTGATAGTAAAGATGATGTTGTTTATATTAAAATCCAATAACAATCTTGTGGTTGAAATGATCATATTAAGACATAATATTGCCGTTTATCCCAAGTAAAAATCTAGGCAATGTCTGATCAGTTGCATTTTGTATTTTTTCTTAAAAATCAAGGTTAAAAAAAAAAAAACCACTAACCAGGAAATGTATTTATTATACATTTACTATTGGGTGATGGGTTTATCCATTGTGACCCACTGGCAGAAGCCTGGTGGCTGTTGTTGTTGTTTTTTAAAACTTTAAGGTGAAAAAAAAAGAGAAAAAAAAGGGATCAGTTGTCTGGTTTCCACTGGCCATTGACAGCAGCCAACTATAAATTGTAAATGCACACTGCAACTAAAAAAAGAGAACGGATGTAGGGCTTCATGGAAAATTGGGATGGTGCCTTACTTTTTTCTTTGTATATAAAAAAAAAAAAAAGTCCTGTAGCGTGTCCAATCTAGATGAGAGATGCTGTAAATCTCAGTCGTCACATTAACAAAACACCAGATGAACCATTGTAACATCTGCTGATTGGTTATTGCACTTTTTAACTTTCCATTACAAAACAGAGAGAAGATCTGGAGTCTATTATTTATGCAATTTTCCCCACTGAATAATACCATAAACAATGCATGACAATCTCTTGCCCCCAATAACACCTAGCACAAGGGAAGCATTTTGTATTCACAGAGTAGTGCTAATATATAGCTAACATGCTTTTCTCTTTCTTTCTCCCTCAACAACACACGCAGACACACATCTGACATCTTTCTGTCTGTCACGCACACACAAAAATCACACATTCGCTCTTTCTCTTCAGGCCATTATCTTGTGAATAACTGGCAACGCTATTTTCTATAGCGGGGGGACTACCTATCACGCAGCCCCCGTAATTACAGCCTTGCCAATTATCAGAGCTTTACAACTACCAATTATCATACTGCTCTCTTTTCTGCAGGCCTCTTTTTAATGGCAGTGGGAAAGTGAATGGGACAGGCGCCGTGGTGACAAGGTAGGGGGTGCAAGTGCACTGAAAACTCAGTGGGCTAAAATCTGAAACATTTCCTCCAGAAAAATTGCATGGTGTGCATAATGAAACAATAACTAATAACGAGGGCTCCCTACCGGAGACTACAAAATGTGTTAAAAAAAAGAAGAAAGGAAGAAAAAAAATCAAGGCCAAGTGGGCAGAAATGCTTTACTACTAAAAAGTAGGCTGTTAATGAACTTGATGGTTTCAACGGCTCCCCACTGAATCTGGTCAGGGGGTAGACAATCATTTGTGGCAAAAACGTACACTTATTCCAACAGCTTAACTTGAAAGCTTGTGGAGTCGCACGCTGTGTCTTTGCTATTTGTGGACTCAGCGATTATCTAATAGCGCAGAAGGAAGTGAGGCCCTTGAGGGATCTATCTTTAAACCCAGAGGAAAAACTGTTTTCCATCAGTGAAACAGCAACAGCAGCAGAAGTAGTGGGAGCAACTACTGATTGTATGCACAAGCACAGTGGCTGATAAGATAAGGCCAGACATTCCAATCCAACGCACGGCCTTTTCTGTGCAGCCCCTTTCCATAACAAGGCACTGCATGGGTCAACAAGGCCACTTGCTGAGTTAGGAGGATGCATCATTGAAACACTCGTGCTGTGTTGTGTGAAAAAGAAACTCTGAATTCTTATGAGCTTACGGATAAAACTATACTATCTTTACGTTTTGCCTCCAGGAAGTCAGACCTCCTTTACATTGTCAGACTTTTTCAAAACTATTCTTCCCACTTAGTTCTCTTGGTTTTGTAAAAGTCTTTCAATGTTTGTTAGTTTTTTTCACGTTAGCTGGTTTTTCCGCTCGTATTCATTCGATTAACTGAAAGCATGGAGTATGTCCCTGAGGAAACTGGAGCCCTCAAAGACAAAAAAAAGACTTTTTACAGCAGATGAGAGTCATGTTCTTAACCCTTTAAGACCTACCATAGTAGTAAGTCCATAATAATTACATAAATTGCAAAAAAGTGCAATAAACTACAAAAAAATTGAAAATCATTTTTGTTTTTTTACATATATTTCTACTTGGAGAAATTTAAGAGGTTTATCCCTCAAAACTTTAATTACAAAAAAGTTGCAAAAAATAGTTTACAACAACAGGAAATTTATTTTGAGTGTCTTCATAGTTTTATTTTTGAGATACACCAATTTTTATATACTGCAGAAAAAACGAAAAACAATCCTATGATGCAAATTTGCAAAGAAAACAGCATGTGCATCAAAATAAACTATTTTAAGCAGTGCAATTTGAGTTCTAAGCATAAAGTCAAACATGACTTTTAAAAACACCAGTATAGGCTTTTAAGGCCTACAAGTAAAAAACTACATTTTCCGCGAAAATGACTTCACTTCCGGTTTCGGGCAGGTAATGGCGGACATGCGATCGTTCGCGCTGACGTCTATTTCAATGTAGGAAGTTTTATGAACAGCTGATCGGATCGGCAAAGTGTGTTTCTGGAATGTTATGTTTTTCTTCCTGCAAGCGCTTTTTATGCAATTTTTGCAAAGCTATATGTGGAAGGAAACCATGAGCTAGGACAAGCTGATGGCATAAGATGTAAGTACAACTTCTCCGGTTTCATGTGCAAAAAAAAATATTGCGCCAGCTTACACGGTTCAGGTTCTACAGGGATTTAAAAATAGTTATGCAAAACGGAGCGTGCCCGCTCCGACCGGCTTTAAAGGGTTAATAAATATGAAGAAATCCAGCAAAGATGTGACACAGGACCTGAGAAATGACCTGGCCCTTCAGTTGATCCATCTCGTGTTGGCCAAAGACTCATCAGAAATGGCCTCAAAGGAAGAAGCCATTCATAATGGACCCTGACAAGGTGTGTCATACTACACAAGAACTGTACTGACATCAGTGGCCAGAGGTTTCACAGAGTGATGAATCCACAATGGACATTTTTGGCTCAAGTTGTTATCAATCCAACAGTGAATGTCTACAGCCATCTGTAAAACATGACAGAGGGTCTGTCATGGTCCGGAACTGCATTTCAGCCGGTGAGATGGAGCTCTTGTCGAAACTGACAGAATTATGAACACAGGAAAATACGGCCAGATTTTGATCCACCATGCAAAACCATCTGGAAAGTCACTGATTAGCAACAGCTTCATTTTTTAGCATGACAAGGATCCCAAACACGTTGCCAACGCAATGAAAGCATACCAGTATAGGAAAAAACACACAGTGGAACGCCATCAATCATGGATTGGCCTCCCCAGAGCCTGTGAGAGTTCAAGCTGTGGTGTTGGGGTTTGTTTTGTTTTTCTGCACCCATCTTTTTTCATCTACATAAGCTACATATACATGACCAACAGCTGTCATTGCCCAGAAAACAGCAAGGTGTCCAACTTTTCTGAATTACTTTTAAAGAGTGCAGGAAATGTTACTTTAAGACAAAGACCATGACTGTCTGTGTCAACATGACAAGCACTTAAAATGTTTCACAAACACAAATGCAGCGCTGACTGAAATGGGACAGGAAGGAAAACCACACTTCGCCATATCATTACCCTTAATCCCAAAATACCTGCATGTGACAAGGGTTTCTCTTAAACAAATAACCTTAATGACAGATGAAAGAACTCTTACCATGTAGAGTAAATCATTAAGAAATCCAATGAGAGGTGGCAAAAGACCCAGAGGGGGAATAAAAACAATGTAGAGCAGAAAGAGAGGAAGAGGCGGCAGATAAAAGGGTAAAGAAATGGCAGAATGGGATTTTATGGTAGAAGAAATTTTTGACAAGTGACCTTTCTACCACATCAAGCCAGAACAATGGTCCATTATGTGCTATTGTAGTCATTGTGTAATAAAGCGTTCTCTTACCGGTACTGCTGACACAACTGACAGACTACAGTGAAAGGCAGGAAATACATGAAGGGAGAAGGTCCAGCAGGACAAGATGGCTGCTGAAAGACCTTTTAGATTGATAACACGGGTACGTGGAAATGTTCTATGATTTAGCGACAACTAGCTGCAGTTGGTTTTAAAGCACTTGTGATTTTTGAAGGTTAATACTAAAAGCGTTTGACAATGCATGCCTTAAATATCCTTAATTCACACTTCTGTGTGTGCACTTAGACTGACACTGTTCATCTTGAACAAGAGTAGCAGTACTGAGCAAGTGTTGAGGTCAAGGGAAGTTCACTGTGACAAATTACTTCATATACAGCAAGTCTGTGGTATAGATTGAACTTGTAACCTCTGGTCATGTGACTGCTGTTTAAAACAGTTATGTCAGAGCATGATCTGATTTAGTCTACAGACGGCTAAGGCAAAACCTGCTGTGCTGCCCAACGAAAAACGTTTATCTGGACTGATCTGGAAAAAAACCCAACAATCAAACGATAGCCTGTGAGCTAGCACTTAGCGATGGTTGGAAGATGGGTTTCCATTATAAAGGGGAAAAGACCTCTAGCATGATCAGAGGGCCAGCAAGGAGAAAAAAACAAATATAGGAAAAAACAGAAAAAATGTAACCATAAGCAGTATTTGTATATAGGGAATGAAAAGATGTAAGTGGAGAAGAAATGCTCAGTGCATCACGGAAAGACCCCAAGCAACCTGAGCCTACATCAGCATAACTAAGGCGATGGTTCAGGGTCACCTGACAGAGCGACAACTACAGGCTTTATCAAAAAGGAACATTTTAAAGCTGATCTTACTATACAGAGGGTGTCAAGTGGAAGCTTGTTCCACAACAGAGTGCTCTGTCTCCTAGTCTACTTTTAGAAACTTTAGAAAGTCTGAGAGCAAGGTGCTCTAGTAAAACAGTACAATACTATGAGGTCTTGCATTAGTATTGCGAGTACAGTAATTTTAGTAAAGACGATTCGATTTAGATCAAGTAACATAATATAACGTAACAAATTTATGACACTACTGAACAGTTATTCGCATACCTGTATATTTATCTTTTCTTCAAATAACCTCCACCAGTAGCGCACAATCTGAACTGTCTGTCAAGGTTTGTCTGTCTGCCTTGGGGCTAGGGTCCTTTGAGACCTGAGAATTAAACCTGTGAGGAAATCCATTCATCTAGTCAATCACAGCTGGATTAACCACAGCCTCTGGCAGTGGTCAATCGATACCTTCTGCAGTGAGGTGCCGAAGTTCCCAACGGAACCTCTGCAGAGCGGCTTGGCAATAGAGCAAACTGGATCGTTGTTTAACACCAAGGTAGCCGCAGTCTGAGCATGTGCTCCAAGGGATCTCTCGGTCAATATCAGCATCTCTCAGCTTAAATATAAACAAGAAGCGTGTTTGTGCTTTTGGGGTGTTCAGGGATGAGTCACGCCTGGTTGGAGTGCCTCTAAGAGCAAACACATTATAAACTAATTAACACATTGACCTACCTAAGAAATACTATGATCTTATTTTATTTTCTGCTTCAAACAGGAACTTTTTACTGCTCTCTGGACATTTTTTGGTTTCTCTTGTAACCATTTTGCCAGATTTCTTTTGCCTCTTTGGCCCCAAGAACTCAAAACAACTAAAATTGTTCACACTAACAAAGAGAACTGAGAATCTACAACTCAACCTAAAAACCTAAGGAAAAAACCCCCAACATGCCATCTTTACTTCAAGTATTTCTAGTATGACTTTTAATGAGACTTATGTTTCATCAACTAGAAATAGGCTGATAACTAATTCAACATTTATGATGCTAATAAATCAAGGTTAATATAGTTTAAAAATAATGTAACCTACATTTCATTTAACAGCACAACAAAAAAAATCTAAGTTCTGTAAACTTCTACTTCTGTTTTGAGCTCAAAAAGCTTCACCTCTTGTCTGAGAGTTGGAAATAAAAGCAAACGCAGTTTAATCTACTTTGAATCAGAACGTTATTGCAAAAGCATTACAGTAGGCTACGTGTAATTTGCGTCATCCGTGTTCTTATGCGTGTGAAATAACACAATGGAGTCCTGAACAGGCTTAAATAGTCCAAGTTGTGTGTAACAAACACACGTGACTGTGATATTTAAGGGCAAGAAATAAGTAGCTAGTACTCATCTCTGAACAGAGTCCAGTATTTACTTTCAGTGTATGGCAATCTCTTATTAAACGAAAAAGTGAGTCCGCCTTGTCTATCTTGAGTCTGTCTTGGACGGGATTAACACACAAAAGGACCAGTCTGAACTTTTAACTATATCCAGCATAACAACCAAATCATCTGACGTGGCCTTTGCGTTAACTTTAAACCAATTAAAAATAAAGACTCAGCCATTATCATATTATTAGACTATCTGCTCTGCAGGCGCAAAGGAAGACTACAAACCAAATTTTCATAATAAGCAACTGTGGGGAGTAATGACTCTTGCCCTACACCAAGAGCAAGGGATTTAATTAGCTGGCAGGGCTGTAATGGCCTTGGCATTTATAAACTGCTGCCCCCCCCCCAAAAACCTGGCACTGTGCCTGCCTGACATTTCCTTTGGTGAGGAAAGAGTGGGTTGCAGTGGGAAAAGGACTTGCCACTTGAGGCTTTTTAGTTTTGGGCACCCACGTAGTAAAAGCAAAAGAAGGCACAGGTTCTTTAACCGTGTAGTCATTATTTAAACACAGAGACGATCGATTTATTAAACTGTTAAACAGAGAAAGCAGCTCTTTCAATTAATTTTTATGCAGCTTCATTCAGATTTTTCACACTAAACTGAAAATCCCGTGCTGCTTCAACCATCATTTTTTTTGGGCTCTGAAACTTTAGATGTAATAAAGATAATGGTTGTGCTACAGTTTGAGTCATCTTTACAAGTTAAATGATTACTGCGAGTGTTTTTTTTCCATGCAACCCACGGGACCTGTGAGCATGAGCTCGCTGCTGAACAGAGCTGTGCCTCCAGTGCTGCAGTGAGACCTTTGCAAAGCAGTACTTTCTGTAGGTTCAGGTATGAAAAGCGGCTGAGCCTAGCAACAAAGCTGCTTAGCTGGCAACAGTGAGGTGAACCAAAGCCTGATGGCTGCTGTGAGTGAGATGCATGTCCAAACGAACCCTCTGAATCAGTCTTCTGATTCTCCAAACTAAAAAAACCCCAATACGTGTCCAACGAACTGATGCTCAAACATTGACTGTTCAGGTAGAGAACCTTGAAACTATAATAACGTGCTTAGCTGAGCACCAGAGAAAAGTACAGTAAAGTATAAAATGTGGACAATGGTGTCCACATACTTTTGAATAATTTGGGTTTGGCACTATTCATGTTTTTCCCAGTGAGGAGACTTCGTCTGAGAATTTTTCTACATACGGTTTGTTTCAAATCTTTTCTTTTTGTGTTTCACCCTGCAGAAACTGGGTCTATAAATGTAAATGAGGAAGAGCTCAACTCGCCTGCACTGAACTGCTGACTCAGCTAAATACTTATCAATTCAATTCAGTTCAATTTTATTTATACAGCGCCAAATCACAACAACAGCTGCCTCAAGGCACTTTATATTGTAATTAGGGCTGGGTATCGTCACAGATTTCTAGAATCGATTCAATTCCGATTCACGAGGTCCCGGGAAATTTTGCCTCAGAGAGTCAGAAATATTATAATTCAGATCATGCATCAGTACATTTCCATGTTTTTATATCTACAAAAAGAAAGCTAACACTTGCGAGACTTTATCAAAGGTGTAAGCATCACAGATGCCTTTGTGTCAAAGTAGCTGAAGATAAAACACAGAAAAACATGAAGGCAACTTTCCTGGCCTGAGATTTCATAAAAATATTCTGCAGTAGATCAAAAACGAAAGAAAACCATCAACATATGAACATTACCTGATGCTGCTGAAGTGAAGCAGAGCAAAGTTACAGCGGTTTTATTAGAGACACAGCTGAGCATTTTGCACTTCTGCATAATTTTAAAAAGTTTAAATTTGTTCAGTATTGAACAGCAGAAATGAGGCTTTCTTGTCGGAAGTAAGTAAAAGAAAAAAAAACAGCGGCCGACAGCGCTGTAAACAACGGTAGACGTGTGCGTAATAAGCAAGCGAATAAAGAAAACAGATTTTTAGACGGGAAACTGTTCTTGAAGTACAGACACAGAGAGAGAAAAAACAAGATTCACGGATTGAATCTTGTTTTTTCCTCCGAAAAATCAGAATTAGCGAGCTGTCGGCTTTCAGCTCCGACCGTGTCCGTGCCGTCAGGTGAGAAAGGCGACATCTCGCTGATTCCGATCCGTCAGCGGGTGCGCGCTCTGTGTTTACGTCTTTGTGCAGAATCCGTGTACCTGCTCTCATTTACTGTTTAGCTGTTTGGTGGTTGTTGAAATTTTGTGAGGTTTAACCTGAGATTCTGGCGTTTCGGGCAAAATAAATTTATATTAAAAAAATCGATTCAGGATTTTAATGAATCGATATCACGTTATCCAACCATAAGTTGCCTCACCTTTCTTGCTCCATCCTCATCTTCATGGTCTCCTCGTCCGACACCTGCGTCTCCTCTGGCCTCCACTTGCTGGAGCCTTTACGATCAATCTTTTCCCCCAGCCGCTCATCCTTTCGGTGCTTCCCAAACCTGAAGACATAAACAATTAATATCCACCACTTCATTAATGCTGCTATACTTCACTTTAATATTTTCTGTTGTATTCAAATTATGATTCGTCACAAGTTACTGCTGCAGTTGCATGACTAGACAGAAAGTCAGAAGCTACGGTGCAATTTCAAGAAACTCTTAATCAGCTAATGTGATGCAAAACTGTCGTCTGAAACACAGATGTGTCTGCCAGAACCTTGACAATAACCCGACTTTTACCAATACGGCTGAAATGTTGTCTGCGATCACAAAAACAGCCCACTGCTACGACTTAACAGTTAATCAAGCCCACAAATGAAGCATTTGAAAAGTAGCTCTCACAAATTCAAACCCAATTCAGTTCTTTTAAAGTTGTGGAGAAGGCGTAGACGCAGCCCATCACAGTAATTATATTCATAGGGAGGGAGTGACGATTCACCGAATAGGAGGCACTGCAAAGATATTTCAGCTTGATTGACTCAGTATAAAGCTGCAGCCTGTTGAAGAAATGACTTTGGCAGCACGCTCGCTTCGACAATGAACCGCCGTGATTATTCACAGGGAAATTGGTCCGCAGAGAATATCTACGACTTCGAAAGAGACAGCGCTGAGAAAAAACCAAAGAGGTGTGTCTGTGTGTTAATGAAAGAGGAAGACAGCGAACAAGAGGAAAAAAATGAACACGCACAAGAGAAACTCGTTGAATGAACCATTAAGACCGAAAACTAAACTATGGCGAAGAGCACAAAGACTACCTTGAAAGGAATGTGTGAGCGTCTGTGTGAGAAAGCTTCAGAAGAAAGAACGATGGAAAAAAAGAAAGTGCAAACTTCAAAAGTAGAGGGCGCTTAAAGAATAAAGAGGATGAGTGTAAATTGCCTGAATATAAGTCCAAAAGAGAAAGAAGAAAAACACTTAGATGACAGGTACGTGAATTTGTGGTTTGCATGGAAATCAATACAGAAGAAAGAGAACTGAAAGCAATAAAAGTAAATACAAAAGTAAATCGATGAGAGAAGCACAAGAACCAACAAAACAAGCAAATGAAGCTGCACATAAACCCAGAGGTGAGAGAGTGTAGGAGTGAGTTAAACACTGAAAAATAAAAGAGAAAGAAGAAAACGGCAGCGCGCGGGGGAAAAGGTAAGAGAGAAAAATAAATGAATGCAGGCCGGAGAGAAAAATGCATAATGCAAATTTAAATTAAAGTCATGTGAATCGTGTAATTCTCTTTGTGGAAAAATACAATGAAATGAGACATGAAAAAAAGAAGAGTATGATAAAAAGTGTATGGAAATTAATAAAAGATGTGGATCAAAGTCATAGTTCATTAAAAACATAAATAAACTGAGAGAGAAAAAGACTTTCCAAGACTTTCTGTTTGTGGCGTTTTTAAGAAGTCGCTGATATATTGTTTATAGTTCTACTAGTTTAGTAGCAGATATACCATAATTACATAATATGTGATGATACAGTTATAAATTTTGTTGTGATATAAAAACTAAGTGTCACAATATCACAGCTTTAGCGAGGCCGCGTGTTTATGTTCGGTGTACACAACAGCAAGTCTGAGAGCGAGAGCTGAAATTCCTGATATGGCTACAAGACGGAAAAGCGGGACTGTAAGCATCTGGTTAAAAAGCTTGACCCAAGATACAACATCGCAGATATAAATTATATTTCAGGTTAATTATGTGACAATATTCTGCTGCTCCTGGCGAGTTATATCCTTACGCTGTTTTAGGTACTGTGAAACTAAAGCGTAGCATTGATTTTATTCCTGTATGTACAATTCTAAGGAAAAACATGACCAAGGGTACTTTGATTAATGCTGTGTCCCTGCTATTGCACTGCAACACTGCTAGCATCTTGTTTCAGTAGATTCACAGACATTAAAAAAAAGGAGAAACCGCTTCGATACCGCACGCTGGTTCAGCTACACCTATAAAGGTGATATCATACAGGAAGGCATAGCTCAAACTTCTGCTCCACTGAACTAAAGCAGCAGTCCTCAACCTTTTTTGCGCCACGGAGCGGTTTAATGTCAGACAATATTTTCACAGACCGGCCTTTAAGGTGTCGCGGATAAATACAACAAAATAAAAAGATACGACCGAGACAAAAACTGTGGTATTTTGTAAATATAATAATAAACGTGAATTCAATGTGTAAATGTGTAACTTTATTAGCAGCGTCCTCCTGAAATGCGCCAACATTGAGAGTAACATCCTCCTCTCTGCCCCTTAATGCTCTCTGGTCGCTATGGTAACGCGTGAATATTTCTTTCAAAATAAAAGACACAACTACAACACGGGAAAAGACCCAGGGAAACAGAGTTAACGATAAAAACCCTGAAAACCATCAATTTCACACCCGAGCCTCAACTCTCGCGGCCCGGTACCAAACAACTCCGGTCCGTGGCCCGGGGGTTGAGGACCGCTGGACCAAGTACCGGGGTACAGTTAAATATGGGGTTGCATCATCCATATGCTCATAACATGTCAACTGGGTAAATGCTTGTGAACTTTCTCCACAAAATGAGTGAATAAATAAATTAAAGAAAAAGCAAGCTGCTTTCTGGTAAACGAGCGATCTGCTCAGAGTTCGACCCGCTTCCTGTCACATCTTTACCATCTAATACCCAACACAGACAAAATGCTTTGCAAATTAGTTTTTCACACCATCTACACAACTTCCCTTGAATGTTGTGCTAAGTACTAACCCCAAAGACAGCATATACTGATACCATGGAGTGTAAAAGACAAACAGAAAAGCTAAGAGACAGGAATGAGGAGGAAAAACTGCAGCTGGAGGGGGGAGGGGCGCAGACTAAGGGCCATTACTTGATTAATTTAACTACGGCTGTCTGAAATGCTCAGAGTGACAGCCTGCCGTTAATGCTAAGAGCAGGAGTGATCTATCACGGCGAGAGACGGTTGACACTTTCTCCACACCACTAACTTTCATTAACAGCCCCTTTTAAAAAAAACAGCCTTGTCATACACACACACACGAACGCGCGCAAACACCCGCACAGTGTGATTTATGACTGAAAAGGAAAACTTTGAGGAGGAGACCGAGTATTAACCATGACACCAGGGCTTTTAATAATCTTATATTCCAGGCACAGTTAGGCCCGCCTCGTGTTGTGAGTGCAACAGCATCGATAAAGAGGCTTTGACTGCTTTCTGCGGTTTGAAAAGATCACTTCAAAATGTCAGGGACTGAGCTGATTCAATTCAGCAGACCACCCGTGAAACACCGTTAATCCTTTTAATAGCACAAAAAGTGAAAACAAGTTTTTGGTAGCGTGCCGCAGTTTTTCGGGAACTCGCATAATCAAGACGTGCGTGAGGAGCAACTCTAATTGCCAAGTAACTTGTTTTTGATTTCCACTGGGCAGAGACACACTATCAACCAGATGGTCATGAGCAAAACATCAACAACCAATGAATGGACTGACCTGATTTAATCGAATTACATCCACAGCTGAGGTGTACACCTTTAAGTTTAAAACTAAGATTTTTAAGGTGGCCTTGGTGTCTTCTGTCACATCGAGGCCACATTTAGATTATTGCAAAAGTTTTCATCAATCCAACTTCTTTTTCTGATGTGAAATTACTCATATAAATTCATGTCTCCAAGGAAGGTGTTTCATCGGAATTTTTCAGTCATTTATTTCAATGATGGAACTGTTACACTGTTTTAAATTATTTTAATCAATCCAGCTGTATACTGAGTCTGCAGAATGCCTCACATTTGTCTTACACTATACACAGATTAACCATGGACTATATATATAAATATATATCCATATAAATGATCGATGTACCAACCCAGATGTCACCCGATGCGCCATTTGGCCCCATCTTAGTTTTTTAAGACCCAGAAGTGATTATATTTAGATGACAGGGTGGAATTTCCCCTCATCGAGCGAAGGCACAGCCATGATCCGCATGGGTGCACATTTACAAATACTTGCATATTAGCTCTAAGTAACATAGAAACAGAAACGCATTAGAATTTCACTCACCATATCTGGTACACAGATTTATAGGAAGGACTGTTATTACAATTAACCACTAAGGATAAAATCGAGAACCAGTTCCCAGCAGTCCAATTCCTTGGAATTGTTCGTTTGCTTGCCAATCGATTCCGGTCATCGGTTGCATTTGCACACCAGGAGGAACAGTGGTACTTTCTACAGTGTGGATATGACATTACTTTTATTTTTATTGTACAAAAGTATGAATGCACGATGTTAAAGTGCAAAATAAGACAGAAACAACTGCTAATATGCAGCTAATGAATCTTTGGCTCTTTATAAGCACCTGGACAGACAGCATGCTAATGCTAAGCTAGCCATAGGGATGCTAAAGCTGAGTGAATGCCGACCCCAGCCCAGCGTCCAGACCCTGAACTTCAACAGGTAACAAAAGAGCAGTGATGAGAAGTCAGGCTGCAGTCTTCGTGTTTCTAAAGTAGAATCACGAAGTGTTCTGTGTAACATGTCTAACTACTTTTTTTTGAGTAATGACCCCAACACTGGCCACAACAAAGATGGTAAATACCTCCAACATGCACAAACATTTGACTACACAGCATGCAATTAATTTGCATGAATGTAATGTCTCTGCTTAGCGATGGTGGTGACCCTCAAAGCAGAGCCAATGAGAACCCAATGAAAATGAAGAAGAGAATAAAGAATCGAATCAAAGTGAAATCACTGAAAATAGTGCCGCTTTCCTAAGCCCACTCATGCTGCATCACTGTCGGTGTAGTGTTGCAAGATTGAATACCATGTCTTAAGTTGCAGGAACACCCAGCACTACATGCAATACCTCAACATAAATATATTATTACAGATACGACTATAAGGACCGCAATTATTAGCATTTTATCTTGCGGGCAGCAGAATAACAGAGCACGATGCATTGACGTCCCTTCATCCATGACTAATCTTTCCTCGTCGCTGTTCAAGCCATCTCCGAGTCGAAGCTTGCTCCGCTTACTCGCACACAAACATGCACTAAAACCACTGCAAATTTAGTGTAGCCCTCAAATTTCTGGGCAATGACCACGTTCGCAGATGCCAAGCCCATAGACTGGGTGTTGCTTCTGTGTCCAAGTGATGATCAGAGAGCGAGAGAGGAGAGGAGCGGGAGAAAGGGGGAGGGAGGACTACAGTTGGCAGGCCGCACTGTTGGCAGAGGCTGATGGTAATGATGCTTTGATTGGGACTGAGTGTGAGGCCTTCGAGACATGAGAGGGTCAGGCAGTGGCAACTCTGTTGATCACACACACGTGTGCGCGAGTGCGTACATAGACACACACACGGTCCTCCAACTTCTAAGGGCCTCCCTTCTCTTGATCCACTCCTCCTACATGCTAACACATCCAAGCTCCCCGACACTCACAAACGCTGCCTCGCTCAAACACATGACACTCATCGGGAGCTCTTAACATGCTGTACAGCCACTCTTGGTCTCAAACTTCCCAATTCACAGAGTGACACGGGCACACTTATAAAAACCTATGCCATTGTTCTCCACACAGCCAGCCTTTGCCTTAAGTTTCATCACGACGTGTTGACACTGACTAATGGAATACATAAATTCAAATGCTTTTCCCCCTCTTAGTAACATATTTGTTGCTAAATGCTCACTGCTGTGGTGTTCGCTAAACTGTAGCTCCCACATATCACCTTTCAGTCACACAATGTGGGTGTTAATGGGACTTTTTTTCCTCCTTTGGATTTTCTCTATGCTTATTTTGGAATCTGGATGTGGTATTTTTTTGTGTGTCTTTTAGTAAAAAAGCTACATGTACGCTTTTCCTGCTCTGTTCAGATATGATATATATTCAGATTAGGTCTCTACCAGTGTCATTTATCTAAATAAACAACAAACTGTGATGTAAATAATACACTTTATTAATTTTCCTCTTAGATACAATACTTTCTTGCCCAGTAGTATGAATTATAGAGTAAAGACACAACAGTTTAAATATATTTATATTTTATATTTTGATGAAATTGGAGGAATTACTGTTTAAACTTAAAAATTTGCATCCATAAAATGAACTGGTCCCCTCAAAATTTGAACTTGCTTCAATATCAAGTTTACTGAAGCCAAACTTTCTGGGATGTGCCCTTTAAAATTAGTATGAGGTCCAGATTACACACACAGACAGATGGATTGAATGCATCTCACATCATTATTTTGGGGCACACAGCTGTCTCGGCCAGTAAACACTAGGCGTGGATCAAACAGGCAGCCAGACGGCGTTTTAATGGACCAGATCTGATGTGGGCAATATTGAGCCAATCAGAGCAGGATAACATTGATGCTTTGACAATACACGCCAATCATTAACATATGGCAGGATAAGAAGGAAAGTAGCGCTAAGTCGGTGTGAGTGCATGTGCATCTGTAAGAAAGGAAAGAAGATTACTGCAGTGTGCAGTTGTCTGTGACCAAAATTGTACGCGTGAGCTTCCCTGTCACTTTAAATCCAAAAGCCAGCATGTATTTGCAGCTTGTGCATATCTATAAACCTCTGCATGTCAGTATGTGCAATGCATATCTTCAAGTACGTGTATGTTGGAGCTAATTAGGTCAAATGTATATAGTGGAGTTATTTACAGTATTTGTCGATGTGTATAACAATCTAGCGTTTATATGCAACTATTGTCTTACTGCACTGTCTCAACCCCTGATCCCCCTTTTCTGTACTTTGCATTTTATTCCTATGTTTTGAGGATTAAATATTATATCACATTAACTATATTCTGTAGTGTTACAGTGGATGTATTAGTGGACACCATGATGCCCAAAAAAAGACTTTCCTGCTCCTAATTCTGTATGATGTCACCGAGAGGGGATTTTCTCAATATGGTCATCTCAGGAACACGCCCCTCTGTTTGTAAGGGGCAGCCAATCAGAACAAAGCTGGCTTAAAGAGAGATTACAATGGCTCGTTTTAGGCCCTGCCCAGTTTGAGATAAATAAAGATAAGCTTAAACCTTAAATTATACCAAGTTATTACAGTACCATCTCAGTGAAAAGAACAACTACTAGCCCAGCCTACCTGCAAAAACTCCCTGAAACACTGAGCAAGAGGATCTTATTGTTTAAAGGGCCGCATCACCAAATATTTATCTGAATTTTCACGTCTTTTATTTATTTTTCTGTTTAAGTTGACTGATAGCAAAAACAAATTTTTGAAAGCATTCTAATGTTAATTTTTGGTTCTCCATTTTATAAACTGGATCTATAAATGTTCACTGTTAAAATTCCCCTCAAATCCACATAATCCACTCCTCTTCCCTCACCCTCATGAGTTTAAAGCTCCTTTTATTCTCTCATCTACTTTTTATTTCAAAAGATTGCGTTTGTCTTTCGCTACCTGTTGCTCCAAACCCCGTCCTTCTTTTGCACATATTTTCGTTATCTCCTCATCTCTGTGGACCTCATTATTTCTCCCCATCAAATATTGATACTCTGTCTGATATACTCGCTGTTTTCCCCACTCTGTGTCACTGTCACTTTGGTCAATATAACAGACAGATAAAATTACTGGCAAGATCTAAAGCTTTCCAACAAATCGGATGAGAAGACCTGCAGACCAAACGACCTGTACTCCAATAGTAATGAGGATTGGGACAGAGAAAGGGGAGGGAATATGTAGACAACACGCTAATGAGAGTGCGTTTGTGTGTGCTGTTTAGCTATAAGAGAGCATAACAGTTGTAATATCAGAGGCTGAAAAGAAATTAATTAGAGGGAGATAAACCACAAAGGTCAAGTTGTCTGGGAGTCTAATTAAGGTTTCCTCAGACTATTTAGCAGTGCCACGGTTGTATAACAGGCTTGTCAATCGTCTCCATTATGCAGGTCTTTCTGTTCTACCAAGCGTTCCAAAAATGAGGCGAAATGTTACATCTGTCTAAAAAACAACAATAAAAAAAAACAAAGTTCAGTTTGTCCATGTTTAGACCTATAATGAGTGATTTAAGGTTCTTGCTCTTCACGCAGGCAGACAGAATACAAAGCTCACTTAATGAGGCGGTATCAACTGTTCACAGCATCGATCACTGTGGCTTTGACACGAGCTCTGATATTGAACATCAGATATTGAACCGATATTGATTCTCTCTTTTTCCACTCTTAAAAAGTTACGGAGGCGGGGTACAGGACACAGCAACCCTCAAAGACATGACGTTTTTACACCCAAATGAAAGTCATCTGCTGCCGTCGTGCTTTATTAAGGGGACAAGCGCACACGTTGGAGGCGGATTTGTCTGCTACACAAGGCAAAACACAAGTTACAACACCTCAAGATAAAATATGAACAGACTGTGTACGGTGGCCCTGAGAGGCCAAACGGACTGCAACTTAAGAAAACAGCAGTAATAAGAAAAACACTGCAAAAGCACACAAAACACAACAGAAATAGGAAAAAACTAATTTCCAAAAGCACAAGGGAAGTGTTTCTGGGGAGACAATAACCCAACGGACCACTTGCAGGAACCAAAATATGCTAAGAATTATGCTCGGAGACACTTAAAAGAAGTGGAGGATCTATCGGTTTTGTGTGGAAAGAAAAGATGAGAGGCAAGTGTGTTAGCCTAACTATTATCTTAAATGCCCCTTGGAGATAAATAAAGTTGTTTTAAAAATCCGTCATCAGTATTGTATGAATCGTGATAAAACAAACACGTTTTGGGTTCCTGCAACTGGTCCGTCAGGTTATTGCCTCCCCAGAAACACTCCCCTTGTGCTTTTGGAAATCTGTTTTTTCCTATTTCCGTTGTGTTTTGTGTGCTTTTGCAGCGTTTTTCTTATTACTGTTGTTTTCTTAAGTTGCAGTCCATTTGGCCTCTCAGGGCCTCCGTAACTGAGCGATTATGTTTTGCAATTTGTTCTCAGGCAAAGTTGAACCAAAAAGTAAAAATAGTAAAATAATACAAAGAAAATGCAAGTGTGTGTCTGACTACATACACAGATTCAGTCCATAAGATGACCCTAGTTGCATTATAAGCTCACGAGCTTAAATCTGTTTGCATATATTAAAATATTGACATTGCATGCACAGAAATTTCTTTAAAACTAAACTGAACTTTGTAAAATTTAATGAGGACTAGTCTGCTTCCAGCTCTGATTACTATTTAATGAAACCATAAAGTCTTTGATTAGTTACTGTTACTCACTTCAAAAGTTTTAAAACTTTACCTGAACATGTCTCCGAGTCCCTTCAACATCCCCTTCTTAGGTTTTCCCTTGTCCTTCTCCTTCCCTCCCTCCGGCTTCTTCTTTTCCTTCCCTCCCTTGTCTTTGTCCTTCTTCTTCTCCTCTTTGGTGCGGTTTGTGCCGTTGACCAGTGGCTTTTCGGTAATCGACAGCGGCGTCTGGTCCGCTACTGTTGACACAGAGTCTCTCCCCGACCGTGAACTCTCCTCAGTGTCCTCCTCCACTAAAGGGAGGGAGCGATAAAAACAGAAGACGACAGGGAAAGAAAATTGGAAAGGAACGGAGAAAGCGTTCGTGTTAACCATTGAACAGGTAAGTTTTAAGATGGACTGTAGCACATGTGAAAATCAATAACCTTAATAAATGAAAATCTATAAGTCATAAACGCGCAATTATGTCTCCTAAGCACCAAGAGACTAATACAATTTAAATACATATTACAAGTGCTTAAAGAGCTCTGCTCTAAAACGAGACAGAAACCATTAGAGACCATTAGACACAGACTTATGGTGAACGGCGACACATTTGTAGAGTTTTATGACACTATGGTGTGGTACGCTACCTAAATTACATAATCTTCATACTTTTGCAATACTGCGGTTATTGAATCGTTAATGAGTCATTGGACAATCAGCACATCAGATTAAAGATACAGTAGCTACACTGCTGTCTCATTCTCAGTTCTTATATTTGGATTGTTTAGTTCATGATTACACAGAATAAAAAGACTAAAGCAAAGAAGGAGGATTGTTTATCAGGTTACCCTGTGTAATCTTTACCTAAATTGACTTAACACTGCTCAAAAAGTAATGTATGCTTGAGAGGTTTTGAGACATTTTGACTTTTACTATAAATTAAAAAGCTGTTTTTTTATATATATAGCAGTTTAAAATTTGAACAGATTTCCCAAAAGATGGAAGCTCCTCTGTCGACTCCACATAAGCTGCCCCTTAGTGACACTGTGACCCTGTGATATCTGATACAGTGCAGGTTACATCCTGACTCACCCATATGCCATTGCCACAAGCAGTGATAATATCAGCTGCCAGATATTGAGCATTAGTCAGAATGCCGTCACTCCCATGCACAAGCATGAAAGCCACCTCAAAATTTTAGGTGCTGACACTTCATCCGTTTCAATAATGATCCCTGCTGGGAATCATCATTGCTGTTCGTGCGAGTCGGCATCATTTCAGTAACCCAATGCAATGCCACATAACATTTCACATGACACAGTGTAGGCGAAGGAACCGCCCGGTTAGGGGGACAGCGTGGTCACTGTGGGAATCAAACCTGTGATGCTGCGAAAAGACGGTCACATTAAGATGGTCCATTTGATGCCTTACATGTCTCCATGCCCTCGTCGTCCTCTTCCGTGGCGGCCGGTCGGTCGTAGGATTTGTCGATGGCTGCTCTGAAGCTTTCGTTACAGCCCCGCCCCCTGATGATACGAGGGCGAGGCCTGTGGAAGGGGACGTCCCCGTTCAGAGTTACCTCTGCTACTGCTGTCTGGAGACTCTCGAGCGAGCTGGACTTCTTTAGGCCCAGCGATGGCCCCACGTCCTTTGTGGAAGAACCTGACGGGGGATATAGCGGTACGGAGTGAATGACATGAGCAAACGACTCTGACCAAGACCTCTCCATCCACAGCAGAGGCCTTCAAGCGACCCCATTAATGCTTTATAGTATCGTTTGTTGTACTATACACTAGAATGGATCTCTATGCTGACATATGAGGATATAAGTTTAGCATACAGGCAACACATCTTATACAAATGAAAAACGTTTCTTCAGGAGCCAGCTGTATTATTACAACAGGTAAAAATGTTTTTTAAAAACTAACGTCACCTCTATTGTTAAGATGTTGCCTTGTTTGTAGTGTAGCTCTCATCATCCTTTACTTATCCATGTGTACCACATCTGTATAATGCCTGCATAGCAGCTTTTTTGACACTTTCAAAACAACAAGCAGCTGACTCACAGTCTCCCACTATCTAAAAACATTTTAGCCATGAGCAAAAAAACAGCTCGCTACGTTATCGCTTTAGGAGTGATCACAAGACTCTTTGTGGACTCCTGCCATCAGAGGAACTGATGACCCAGAGGATTACTTTTGATGGCAATGTCCCTGCAACAATATGGAATTAGAGGTGGTACATTAAGCAGCTACTGTGGCTACATAGAGCTGATGCTATAATTAACTTTGACTGCATGGTCACAGTAATCAGAACTGTTGGAAACTTGTACGCTGATTTCAAACTAACAAACAAGGGCTGAGTGTGAGCTGCTGGCTTTTGTTCTAATGTGCAACCACATCATGTCTTTTATGTTAGACGTAGGAGTCATGAGTCCTGTTTTGTTTCAATCACGAATGGATTTTGTCACTAATGCTGCCTTGTTTCCTCTGATCCTGCTGACCAGGCAATCTTTTTTAGAAGATAAGGTAACAGAGTTGCTGTGGAAAATTTAAAGAGTAGACAACTGTGTTTAAAATATGCCGAAGGACAACGGATGGCGAATGATGATGCAAAGGATATGAAACAAAAACAGGAGAGTTATGTGAGAGGATGACTTCAGAGGATGGGCGTGTTCGTTTTTCCCACCGTAAACACTGACTCAGCAACGTCACACATGTTTAACAACAGCAGCACACTAAAGCTGTCCAACTATGACCTCAGACTCTTCCCCAGTGTGTCCGCTTTGATTGTATGTAGCCGCAGTACTGTTGTGTATCGTACGAGAGTTATTTATTTATTTATTTTTTGCAGTCTGGGATTTGTTCCAGCCAGCTTCACCATTCCCTCAAGGTGAACGCTTCTGCAGCATCCTCAGCGCACACACGTGTGTGTATGATGATGACGAGGAAATGCAGAGGCTGCAGGAACACCATACACAGACAGCTGATGTTACGTGTCTACTGTTAAGTCTCTTTTTCCACAATGTGTGATTAAAGGCTTAATTTCTTGTTAACGCCAACAAAAGACGGGCTTACTCCAAGGAAAAAACACAAAAAACTGTTTGTAGTCATGTGAGCTTTAGCTGAATAACAGTGTTTTAAATATGACACCCTGACAGTATAATAGGCTGATGTCATATTGTCATAAAAACATCATAAAACATGAACATTTTAGTATAGCTCTTGATCTTTTGGTAATAATTGGTTAATAATTCATTAGTCCAACTACTACTTTACTGAAGCGTGACTAAAACACCTGGTTTACCTGAAGATGAGCGGTCTCCTAAGGGACAATAAGCAATAACCTCTAACAACAATGCACCGTAATCAAACCTGGCATGCTCGTTTCACTAAGACGGGAGGCTTATCGATTGTGTGCGCAGCTTCTCCTGTGTGCACGTGCGACAACGCCACTGACCGAGTACAAATTTCATTACGAGATGTGGCTCTAAATGAAAATAACCATCAGCAAAATTGGAGAAACATGACAGTTTAATTAAACTAAGACTATTCAGACAGTGGTGCAGGTATAATTTTTGCTCCCATATGGCACCTTTCACAGGCTCAGTACATGTACGGTGAATAATAAATGTGGAAAAAAGATAAGGTGAGGAGGTTGGGAGGTAAATGAAATAGCCCCTAATCTCCTGGGTGGTGTCACTTCAGAGTGTATGAGGAGGCTGCAAAATACACAAATCCTAACAGAATAGCACGAGCTGTCACGGCACGGGAGGCTGAATGAAAACGATAGGCTACAAAAGAATAGCACAAAGTTTGGAGTAGTAGGAAGTGACATACAAATAAAAGCCAAAGACATGACGAAAATAGAGCAGTGAGACGAGTCAACATGTAACAGTAAGCAGAGCACTGAATCTGTACATTTTAGCATATGACCGGGCCTTCTTTCAAACATTCAAATATATGAATGAGATTACTTTCAACCTATTTTAGTCACATTAAGCTTCTGCAAAGATTTCGATTGTTATTTATAGGCAGAATGTTGCTGGCATTCTTTAAACAAAATCAATTTGGGCAAAATGTATTGTAATATATTAAAATGACCTGCCAGCGCTGTCGTATATTCACAAACGCCAAGTCTGGAAACAAGCAAAAAATATTTGCCAGGCAGCTTACTCACATTGAGACTGACCCAAAAAAAAATCCAAAATAAAAAACTGTAGACAGAGTGAGCGAAAGAGGGAGGGGGGGACAGAGCTGGAAAATTGAATACATGCAGAATGAACAAGCTTGTGGGTTAGCAGCCTCCCATTCATTCTCATCAGCCTGTCCTGTTCCCTTAACGTCTTACTGAGAGCCGGCCTGATAGGCTTTTCACGCTGTGCAGCCACATTATTTAAAGGCTTTGCCCAGTGCCATTCACAAAAGTCACACTTCAGCGGCAGTCTTCAAAAAAAGAAAGAATAGTTTACACTGAGTTGGAGATCTGACAAATGGCATTTAGTCACAAACATGAAAAAAAAAACTTTTGCTTTATATAAGACTTGACTTTTAAGTAACTTGGTGAGGACATTTCGTCTTATTCAGTCAGCACCTCAAAAAGCATACAGGTCATACAGAGGACTGCTCACATGCTGGCAACCAGTGAGATTAAGATAATTGTTATATTTCCATTTATACTGTTGTAATTATATTGCCACACGAGCCCAGTTGGTGGCATAATGGTAGATTGAGGCAGCAGTCATGTCAGGTTTTTAGTTACCAGCCTTTTCTTTTGCAAGAGGTTTTTTTTTGTCAGTGTTACGATATTGAGACAACAGTTTAGGCCCACTCCTCAACAAAAACACTGACTCATGTTTCAAAAATAGCCCATAGTTCACTCTGGGAAACCTTTCCTACCTCCCAAAATTCATATAAACGAGCTTGAAGTGTGAACTTTACAGAGATCACGCAGGGGTCACTTTCTCACAGATTTAGACCTGCAAGAAATCTGGATGCAGTTTCAGAGACTGCCAACAGTCCAGTATTGTCCTCCGTCAATGGAGTGTCCTCGTCCAACATGTGGCAGTGGCCTGTGCCAACAAACATCTCAGTCAATCACAGCTTAGGAGAGGAGGGCCGCTGTATCCCCTCTTGGAGCTGTCAGAGTCTTTGGTTTCAGCAGGATGGTCGTGTTTTGACTTTGCTAAATGGACCATGGATCGCTTGTACTTAGAGGAGAGTTCAAATATTGGGAAAAGAAAAAAAAGTCGGTAAAGTGACACCAGAGGCCAACAAGCTAAAAATAAACACTGAGCACTTAAAGAAAAAAACAGGGTGGAATCTATTAGTCAAACCAATCGGGGAATGGAAAGGGAATCTGATTCCAGCCTTTAAAAACACTTTATTTTTCATGAATTTCAAGCAGAATATCAATTAGATTATAATAATTTCAGCACATTTAGTCTTTGAAATTAGAATCTCAAAATTTCAGTGAAAAGGAAAAAGATAAGCCAACGGTAATTAAACTGTAACCACACAACCAGTTTCATGATAAACTGTTTTCAGATCCAAGGGATTTTTAGAAGAAGGGATACTATCGGTCACTACTAGCATTCTTCTGGAGTCATCTGAAGTCATTTGCCGAAACGAGCTTACATCTGGATTTGAACGTTTACATTTACACAGCATCCTTCTCTATGCTTCAAACAGCCTGTGTCTTGACTGTTTGTGGTCTCTGCTGCATTGGCTGTCATTTAGGAAGCGGAGACAGACAGTTGTGCGTACAAAGCATCTAACTCTGACATTAAAGCCCTCCTGCTTCAATCAACCAGTGTTTTAGCTTGACGTTGATGTTTCCCCCAACCATAATCAAACAGTTATATGTGCGACTTAAAGAAACCTGTTATTAAACTATTAAGAATAATGTATTTTGTCATTTTAGGCATGAGAGCTTGATGGATTTTAAGATGTGATGCCAAGTTGTTACTTTTCTGGCTGTTATCAGATTATGCAACAAGTACAGTTGACTCATCTGTTGCCACCATTTGGCAGACACGGCTTATAAAATATGCAGCACTCCCATCCTCGCTGACTCAGGCCATCACAACATGATTAAAAGTTGGGAACAAAATCACTGTTACCCACATGCTGTTAAAAAAAAAACAAGAGGTTGCATAAAAGAATGACAATGGTGGCCTCGGCATCAATCTGCATTTTTATTTGTTTTTCACACCTGCTGCGAGCTGCCCCAAAACATCTTATTTCTCAAAGTCTAAAGTCTCGTCCCTCTCGCTCCTGCTCCGCACATCTTCCTTCCGTCCATGTCACCAATTTCAGAGGCAGACCCTTTTATTCAGTTGAAGCGACAGCGAAAATACACAAGACTTGACAGTGACTGATGACTCGCTGTCAGCTCACTGCCTTAACCAAGGACAGAGCGCTTTCTCTCTGCTCCCTCTACTGCCACGCGCTCACAAAATAATTAGCGCAACAGCGGCATTTGAGGCAAAACGGGAGAAAATCTAATCTGCAGTCACCCGACTGCTTTCACAACCGTGTTCAGCAGTGACCTTAAAGTGCAGCGAGGGCTACGAGTCTTCACTTTGCAAACTGACAAATTTGTCTTGCCAGCGATCGAGCCAAACACTAAACACGGGGAACACTACACAAATGCATAAAGACTCGAGCAGTGGGTAAACTTTAAAAACGAACCCTGCAAGCAAGCTGCATAATCTATGTTTGTAGATCAATGTTTAATTTAATGGCTGTCATTGTAGCTCCTGTGCAATTCCTGCCTTGTACCTGTTATGAATCGATCTCTCTGGTACAAAAAAAAAGAAAGAAAGAAAAAGGGTGTAGTTATAAAACCAACTCTAATCTGCAGTTAAATCGTTTGCAAGAAGGTTGAATAATGTGTTGCTAAATTAATCTGCGATCTGTTTTATAAAAGAAAAAGTAAAGGGGAAGATGATATGCAGGACTTGGATCAGTGGGGCCTAAGCTGGTTTCTAACAGAGTTGAGTAAACTTCTTTGTTGCTGGAGGACATTAACTTGAACTTTTGTTATAACAAATGAAGACAGTTCTTCTTTTTCCTCCAGTTTTGGAAAGCCTATTCCCCAGAAAGCACACATTACTATGTGAGTAACTTATATCTAAAAACCCATCTTGAGGACATTTATAAGATTAAACACAACTGCCTCATATGACGTATAAACCAAATACCGTATTTTCCGCACTATAAGGCGCACTTAAAATCCTTTAATTTTCTCAAAAATCAACAGTGCGCTTTATAATCCGGTGCGCCTTATGTATGGATTCTGGTTGTGCTTACAGACCTCCAACCGATTTTATGTGGTACATGGCGCTCAAACATCTGTCAAAAAACTGTCTGCTTCAGGTCCCAAAGTCAAACAAACACTGCGGCATCACTGAGATTTAAAAACTGTCTAAATTCTTGCATCTTTAATAAAATGATCAGCCTTGCTGCTTTACCAGATGTAACAATTAAGTTTAACATCCAGGCATCCATGAAAACAGAATTTATTCAATTTAACAGAGTTAGAAGTTAGCGGGAAGTTACCTAAACATGATATAGCATGTCTGACAGAGATTTCTGAAAAAATTAAAACGCACAGCTCTGCTATCACTTCAAACATAAATGAAGACAAAACTAAACAGCAGTGAATGCTAAATCGTGTGGCTCTCCAAATGACGTTGTTCCTCCCCGTTTTCTTAAAAAGGTATTTCCTACCATCGGACCACACATTCTGAACATTAATACTAGTCTTTTGTCTGGTCAAGTACCTAGGGAATTTAAGCATGCAGTCATACATCCTTTACTTAAGAAACCTGGCTTAGACAGTTCAGTCATATCAAATTTTAGACCCACCTCTAACCTTCCCTTTCTTCGTAAGATTCTGGAAAGGATTATTTATACTCAGTCTTGTTTATCTTTCAGTCCGGCTTTAAGCCATTTCACAGTACGGAGACAGCTCTCGTAAAAGTTAAGAATGACATCCTGATAGCGACAGACTGTGGTAAATATGCAGTGCTGGTCTTGTTGGACATGACCGCTGCATTCGACACAGCGGATCACGATTTGCTGATCTTTCGCTTACAGCACTGTGTGGGAATTTCTGGTTCGGCACTTTTGTGGTTAAAGTCCTCTCTTAAATAGGACCTTTTGTGTTAAGTTGGGGTCGGCTTCATCCTCTGTGGCCCCTCTGCTTTGGGGTGTGCCACAGGGATCTATTCTTGGGCCGTTATTGTTTTCACTGTACCTTTTGCCTCTTGGCGTGATTTTCCGAAAACAAAGTGTCATTCCATCTATATGCAGATGACTGCCAGCTTTATTTAGCTTTTAGTCATTCTGATAGTCTCCCAAGTCGAACTTTTAAATTTTAATGATCGGAAGACAGAAGCGATTTTATTTGGCCCAAATCGTTTTTCCTCACACTCAAGATGTTGATCTTGCAGCTTTGACTTCCCAACTAAAGAGTTCGATCACAAATCTTGGAGTGAAAACTGATTCTGCACTTACCTTTGATGACCACATAAACGGGGTGGTAAAATCAGCATCCTATCACCTCAGACGTTTAACGCGCTTTCTTTCCAATTGTGACTTGGAAAGTGTTATTCATGCCTTTATTACTTCACGTTTAGATTATTGCAATTCTCTTTTAATATTGGTTGAATGATGATGATGTTGATGATGATGATTTGTTGGGTTACTGAAGTTGGACTAGCTGGTATATAGTGATGTGCTACGTGATCGCTAGCAATGCAGCTATGTTAGCATAACATAAACGCAGGGAAGCTGGAGGATGAACGCTAAGAGGGTCCCGGCTGGTTAGGGAAAAATGCAGTCCCACGGCAGGATGTTTGAAACGGACTAAACTTCAGTCAGGAGAACAAACTGAGATAATCCATCCACAATACGAGGTTAGTCATTAATATACTGCAACAACATGGGAATAGAGCAGCTGCTAGAGAATTCAACATTAATGAATCAATGGTACAGAAGTGGAGGAAGCAAGAAGAATGAGCTGATTAAAGTTTGACTTATCTGACTGTTTTGTTTAACTTAATGTGCCTTATGTGTGAAAACAGACCCGTCCATCGACAGCGCGCCTTATAATGGTCTGAAAAATACGGTATCACCTGTACCCTTCAGTACCACACTTCTGAGATGCAGCTCAAGAATGAAAATATGATGAAGATGTTCTTGTTTTTTGGCTTTTAAATCAACCTTTCAGTGCACCGTTCCTTACCTGTGTAGGTCTCAGGATGAGGTGTGAGGTTAATCTCGTCGGCTACTGTTAAAGGAAGGGGGGAAAGAGAGAAGGGATACAAACATTTGGGGTTCAGTTAGTGCTCACGACATTCCACATGCAACATACAGGTAGCGCTGCAAACATCAGAACGAGCCTCATCTCAATTAGGATCGGAAGCCATGCGAGACCAGGGGGGTGGGGTCGGTGTGGGGGGAGATGGGAAATGAAAAGAGGGTTTGAGGATAGCAATCAGACTTGTTGTGATATCAACATGGCACACAGCAGCAATCTGGTCGGGAAGATTAGATATGATTATAGAGAGTGCGAGCAGAGAGACTGGTGCAGCCAAAGCAATCAGCGACTGTTCGAAGCCATTTCAAGGTGAATCAACACAGTGAAGTTCTTGACTTTGGCGAGAGATGCAGAGTGTGTTTTCAAACCAAGAGGCAAAGGGGGTGGAATACATTTAAATACGAGGTACATGAGTGAAACGCGAGGAGCATGCAAAGATATGCACTCAAGGTTAAATGAAATCCAGTTAAACTAGTTAACTAGGTTTACTGAACTGATCAAAATTACTTTTAAACACCGACTTCACCAAAAAGTTTCATAAGCCATATGCAACTTTTTCTTCACCAACAAACAACGCATGGGTATAGCACTCATGTTGTATATGCCTTTACTATTAATTTGTTCACATTTTCTTTTAGAATTAACAATAGTGGGTCCTCGTGGATTATTTGCTTTTACTTTCTGTATCAATGGGTATTAAACTGGTTATTTCTTAACTTTAGGACGTCTAAACACAATTACTTTATAAGCATAACCTGGATTTTAATGTGAATGGGATTAAAAAGCTTTCATCGGGATATTCTGAGTCAAAGATGATTGATGCAACACGCCGACTATGTTTTAAAAAGTATTAGCACTATATGAATATGAAAGAGGAGTGTGTACAAACGGCTTTAGTCTATATGAAAGGCATTATTGTAGCATCTGGAAAATCCTTGAATTCTTAAGTCGAAGTTGAGTGATGGAGAGAAGCAGAAAGTTTTTAAACACTCTACCTAAATCCATGCTCTTGGACTTGCGTGTCTTGATGATTTCAAGTTGAGAGGCGTCTCCAAATTGCTTGGTGCGCTTCTCTGACATGCTCTGGCGTCCAAAACCTTCCCTCTGGAAAGCACCATCTGGATGATTTTCATCTGGAGCCGCAGAGCTGGATGGAGAGTGCGACAGGTTAAGATGAGCTGGACCTGATCTCACACACGGAAAACCTCACAGACAAATATGTGTTCAAAATCATTTCAATGGATTTAATTACTCCAAAAACAGGAATGTTTTGAAATAGTTGTCATAATTTTTTTTATATAAAAGGAATGTAAAATGAAAGTAAACACATTCTACAAGCAGAAAAGAAAGAAAGAAAAGTGGGAAGAAGAAAGCTGAACATGGTATAAGTTAAGAAGGATTCAAAGAAGCTGTCCTCTTTGAACTCGAGGCCTTCAAACATGAACATGAAGGGCATCGGGGAGGGACGGGGCAAAAATCAAGAAGAAGGTATGGGAGCTGAGCAACTGGAACTAGTGGAATATAGATTGGGGCAATGAGAGAAACAGGGTTGGTGAAGACAGCACGACGGTGAGAACTAAAATAAAAACAGCAGAACTGAGAGGGCAGAAAGGCTGACAGCAGGAGACAAGGAGTTATCTGTATGGAAGAAAGTAAAAGAGGAGATAAAGGTAGCAGTAGAATGGAAGAAAAACTTAACAGACAAAAACAGACAGAAAAAAATATCTGTTAATCTTTCTCACACTGACACACTCAAGATGTCCTTATCATCACTGTGGCAGAAAAGGACATCAGGCTGAGAGGATAGTAGGGGGAAAAAGAAAAGTAGCTGCTCCAGGAAACGCTGCTTACAATCAAAGAGCAATCAGCTGGAAAAAACAAACAATCTGCACACCGATAATCCACAACACTGAAACACCTGACAGACAAAACACTGATTATCACCTCACAAAAGGGTGAGATATACTGTACTAGACAGCAAGCGAACAGTTAGTGCTTGAAGTTGAGCCAACAGGGAAATGAGCAATCATAAGGATTTAAGGGACTCTGACAAAGGTCAGACTCGGCAACTGGGCCCAACAGAAGTGGTCCAAGGAGCCGCACATGTGACAGTGTTTTGGTTAGCAAAGACTGGCTTGTGTAGTCTGATGCTACAGAAGAGCTACTCCAGAATAAACTGCTGAAAAAGTTCATGCTGAATAAGACAGGAAGGTCTCAGTACAGTGCAGCCCTTCGAATGGCAAATCATTAAATAAGTAATGGCAGCAATCTGTTAGAACAATAATGTTTTCTGTTGCTCTTGTCAGACACAAGTTGTATCGGGGTGCACTGTGGGAAAAGGCCAGCTACTGAGGCAACATGATGCTCTGGGCTATAATGTAAAATTTTAAGGAACAGCTTCCAGAACAAGTGTTCAGAGCATCGAACGAACAGGAACCATCTCACAGTTTACAGAGCTTAAAGAGCCCGCTGCTAACATCTAGTGCCTGATACCGCATGACTGCGAGGTCTCAAGTAGCTGTAAAAACAAACAACCTGTTGCATATGAAGTTTTTCTCCAAGAAACCTTATTATTTTCAGATATTATATGCCGTTTTGTTAGATTTAGGCACAGTAGCTCTGTGGAAAACGTGTTAAACTGTACGCTAACCAGAAACAACAGTTTCCGCCTACCTGTGATTCTGATTGGGCAGCTCTTTGGTCCACGGTGGAGTCACATCAGCTGCGAAGCCGACATCATCGTGCGAGCTCGAGGACGACTGGTCGGAAAGGTGGGGTGGAAGAAGCGGCGGCCGGTCATCTTCTATGATCACTGTGTCGTCCTGCGGCATGTTGACGGTCGGTGAGAGCTGATAGTTTCCTGCAGGGGACAAAAATATACTTTTCATTATTCTTATGTTTTCATCGCTGTGTTTATGTGTTTTGGTCCTTCAGATCCAAAGTTTTCTGTGTTCCCAACTTCACAAAGAAGACTTGTATATCTCCACTCTGACAAAGACATAAATATACATGTAGAAAAAATGAAAAGGTTAAAGCCAAGTTGTTATGTTAGTCCTTGAGACTCAGAGCAACAGCAGCATTTCTCAAGTCAATAATAAGAGAGAAAAGGACGGAGAATCAACACGCCAGAACACAAAGTCTTACAGCTCGGTGTGACAGAGTAAAGCAATCTAACAAAATCAGTTAGTTTACATTTATACCGCTTCTTTCTGACTGGTTTCATTTCTCATGACTTTCACTAATGAAGAACAATATGTTTTATTGACACGACTCAAATTAGAGTCTTGCTTCTTCTTACAGTTCAGTAAGATGTATGAGACAAGTGCACATCTCAACAAATGAATTGGTACTCAGCCGCCGTCTACTGTACAAACCACACAGCATCCCCGTCAGTGTGCTTGAGCGTAAATCAGGAGTTATTTCCAGAGAGAACATTTGAGCCACACTTCCTAATCAGTCAGTGCTGCAGCGATTTATCAATATGGAGAACCTGAGAGTTGAGAAGACACTATGTCTCATCAGCGATTTTATTTTATTGGAATAATCCCTACATAGAAAACAGCATCCGCGATTTATATTGGCGCCAAGGTGAAAATCATGAAACCTGAAAAAAGGAGCACGCTGACTGGAGAAACCCTCAGGAATTCATTTATTGGTGACAGAAGACAACTACTGTATTAAGCGTGAGACTGCAGTCAGTTTAATTGGAAAGGGACAACAAAATACAATGAAACACGGGTAACTTTTGAAACCACAGAACATATTTTGAAGTTTAAAAACGGTGAGTGAAACGGCTTCTGGCTAATCAGCTTATACCAAGAGGAGTCTGGCAGCAGGCACAATGGTGCTCCTATGTCAAAACACTATGATTAATTCAAGCTGTGCCCTCACAAATAAAGATTAAAAAAAGTCTGTGTTGAAGCAGAAAAAAAAAATTAAATAGTCTCCTTTCTCCGCCTCTGAAAAGCACAGCTTAAAAACTCTCATTGATATGCAGCACATGACTTTGTCTTTAATCTGTATTTTGAAACTGGCATCAAAAAGGGTATCTTCAATGCTTCATAAAAGCCTTGTGTACTGAGCTTAGGGAGGAGTTTGTTTGTCAGAGACCAGGAGGTCTAAGCCGGGCCTGCTGTTTGCTTCTCTTAACCAGGCACTGAGGGGACCGCAGGGCCGCAGCATGTTGTTTCATCCAGCTAGCATGGGTGAATGACCTGGTGTAAATGAGCTGAAAGGAGAAAACAAAGAAGCGATGAGGAGGTTTGAGTGTGTTAGGGTATGCAAATTTGTGTGTAGAGGTCAATTAAAATGTTGTCGGTCAATGTTCAAAGTGACATCTTATTTATGTGAACTGACTGATGCACAACGTACTTTTTAATCCCATTTTGGAAACATAATAAGGCAGTAAAGCTTGCGCCACACAAAACCCTATTTAGAGTGTTATTTTAAAGGAATTATCTGAAAAATCATATGACTTAGAGTGATGTTTGTGCTGCAGTTTTGGTGATTGAAATTCTAGTACTTCAGCAGTTATCTGTAAGTGATGTATGGGAAGCTGCTTGTAAATAAAGGTTAGCAGCAGGAACTGATTACTTTGCCCTCTAAACCAGAACCTTCTAAATATGGTTCTGGTTTCTAAATTGAGAGCTCAGAAGCCAATGATGAAATAGTTAATATTTACAGCCTCCTTGTGCTTGGTAGTGACTAAAAAACTAGTGGGAGAAAAAAGACAATAAGAAATGCAGAAATAAGAAATAAATGCACACATTTCTAGGAATATATATAGATGTTAGTGTACAAGCATGAATTCTCTCACACTCAGTGTGAATGTGCTGTGCTGGATCTGCAGAAGTGTGCAAAGTGCACGGCCTTAACCTTCCCTGAACAACTACAACTGTTCTAGCGGTTTTAGTGTGTGTCTTTGCCCTCCTTTCAGCCCCGCCTCCTGCTGTGCATGTTTGTTATTCACTGTGAATCCGGGCGGGTCCTCCAGCACAGCATGGCCACTTCTTTCTCTCAGACCACAGCCACACACATTTTACACAAGCGTCCGCACACATGTGCATTCACAGAACCACTTAATCCCATTTCCCTAAGCAGTCCAATGCGCAACACTGAGAATCCCATCAATGTCACAGTTTGAATCACTGCAGTACAATCAACTGGCAGCTACTGAGTAGGAAACCAATGAATCTGTCAACTCAGTTGCTCGGTATAAGGACGGGGAAAAAAAGCTTCTTTGTTTTAGTGCCAGCACCCGAGGGCAGCCGACAGCCAGCGACAATGGCTGTGCCATGTGGACGCAGCACACACCCAACATCACCTGAGAATCGAACCAATAAACACAAATTATTGTTCCCAACGGCTGTAATAATTTTAGACAGCGCTGCAGTGGAACAATAGGCAGCATTTCATTGGTGAGTCTCCAGTATTATTAGATGCTTTTTGTATACAACTGCTGAATACTTGAAGGAAAAAAGGCGGACATGGAACTGGCAAGAGGGAAGGAGGGGGTACAAAAGACTTTCTGAATGAAACTGGAAGTAGCAGGAGGGGAGGATAACATGAGGTGAAAGCCATGCGGAGCATTCCCCCCCCTCCCTCCTTTTAATTTTGTCTTGTCTCAATGTATTTGCATAATTAGCAAAGAGGTTATTGCCAGGGGTGCTGGGCCTTGAAAGCTATTGGCCTGAAGGAATAATTAAGCTGCTCTCTTATCCCTGGCATCTTCAGCAAGCGATCTCAGAGTGCACGCGGTCCGAAATTCAAGCTGATATGTTCGAAACCAAGTTCTCCTCTAAGAAAGCTTAATGCATGATTTATGTTTAGCTGCACCCTCACAACGCAAGAACAGGCTTATTCCAAGGAACTGTGAAAGACCCCTCCAGCACTCAAACACACACACAATTGTATTTATCTTAAGAAGGTTTGCTGAGCATGCAAAGCTCTACTTTGTGTTCACATGTGTTCCCATCTGGGACCTGCTTCTAGTCTCTTCCTGACAGCTCCTGACTAGCAGCAATGGAGCAGCTCATAGCCGTGCATCTGTTTTTCCAGACCCTTCCACTGTATTCACATCAGTCATAACACAGCTGCCTATGTTGGCGAATCACCACATTTATGTTAATTCACAGGGAATTGACTCAAGTACAAAGGGTGACAAGTTAGCTCGTGCAATCATCAGGAGTTACTACAACTTAAAGTTGCAAATCCTGCAGCTGGTCCATCAGTACAAACGTAAGCACGGGCCAGAGCACTCGTCCAACTCCCAGACATGCACTTTAAAAGTGGTGGTTGACCCAAATTACACAGAAAGACGCCACGATTGTTACCCTATGCTGTAGTGGTGTGAAACCATGTCCAAAGTTTGGGTTTTTCCGCCCATGTTTGGACATATTCTTGGAGGTGTCTTCTTTCACTCAAATACGGTGTCAAAAAGCTCTAAAATATCTTTCTATAAGACAAACATTAGATTCCACAATTTCATTAAAGAAACCGTTCCAATCCAAACAAGAAGGGTTCTATAGAACCAACCTTCTAAAGTCAAGTCATGATCAAAAACTTGACATTTACTGCAGCAAACCTGGTCTGAGGGCCAAAACAGTCATTTTATAGGTAGACATAAATAAAGGGAAGAATTCGATGTGGAATGAATGTTAGAAAAAGTTTTAATAGCTTTAAGAACGGGGATGAAAGATCAATTGTTTGGGAGAAAAGTTCTGATGTTTATGATGGGTTTGGCCGGACTATCGGCCCTCCATCCAATGTTTATTTATAATTGCCAGCACAGCCTCTATAATTCTCACCCTAGAAAGAAGGAGAAGAAAGATGCAGATGACACAAAAAATGTTCAGCTAATGATTTTTGCAAAACTCACTTTAAGCAGGTGGGTAATTTGCACTGCAGTTTTTACTTTACAGATTACTGTCGGGTGATTTTCACAGGATTGAGATCAACAATCATAATTATTACAGTTTATTAGATGTATATACATACTAACCTCATGTGAAGAGGAATAAAGTTCAAACTGAGTCCTATCAATGTAACTGATTCTGCTGGAGGTTTCTTCCTGTTTGTTACATCCTGTGAGGCTGTGGGAGTGTGTGGGAGTTTTTCCTTCCCACTATCGCTTGCTCATAGGGGGTCATATGATTGTTGGGTCTTTCTCTGTATGTATTATTGTAGGGTCTACCTTACCATATAAAGCGCCTTAAAGTGACTGCTGTTGTTATTTGGTGCTGTATAAATAAAACGGAATTGAATTAATCCAGGTATCAGGTATGGTCCCCATCAAATCTTATTTTTAAGATAGCCCTAGATTAGACACTTGAGCTATAAAAATGTAGTTATAGACAACACAAAAGACATTTATTTATCACATTTCCCTTAAAAAAAAAAAACCTTTAAAATGTTAATTTATGAGGGAAATACTAAGAAAAGCAGAGTCTACCAGCTTAAAGTTTGAGATTGCTGACCTTTATCCTCTTTGCCGAGTCCACAGTGGCAAATTAAACAAGAGTTCATATAAGGATTTAATCCTTTCCCTACCTCTCCCAATCTTCACAAAACCACAGAGCAATGTTCTAAAAAGCCCGAACTGCTTATCTGTAGCGATTCAAGTACATGAAAAAAATAATTTTATAACCCACTTGATTTTAAAACCACGTGTCAAAAAGAAGACTCAGAATACGTTACATGATATATTGAGGCTGAAATGCCTCCTTAAACAGTCAAGGGAAAAAATCCACTGGGCTGATTAAGTGTTTAATAAGCAGAGAAAAGAGTCACGTGTCTGTGACACATAGCAATTATAGAGTGTGCAGCCCTCATAGGCCAGCCTTGGAGGTTTCAAGCATGCGGTGCCTGATCCTGGTGGACAAACGGACCACTCTTGGTGCTTTGACATCAGATATTCCTGCTTAGCCCAGTCAGTTCACAGTGAAATCACAAAAACAAGACACGTGACAGAGGATCAAAAAAGCACGTGGCATGTGTGTTGGGAGACACAAATACTGATGGGGCATGAGCTGCAACACTACAGCAGCACTGCGGTGACATTATTCAATTTAAGTTGAGCCTCATCATGTTTCACAAAATCCATCTCTCGCTTGTAAAGGTTGTGACTGGATGCAGCTCCACATTTTGGACAATATTTAATCATATTTAAGGGAGACTGACGGTAGAAAAGCAGATATTAATAACAATTTCTATATTTTTTTCTTAGTACAGCCTTCCTTTAATTTCACCTAACAAACAATCTCATCCTCACCAACAGGCCAAACTTCACTTTGATTTTTATTCTGGAAGATAATTTTGTTTGCTTAGTTTCCATTTGTTTGGATCGAATCTCTTGCTTAAAGAAAGAGGAAAAAAAACACGTAAAGTATTACTGCAACGACTGTGCCACTCTGGTAACAACCTGGTACCAACCATCAGCTCGTACACTGACTTGGCGTCCAAGTGCAACGGCTAGTTTTTCAGGGCTTCAGCATACCCAAACTGCAGATAACAAATATCTGTTCAAAACCCCCCTCTTTTGTTTTTGCTCTCGACATAGATAGACTGACCTGCAACCAAAGCATGCTCAACTATTTGCTTAGTTAACAAGACGCAGGAAACTTCTGTAACTATCTAATAGCTACCCCCGAAAAATCAAAACTGTTTATTCGTATTATTTTCTTTTTTCTGTAAAAGACCCTCTGCCAGGTTCGATTTTAAAGTTTAACAAAGTCCCATATTAACCACCCACTGTTTGCAGAAAGCTCTTCTATGCTCCAGTTCAACCTTGACAGCTTTACTGCTTTTTGTTTTTCGTTTCAGGCAAAGAAAAAGACTCTTTGCAATCTTTAGAAAGCCTTCTCCCGTCCAACAAAACTAAAGATCAGCAACTGTTGAAACACGTCTGGTCAGTACATTCTGGAGGCCCCTGCAGATTATGCTGATTTTGAACTGTATACACAAAGTGATGTATTAACTTCATGAAGCATTAGGATAAACTCGAGCTTCACAAAAGATTCAGACATCAGTTTGTCTGGTCGGCAAAGTGACAGCGATCTCATTTGCCACTGCTAAGCAGACAACTGCTGTAAATCTGCCTCGTGCTTTCACTCCCAACCCTGTACGCTCATTATGTGCTTGCTGTTTGTTAAGCATGGATGAGCTTCACCTATTAACGCTTTCTCTGTCACTCATAGCTTACACTTTTATATATACTGACATTGTCAGAGTCAACCGATTTGCATAAATGGAAAACACTTTCAGATTAAGTTGCATTGATTAATGAGACAGATTTGCCTAGAGCTACTTTTTTAAAATACAAGATAAGAGTTACTTCAACTCTTCTTACTGTTTTTCTACTTAATTCATTTACATTAAAAGTATTTTCTGTGTCTTTCTTTTCCCTTTGGGCTCATTTGCAATGAATCAGCAGAAGAGAAATTGAAGAATTCAAAGCAAATAAACAACTGCAAAGGACAAGATGTAGGAAGATGGTTGGGTCATTATGTTCTTTCTTGAAATTAAAACAGGCGAGCTTTGCGATTTCACCATCTGGTGCACAGAATCCTTTCTTTGACATTAACGAACATAACCACCCATCCATCAATCACTCAAGTGCTACACAAATGCAATCCTGCACAGATGCGCACAAAGCTCTTACACACAGATACAAATATGCTTGCTAATCACACACACGCACGCACGCACACACACGCACACGCAGTCACTTTCAAACCAGCTCAGAGCATGTTTGAGCAAAGGGTTATTTAGAAACAGGGAGAGTTGCAGGTTTGAGAACCAATGCACGCGTGACACTTTCAGAAAACATACAAGCAACAAACTGTCGAGGGGGCATTTGTCCATCTCTGCCTCCTGCGGCCTGACAGACACATTAAAAACCACTGGTTCCAGATGATACTGCTGGCTCATGCTGACAAAACCTGGCAGGCTAGCTTAGAGAACACACAAAACAAAATGCTGTAATTGCTGTAAAATGCTGCAGTTGTGACCCTATAAACATCCTTAAGCAGAAGAAACAGGGAATCACATTGCACCTGCAAATGGCCATAAACTACAACAAGGCAGGAAATGTTAGAACCAGTTGCCAATGAATGAGTACAAAAAAAAGGTCAAAATTAATTCGTTATGCTGGAACTCACCTATCGTGCGTGGCAGCATGCCTTGCCGGGGCATCAAGTTGTCATCGAGGCCCTCCAGGCCACCATACAGCGAGTGGGAGATTCGGCGCTCGTGGTCATCTAGGGAGGTGTTTAAAATCTGCTGGGGTCCCAGTGGGCTCCCTGGTGTCTCCTGAATGAAGAGGAAGCTGATGTTACATCAAAGACTAACTCCTTCCTTTGTTTGAATCACCTGTGAAGTGTTTTTATAAAGGTTAACAAAGAACAAATAATCCTTTTTAACGCGGACAGAGTGAAGTGCTAGAAGTTAAGTCTTACTCAAAAGTGAGACAATGATTCTGAAGGGACCTAGCATCGCTAACATTTGTTCAATAGTAATGGCTGGACACAGGGGTGGCGATCCATGCTAATGCTACCAATGTGGTAACAAGGATAAATGAGGATGGATTTCCATTCGGCTGTTGAGCCACAGGCTGTTACCGAGCTGGCGATCCCCCGCTGGGGAAGATTAGCTTCCTAGCATCTTGACATTTCCCTTAAGACCCATGATGACAGTCTTTCTTGCTGGACAAATAGACCATTTGCATGCCCCGTTACCCTTTTGCACACATCTACTGCCTGAGAAGGTGTGTGCACGTGTGTCTTTTGTCCGTTGGATCACTGGATGTACTGATGTATTGATGTTTTCTGTATGGTTTTTGCATTTCTTTCTGAAGGTGATGACAGCTCTAATGATAACAGTCATAAATGTTAACACATATCAGGAAATGACACTATCAAACTTGACTCAATACTGGGACCAAATGACTCCAATCAATGACTATGACTAGCTTGGCTGGAATTTGAGTTTGGCAGAAGGTCTTTGCCCAATGATCCCTTTCACTTCAGTGAATGGTTGTGCTGCTATAAACACTGTCGAATAGATAGGGATGTAACAGAAAACTTCAGTTTATGAGAGCATACATATGGTGGTAATATTAGGATGCTGGCAAAAGTGTCATGAGGCAGATTACAGAAAAGAAGGCTCTTTGTGCAAGACTAGAAACATGTTCACATCCTGAATCACCTTTAGCTCATCGATCAAACTGCTTTTTCTTTCTTGTTAGGGATTCACCGGGGTCGTTTAGACAAGACAAGTCTGTTTATGAAAAAGGAATAAATAAATAAACCCTTGCAGCAGCCCTGAACTCGATCTTGTGTTGTGAATGCAAAACGTCATTTAGCACAGAAACCTATAACTTTCCAATAAATGCACGCAAGTAAAAATACAGCACAGGCCTGCGAAGTGTAGAGTAATACAATAAGTTCACACTGGAAATAAGGCAAAATTCAAAACCCTTAAGCAAGACACCATAATAGCTCTTGTAGAAAGGTAAGAAAATCATAGACATTTCCTTTTTAAATAACTCCTCCTGTAGAAAAAAATGTTAGTATGCCAATAAAAGTTTCTACCAGTTTTACTGCTAACACGTCTTAATTTTTCTGGACGCCTTTCTTGCACTACAAATGAAGAAAGTCATTTGCTGAACAGATTAAACCGTTTGAACGATGGCAAACATAACTAATGAAAACGTCACATGGATAAAACAAATCAACTACGGAGACCGACTCATTTCGAAGGTCGCCATATGGTGCTGTGACTGCCGGCATGCAGCTGCTCTTGACTTTAAATGAGGTAGTTAATGAATCGGGTGACTGAGGGGCCGGGGTGAAATGCCTCGGTAATAGCCGATGGGATTCGCCGTACTGAGGGCACGTGGACAAATCACACCGCAGCTCATTGCATATTCAGGCTGATAATTGAACTCCTGGAAGGTCTCGATCCCTTCGGGTGCCAGCGGTGATGTGGAAGTTGGCTGGTTGGAGTTCACTGCGTTTCTATGGGGATGGAGGAAAGATCGGAAGTGGTGGAGCCTGTGATTTATGCAAAAGCAAACATTTGAGATTGATATCGGATTGACGGGGACACGGGAGGGAGAGTAAATAAAGATTTATCTGATCACATATGTCGCTAAATGTCAAATGAGCTATAGGTCTTATCCTATAGTAATTAGGTGTTATTAGATTTTAAGTAATATTTGATTGACGGCTGGTTATGATGCGTTAATCTATACTGAGCCTATGGGGCTTCGAGCTCAGACCAGTCTCTTTGAGAACAAGTGTATTAAATTGTTGTTTTCCTCCTCTTGTTTTCTCAGTGTCACGGACTCTATTTTTATAAATAGCCAGACACTTGGACAGCCTCAGGCCATGCCTCCAGCTCTGCATGTGAAGCAAAGATTGACGAGACTCCCAGCGCTCGAATTTTATTCATCCACCAGGCTCTCTGTGAAGTCTCACTGCTTCGACATGTCGGCAACACACACGCGTGTGCATATACATAGGACGTGTTGGCAAACGGACACGCAGAAATATCCTGGTAAATAAACGCATATGTGCATAAGCTGGATGTACAAAAGCACAAACTGCACGCTTCACTACACATATATACACGCACACAGGCTGATAAAACACGCACGCACACACACACACACACACAAGACACACCTCCAGGCTTAGCCTCTGCTTTCAATTACGAGGCGGACCGAGGGGAAATCAAAACTTTGACACACCAGGTTGGAAAAGGAGAGCAGAGAAGCCAGGCACTGCCAGAGGCGTACACGTGCACACGGACGTGCGCATCCATTTGCAGACACGCAGCAGCGGTGCACACAGATTCAGCCTCAGCTTTCAAGCAGGCGACAGGCCAAGGTGTACGGAGAATGTAAAAACATGACATTGAGGGGAGGAGAAAAGTTGCGCAGCTCAGTTCGCAGCCGTGTATTTTTCCTCCACCTGCCTCAAGGGAGGCAGGAGTGAATGTAAGGGGTTGGTGAAATGCTATGACCTGACTGCTTCCTTTTATTTTATGAAATAATTAATTGATGCTTATAAGGGTATTTCCCAGTGGTTTGGCTTTGGGTTGTTATATATTTATCACAGTAAGGAACTCACAGAAATCAGGCCTAATGACTTAAGTGGCTATATTCAGGAACAGCAATGCCAAATTTTAGAGAAACAAAAACAAAAAAAAAAAAACCAACAACATGGAAACTGCAACTATAGATATTCTGATCTGAATACTAACAGATTGGAAAGTGAAATTTGCCCCATTAGAGTTGAAAATACTAGAAGTAAGGTTGGACTCTAGCAGACTGAAATAGCAGTTCTTTACCAAACTGCAGTCTGCGTCTAAATCTGGATGTTTTGTGAATCAGCAGCAGCAGTCGAAGAACTCACTACACTGCTTCAAATCACAGAACAGCTGGTAACAAAAAAGCCCGAGCATTAATACTGAATGAACGCCACCTTCTTTTGCTCAAAAACTAATGTTGACACGGCCTTGGGCACGATGTTTCCCCACAGTTTTCCCAATGAAACGGCTCAACTCTGCACAACTCTGAGGTTTGAATTTGTGAAAGCCAAGTCGGCTGCTGCAAAAGGTCATATATGCTCAGAGTGAGAAAAAACAGTAAATTATTATAGTTGCTGTACTAGTTGTAAAATCTTCTAATTGCATGGTTTACACAAAAGCGTGCTGGTCACAGCTATGATGCTGAACTTGAGTAGATCCCGACTAATACGGCATTCTTTAGACCAATATGAAATTTAGTCACTTTAAAATCCAAAATAACAGCCACATGTGTGGATTTCCTGAACATTTGTTATGTTTAGTTTAGTGCTGTCAGCTTTAACATGTTAATACGGCGTTAACGTGGGTAAATGCGTTAATGCTGTCATCGCGATTAACGCAATTAAATGAGGTTTTAGCGCACTCAACCCATCTGGAGTGCAGAATGGACAAATCGGACAAGCTGCCCAAAATGCTCCAGATGAGTTAATTGTTAATCGCGTTAGTCGTTAACGCCGAGGAACCCCTCACACGGACTAATCTGCGTTAACGGGGATTTGCCAATTTTGACGCGTTAACGCGAGTCAGTTTGTGTTAACGCGAGTCAGTTTGTGTTAACGCGAGTCAGTTTGTGTTAACGCATTAGCGCTGACAGCACTAGTTTAGTTATTTATGAGTCCTTACTAAGGTGAGGGCTTTGAGTACTCCGGGAGAGTAGAAAAGCGCTATATAAGAATCAGCCCATTTACTAAGGTGATATGTGAATGCTGTTTTAAAATAAGTTAATAACTGTTTTACAAGTCATGGATCAGTCGTTTACGCTCTGCCCCCTGGTGGACAGATTAAGCAATGTCAATGGTTGAAGGGTGTTTCTTCCATCTCCACTTTTAATTTTTCAACGTTGGAAATTCTGACACTGATTTATCTCCAAACAGCCAACATCAGGCAATATAACGGCCAATATGCTGGATAAGTTCTAAAACTGAGGCTTTAAGCCCTCTCAGACTCCCATTTAATCATCAGTAAGACACATTAGCAAAATCGGCAAAGCAGCGGTTCTAATTAAAAAGTAATGATTGTACTGGTCTATATAAATTCACACAGCCGAGAACCAGACATTCAAATCCATCCTTCACCTTGGTTCCTACCTCATTTCTTTTGGCAACTCGCCTGGCCACAATGAGCTGGATCATACCACGCTTGTTGCCTTCAGTTGACATGGACTTGCGTAGCGTCTCCATAGCGTCTTGGTTGGTTTTGCCCAATAGCGACTCGCCGTTGACAGCAATCAACTGGTCATTTACTCGCAGTCGCCCGTCCTTTTAATAAACAACCAATTACATATGCTGTTTAAACTTTGAACACTATGGGAAAAAGTGCATTGTGTATTTTTACTGACTGAACAATAAACGCTGCAAATAGACCTAAAAGCACTTACACCTCCGGTTTAACAATAACCTTGATCTAATCAGACAAACGACCTCACTCACTAAGAGGATCCTGTTTCTAGTCATGATCTAATGTCTTGGAGAAAACAGTGCTTTCAAGGCCATTATCATGAGCTGTCAACACAAGCTTGTTTGTATGAAAAACAATCAAGTTGAAGGACTATTGAAACTGACTGCAGCACTACAGACAGCCATGGAAGAAAGGCTGCTTTGTGCTCATAGAGCTCATCACAGCTTAAGTGTTTCTTAGAACCAGGAAAGTCGTTTACCTCATGTTCCCTGTTAGAAGGTTAACGTTACTTTTTAAAGTTTGGCATATCGAAAAATCACACCTAAAATATAAAAAGCTTTAAGACAAAGACATTCTAATGTAATGTAAAGACACACAGATTTAATTCTAAACTTAATGATTCTGCCGCCGGCCAGGTGTCAGTTAGGACTTGCTGGTGTACATAACATTTAGAGTCAGATTTAACTGAATCAGCATCTTTATATTTCAATTTCATTAAAAAAAAAACAAAAAAAAAACTTGCCTCCATGAATGAACACATTTTTAATCTTTCTTCTTTGTTTCCATTCAGACGCTTTATTATTCATGAGAGAGGCTACTGTACCTTGCAGGCTGCACCTCCATTTATGATGGATTTGACAAAGATGCCCAGATCTGCATGGTTTTCCTTGGAGCGGTTGCCTTTAACGCTCACACCCAAACCTGCAGAACCCGAGTCACTGAGGGGGATCTCAAAGGTCAGGAACTCTCTGGTCCCATCAGGGGTCAGGACCAACTCGTCCTCCTCTGTCTTCTGTAAGAGGCGGAGCAAAGATTGAGATATGGAGCCCAATTTACAGAGCGAAAGAACTTTTGAGAATCCGCCGAGACAGAATCACATTTAAATACATCTAAATGCTCGTACACCGTAATAAATATTTAATCATCCAAACCAAAAACATTCATGCATTTAGCCTAAGCAGTAAAGCAAACACCCCTTCAGCCTTGCCACACTTTCTCCGTCTTCTTGGGGTTAGCAAAAGTACAAAAGTTAAAAGGACATTCATTTGGCTACTTGAGGTTAATGAAAAGAACCTGCATATAATTTGCAGCAGGGCAGTTAGCAGGGAGGTAAATCAGAGTGCAAGCTCATTATCTACAACAGATTTATTAGTGTTAGACTACCAGTCTTAAGTGTTAAATCAGGTGCTTAGTATATGCAGGCAGAGACTTCTGTTGTATAATTAAGGCACACGGCTCTCATTACTCAACGCTGAACCAGATAAATTAAGGAAATATCCATTCTGACATCAAAATGGCATCTTATAATAGTTGGGATGTGATGTGTTAGCTTTGATCTTTGGTGCCAGTGAATAAGCTGCAAGTCCGAGTAAGTTCTGCAGTGCCGTCTCCTACAGTGGAAGAATTTTGGAGAAGGATTGTAGCCCGCTCCGACAAATGAGAAATGACATAACACTAACCTGCTTCCCATCCACCAACAACAAACACTGCACAGTTATATGAAGCTCCACAACAGCCAATATCTTGGCTAACTGAACACTTCTGTCATGTACTTGAAAGCGCAGCGTGAATCAAAGCAAATGCAATTGGAGAGCATTTACTGTGAAGCATCTGCAGGTACACAACTAAGAAGTGTTCAATAACTGCAAATTTGCCAGTGCGTGTTTCTGATTAGATTACAGAGTATATACTGCATCTATATTGTGATTAATGTCAGCCTTATGAGGTGTTCAAGCTCAGTCCAATATGATTATCTCCTGTTAATTTCAAATCATTACAGCACAAATGCACTCCAGATCAACGCCACAACTACATTTAGTGTTTGAAGGACACGGAGACTCCAAATATGGCCAACAAATGTCAAGACGTACTCTTCTTAAACATCCCTGTATACTCAGGACTAGGGCCTCACCTCAGAACTAAGAGTTGTGGCTTAGATATTAAGTCACAGCTGAATGTCTCCACTAAAAACGTCTGACTAAAAGTGTTCCTATAGAAAAAAAAAGCACAAACCTCGCACCTGAATCATGATGCCAAGTGCGTCAAACAGGCAGTAAACTTCCCAGTAACCCCGCATGAACACAGCAGCCTAATTGACATGCTGAGTGCTCTCTCTGTCTCTTCCCCTCCACAACAGGTGCTTCTCTCACTCTTTCTCTAAATTCATTCTCCCTCTCTCTTCCAGCTCCAACAATAAAAAGCTATTCTCTCTTGCTTGTTATTTGACAGCTGTCCTCTGAATAGATGGGTGCGTGCACGCTAGCGCCTGGCAATTATTGTGCACGCCTAATGAATTCAATCATCGGGCTCGGTGTCAGCATGTCATTAGCTCCCTTTGTTTGCTGGGAGAGAGATGGAATTACTCTGGGTGCAACCGAGGAGGGAGAAAGAGGGATGGAGGGAGAGGCAAAGTGGCGGAGGAGGAGGGCAAAGTGAGGATGGAGTAAAAAGGACGGGGAGGGAAGGGGAGGAAGGAAGGAGGAGGAAGATAAAGGACAAGGAAGCACGAAGAGCACCGTCAGGGTGTCTGCGTGTTTCAGAAAGACAAAAGAATGCTACCTGGAATAAAGTTGTGAGAAAATTAAAAACAGAGCACGAGTCGATTTGATACGAGTGCTGCAGAATAATAAAGACAACAGGAATTTAATTATTTTGGTGCAATTCATTCTGCTGGAATAAATTTAAGGCTAATTAAAAAGTGACTCCTGAGCTGTGAGTAAGTGAATAAGAAGAAAAGTGAAGTCACAATAGAACTGATCTGTAAATGAGGTTTTATTTCAGGGCTGAAAATAGCCTCCTGTTCCCTTTTAGATTTAAATCTAATAGTTTGATTGAATTTAACTGCCATATTTCACACAGCGTTATGCAAAACTTACAAGATAATTGGACTGGAAAGTATATCTGGTAACCCTGAGAGCAAAATAAATGGTAACGTCGGAGATGCTCCAAAGTCTTTTCGCCTTTCCAAAACACAAAAGAGACTGGAGAGCCTTCCAGCAACGGCAGTTAGCAGTTAGTCTGGTAGACATAGTTAAGACTGATACTGTATCCACAGATGGCAAACTCAGGTAAAAATCAATTAATTAACTAATCAGTTAAGCCTGTTATTTTAAATGCTATAACTTACTGCATTTCTAGCTAATGCTGGTCTCTGTTAGCTAAAATGTGCTTGCTCATCAGCTGGTTCCACCAGTTTTTGATAAAAGAGGGTGGAGGTTGCTTCAATTAATTGTACTTTTTCTTCGCTAATGGCACGGGCATGCTCCCGCCAGGATTCATCAGGATCACTTCTGAGAGCACGAGACATTTTCTTACATGCATCGGCCTCCACAGAGTCCAAAATCCCGACCAACATTAATACGAGAACTTGTCAAAATCAGTGCTACTCTGGATGGAAATCAATGTTGTGATATTGCATATGATTAGCAAGATCATGTCACAGCAAATGCGTGCTGTCATTGAAGCTACAGATGCTTCTAATAACATTTTAGGGAGGGGGCTTAGTATTGTGTCTTTTTGTAGGTATTAACAGTCGTTAAACCACCGCAGGCTCGTTTACAGCATTTGCAATGTTGATTTTACACATTAAATGCGCACTAGCAACCAACACAATTATGGTTTAGTGTGGAAATATAATGAATATTATCTTTGCAAAAACAAAACCTTGGGCTTCTTTATTTTGAAGACGATGTCAAAATTTTATTTTTGCTATTTAACTTCATTGCTCTTCTTTCTGATTGATGAGACTCTCATTCAGCATGCAATATGTGCACTCCACACCACAGGGTTCAATGTGCTGTTTGAGGCAGTCACCAAGGTCAGAGCAAAACAGTTAAAGACTTCCAGCAGTGTTTCAGTCTGTGTCCTGCACCTCTTTTCTTCATTACTGAGAGGAACAAATCAAAAGATTTTCTCTGATGATCTTACTACAATCTCGAAGCTCAATGATATAATTCAGTTACTTTACACCTATAATATCAATTTTCCCTCGATCCCTGCACACTGCTGCGTGGATGCCGTCTTTCCATTGGCTGCGAGGGCAGCAGTCACAGCTTGAGCGAAGCAGTGTAAATAATGGGTTTCAGAGCGTGCCACTCACGAGGCATCCTGCGTGACAGCACTTTAACAGGCAGCGAGTGGGCCTGCCACAGATCAGGTATGGTACCATCTGTGGAGAGAAGTCTGTGGAGCTAAGATTAGCATAAACCGCCAGAGAGGCTACTTTTTCCTTCTTTTTTTTTGGAAAGGAGCTGTGGGTCAGCCTGGGAAAAGTTCTGAAGTACATGATTTTACCACTAAGGCCAACTGTGTGCATCAAATGTGCTCTACTCCTACTACATCCCTGTTTACAGTGTGTAAGCAAAATTATAAGTAACATTTTATTACTATGTATAACAAAGTTACAACCTGATAACCTATAATCTAAATTTTAGTCATGATCCAAAATATTTATCTTAAATTGGACGCAGTGTACCAACTTTTAAATAAAGCTTAATTGTTGTTTTTCTGAGATCCTGAATTATCTAACTGATTATTATTGTTATTAAGACCAGACAGAGAAAATACACCAACAAGAAAATCAGAAGAAAAAACCCCCACACAGGCACAGGAGGCAAAGAAGGTTCAAAGTGAGAGGAGCTGAATGAAGGTGATGGAAAGGAAAGTAGCGATGGGCTTGAGGAGGGATGGGGGGGAAATGGAGAGGGTGGAAAGGCGAGGAGCCGAAAAGAAAAGGGTGAGAAGAATGAGAGAGTGCGAGCATGACAATGACAGAGTGAGCGAGCGAGGGAGTGTGAATGAAAGGCCGACAGAAAGGGATGAATCCACGTGGAACACAAAAGGAGAGACACTGCCACCTCTCTCACTGTGCGCCTGTATCTCTCACTCTCTCCGCTTTTCGTATTTTTATACTGCTCTTTCACATTTATTTATTTTTTAAATCTCCATCTCCTCATCTCCTCCCTGTTTTGCGCCACCTCCCTTCCCCAGCTCCCACGTACTTGTTCTTCCGTCGCCCATCTCTTCAGCTCCTCGTTTCCCCCTCTTATCATTTATTCCTACGAGCACACCCAACATTAAAACATCTAAATTTGAAGAGCCATCGTTTTTGCTTTTATCCTTGACGCTAAAGTAGTGATTGTGCCACACGGAAAACTAGCTTTTCTCAAAGTACTGTGCAGAAAGATGCACTTGAAAACGTGAGCCTCAAATTTGAACTCTGTTCAGATAAACACCGCTTAAGTCTGAAAACTCTGAAATCACAGGAAAAATGCTTTTTGTCTAGTTCACAGGTGGCATCCATAAAGTAAGCAGCTCCTTCTTTCTCAGTTATCCGACTTAAGAAATGGAAGAACTTCTACATAAGAACAACCACAGATTGATGGGACTGGAGTGTTTCAAGTCAGCACAGGTGATGACAGTGAGTTGGACGGGGCTTTGAGGATTAACAGGCTTTAACTCGGAGCAATAACTTTTGTTTTTTGTTAACTGCTGACCAAATTTTGGCTGTAACATAAAACTTGACACTTAAAAGAAGGAAAAGATGACGCATTAAATTCTCCTATTTAAGCCCTCTCACACACACTAGCTTTCTGAAGCCTTCTGTCCCTCTCGCATTCTCATTTTCACTCATTCCCATCCATCCTCCCCAAACCTCTCCAGTGCAGCACATCTAATGCAAGTCTCACACCTTCAAAGCCTCTGCTCTTCTTTGTATGTGTGCAGTAACTAAAACTTGAGCATTACGGGGAATCAGACTCTTTTCCTGCTTTTTCCTTCTCCGCTGCGGGGCCTGGAATGATTAGCTTGACTTTGGCTATGCAAACCTGTCGATTTGATGGCATCTGGAAAAGTCAGTTGAGGGGAATTTTAAGGGGGGGGGAAGAAATGAGGGCTGGAGGTGATGATTGAAAAGAGAGAGAGAAGTAAAAAGGGGGCAGTGGAGGGTGTAATTGGTCGAGAGAAGTCGGGCGTGGAGAGCATTGTTGGCTGCCTACTGTAGCACAGTCCATCTCTGCTTATTCATACTCCAAATCTTTTCATATTCCTGGCTTTCTTTTGCTGCTTTATGCACTGCCATCCTCGCTCTATGTTCCTGTATCTTCATCAGCATCACTCCATCTCACCCTTTACAATCCACACTATACCCAAAAAGTGCCTGACTTTGGTCGTTTCTGCTATGATCCTTTTTTCCAGTGAAGAAAAAATAAATGTTCGTAGCCTCTTCCCTCGTCCTCGTCTTTCCACTCTCCTCCCCTTTTCTCGCACCCTCCTTTCCTGCTTCCCCCTTTTCTCCCCTCTATTCATGACTCCTACTTGTCCCCCCTCCCCCTCACCTTCTCCCACTCTTTCTGATGTGTCTCGCTGTAGCTCCATGCTGATAAACCATGAATATCAAATACCTGTGTGATCGACGCACCCGAGGCAGGCACAGCACGGAGGAGGAGAGGAAGGCAGGTGTGTGGAGTGTGTATGTGTGTCATAGAGAAAGCCAGTGACAGGGGGAAAGAGAGGAAGTGTGTGTGTTGGTATGATTTGTGTGTGTGAACAAAAAAAACCCAAAAAAAAAAACCATGCTATCCTTCTATGATATGACTATGCTGATAGACACTTCCTTTACAGCCTTATGGAGGCTGATATCCACACACACACACACACACACACACACACGTTCAACTTGCAGTCCAAAACTAATCAGCTGCCCTCTTTCTAGCTCTCCCTCTCTCTCGGCCACTAGAAACCATTTATAACCTCATCCAACCCCAAGCAATTACACTAGCAGCTGCTCCCAGTCACTCTACGCCCGTGTGTGCTAGTGCGCGAGTATACTTATGTGCAAATGTGTAGTGGTGCGTGTGCATCCGAGGTGTTGCGTGTTTGTGTAAATCGTGCCATATGACCCGTGCGTTTTAGAGTTTGCAATGTGCAAAAGGCTCTTGATAGTCTACGTAGCTGCATACAGTCTGTGTGTGCGTAATGGGCTGTATGGGTGGCTGTAGTGTGTGTGTGCGTGAGGGTATGGCCAGGTGGCAGCTTGAAACATCACTTTAATTAAGCCAAAAGGCCTGTTCTGTGGTAGAATGGCCCTCTCTGATTGACTTGTATGTGTCACCACCGGGCCTCTGGAAAACACAGAAACACCACTGTGCCTGCTGCCACCGAGCTGCAACCATTAATCACTGCTGCTATTCTCCTGTGCTAATAATGATACAAGTTATGTAACTCCAGTAATGACTTCTTGCTACATTACAGCTAAAAAAAACCCACTAAGCTGCTATTTACCTGAGGTGGCGATAACACCAATATTCAGATCATGTACAGTAGTAAGAGCAACAGATACCCCATCAACAGAAAAACTCCAATTTCAAAGTTTACAGGGTTGCAGTAAGTTATGAACTGTCCACCAGTCATGACTACTCAATGTATTTGACTAGAAGGACAGAAATTGAAATGCAAATATTATTTGAGGCTGAAAGCAGTACAGTTAGGTACAGTAATATTATCTTTCAACAGACTTATTGACCTCACACAGAGACTCAGTTCATCCTCTGTCTGAAATGTGTCCTTTTAACTCTTTTAGGACAGTTTTCTTTTCATTCACTGCAAACAGAAGGTGGGTTGTCGCTTTTGAGCTCATGAAGATCCATGTTACCCGACATCATACAGAGTGCAAAAAACTGTCCGAAATAAAATGTTTAGAGCATTGTCACGTCTGAGCTTTTGGCTATCAAGGATCACCTGCACACTGAGTACACTGGGCACAGTTTTAGAGCTTTGGACGGTGGTTGAGTGGTTAGGACCTATGGAGTTAGAAAGAAAACCATCTGGACTTCTTTAAGTTTCCTTGGAAACGTTTCACCTCTCATCCGAGAAGCTCCTTCAGTTCTAAGAGCAACTGAAGAAGATCCCTTCCCAGACGCCTTAACGCCCACTCACATCCTGGGTCATTTGATCTCAGTAAATCACATGATAGGGTGGGGCTAGGTTTCACCAATGGACTTGCCTGAAACCTTGGCTGATTGTGATCTACACCCACTCCCATAGGGTTTAAAATCCGGGACTCTCCACCAGTTGCTCTTAGACCTGAAGAAGCTTCTCAGATGAGAGGTGAAACGTCTTTAAAAACCTCAAGAAGTCCAGACGCTTTTCCTTCCAAGCTTCTTAGACTGCAATAACCTGGATGACTGAGACAGTGGTTAGGACTGTTGCCTCACATGTGTAGAGTGACTGGGATCAGGAATCCACTGGTCAGCCAGGAGCTTCCTGTGTGGAGCTTTCATGCACTCTCGCTGAGTACTTCAGCTTCCTCCCACAGTATGTTAGATTGATTGGTGATTCTAAATTGAGCATAGGTGTGATTGTGATCATGAATGACTGTCAGTCACTCTGTGTTAGCCCTTTTGTTCCACCTATCACCCTCAGGCTTCAGCGTCCCCACCGTTGAATACATATAAATAATAGGAAAAGCACAATAGGTACTGCTTTAAAGTCAGGCTTTGTTTTATTAGTTATGCTCGCTTAGAAGACACCAGCATTTTAGACTTTAAATAAGAATACTTGTCACCGTTATTGCCAGATAGATTTATGCTGACGTAGGCCATCAGACATGCAGCAGCAATAACCAGCCACCTAATGTGGAAAATGCAGAGTGAGGAATATCATATCAGATCTTTTGAGATAGAGATATGATGCAATTATTACCCCAGTCAGTAGAGCTGACTCGTGGCTATAAACACAGCTCAACAGTGCTAGTTTCTCCAAAGGTTGAATCTGAATGCCTGCCATGGAGTCTGCTGTTATGATCCAGAAATATGTGAGATAATTTCATTAACTTCCTGGAATGAAAACTTTGGTGACTGTGCATTCTCTTTCAGTTAATCAAAAATGAATTACGACCCCATATTCCACCGTTGACAGCATTTATTGCTTAACAAATAAACTGTGCACAGTTGTATAAATGAAATATGGCGTAATGTTTGTTATATTTTTGCAAAACCTTAGAGGAGTCCAAAAAAACCCCCCGGACACGTTCGGTACTTTACTTCATGTAACAACTGCTGTATCGGGTGCTGTATGTTACGAAGCGTTGAAACAAAGAGCAGAACATAGAAGCTTTGATGCATCATGCGCTCACGGTTTTCACCGACTGACTTGTTATTACGAGCTGCAAATGAAATGATGTTGCACTAATGCACGGCTTTGGTTTGTCATGCAAGTTGTAGTTTAAAAACAAAAATACAAACTCCTCCCACACAACAGCACCACACTTCTGACCTCCTCACAGACAAATACAGTATAATGCTGCCAGATTCTTCTGTAAATATATGTCATGGGCGGCCATGCTGAATGCTTTATCACGCTGTGAAAAAATCCTTCATCATTACACCAAAATGTGCTAACAAATTACCATTTCATAACAGCTTTGTGTGCAGAGAGAAACATTCACATGTGATAGATAGCATCTTGGCACGGCGCTGCTGTAGCATTACTGCTGCTCCTGCTGATGGCTTTTCAATATAGCATTGCAGTAATTTTCCATAAGCCAGTATGACTAATGGCATAAACAATGGAGCTGAATGTTCACGTTATGGGCCCATTATGAAACTATCAGAGCAGGCATGTAAAGACGGATGCCTTTGATCAGCACTGTATTGTAGCAGCCAGGTGCAGAGAAGAGGATTTAAGTCTTAAAGTGTGTCTTAAGTGTGCGTGTGTGAGGCAGAGAGAGAGGTGGGGGGGGAGTGAAATAAAGAAAAGGGGAACTAACAAAGACAGAGACAGGAGACGAAACAATGAGAAGAAGGGGGCGAGGAAGAGACAGAAGAGAAAACCCAACAAAGTCTTTTGTTTTTACAGACCACTGGGAAAGCAATGGATTGCTTAAATGACTCCCAGTCTATTTGTGGAGCCACCCAAAGTATCTCATTTGCCTTTCATGCCCTTTTCCCCCTATACAGCACATAATAGCCCACGCTGTTGATGTCATGCAGCAGTTACCTCTATCAGCCAATGGTGTTTCCCGGCTGTCACAGGCTGCCGTGGATGCTAAAGGGAGCAGTCAAAGTCAACAGGTTAGACACAGAAGCCCCTTAGACATGGACCACTTACTGAGTCCAAGACACTACTTGCAATAAAGAACCTATTTGGCCAGAAAGTTTAAAGTGACTTGACCAAATATGTAACAAAGAGGGTCATGGGCGCTAATGCCATGGATGAAGTGCTAAAAGAAACAGGAGTCTCCTTAATCATTGGCCATTTTTATTGCAATGATTGGAGAGCACGGTGGCTTTACCGCGTAAACATGACAAAACAACTAAAAGTTTTAGCCAACCTCTAAAGCACTACTGTAAAATCGCGCGTGATTTTTGGGTCATTGGACCGATTTCATAAAGCGAGTGCTTTTTCCACTTCACTTGCTGCATTTTGTCTGCCGTGTAACCCTTGACAGAGCTCTCTCAAAGGATGAGTCATGCTGTGCCGGCTTCCAAAAACCCAGCTGAGTGCCGGCAAAGCCGCGGATCTAAAAGCTGTCTACATAGTAAGTTTTGTTAGCTTTTTTTAACACGACTAACTGCACTGTAGAGATGCATAACAGAAAAGTTTAAGAAAATCAACAGACATAATTAAGCTCCCCATGCGGCACGTGAGCCTGCTTTTTGCTTACTGTTAAAGAATTGAAAGCTTTAGATGTTTTAATTAAATGCTTTTCAACTTTGGACAGTTGGCTGAACAAAAGTAATGATTTGAGAGTGATTTGAATTTTCACAATGTTCTATATAGTTGTTTTTATTATGTGGTCACTTAAGAAAACTAATACGAGAATGAGGACAATAATAACGAGCTGCTGTCCCAGGGGCACTGCTGTTATCCCGCCTTTTCCATTGGAAAGCTATCTAATACTTGCATGTCCATTAAAAGATGTTCTTTCGGACCCACTCCCTGCCCCTTACACCATCATGGTGCCTCTGCTATTGTTGCTGTTATCGGCAGTGAGATGTTTAAAATGAGGCGCCTGACAACAGATAACATCTGAAAGGCACTGAATCCATTATGGCAGTTGATGTTCCGGGAAAGGGTAAGGAGAAGGCTCATCTGGAGGTTTGGAGTTTGGAAAGCAGGAAAGAAGGGAGTTGAAAAGAGAAGCGAGAGGAGACAGCAGGACTGTGGTGCTTTTTCTTATCCGTCTGGCTCTGGTTCACATCGATCTTTAGGGTGGGAAACATCCAAAATTGAGGAAACGGACATTATTTTCTTGCATTAAAGACGCAAATTGCAAATTGCTACATTATATATATATAAATAATTAGGCTAGCATCAATTCCTAAAAAGATCAGAGTCAGAAAGAGACAAAACCACATGAAACTGCTACACAAACCACACAGACCACCTGGATTGTTCTTTACATTACTGAGAAAAAGAAATGTGAGTAAAAGGCAAAAGCAAAGCAATTAATTCCCAATAAATATTCCAAAAGTTTAAACTTATAGTGCACTTTTGGAAGGAAAACAGCACAATTCTTCCAAGGATGGCTTATACCATTCCGACTTTAAAATGTGACATTGAAATGCAGCAACGGGAGACACAGTGGTGTTTATCTGCACTTATTCTAATGCTTCTGGAATGATACGCGTCATCTTTTCTGCACATGTGCACACATATGAAATGTGCCAGCTGCAGTCACAATAGTCAACAACGCCCCGCCATAACGCTTCGTCACGACGAGGATCATCCCCACAGCTGGCAGGTAGAACCGCCAATCAGATTAACTGGGCAATTACACTTCTAATGTGCCACGCAAAAACCTAACCAATTACCTGCACTCAGCCAGATGTAACCTGAAGGTAAGGCCAGATGTGAAGACGTGAAGTCTGTTAAATCACAAATCAAATTTGGCATGTAAATGGAGAATTATGGAAATCTGAATAGCTTTTTAATACGAGCAGTAAAAACAGACGAGCTTTTAACAGCTGCTGCAATCGAGAGCCTTTTTGGGTAATGTGTGCCATAAAGACCACACTGTAACAGTTGGACACACTGTACATCCTGATGAGGGCTGATTATTCACAGAAGGTAGATTCGGAAACATACTCCATAGGGTACAATCCCAAGATTAAGAATCTCTGTCAGACATTTATAGCACGCTATATACTTTATGTTAAATTCCTCAATTACGGAAACCGTTAATCTATTAAAGCTGTCAAAGTGTCTGTGCACGTTTCACTGCACTGTCTGCATTTCCCCCTAAACTAAACTGGGTTTGTTATTCGCCTCACATATCGGAGCGGGTCTGCAGCAACAAGGCCAGACTGACAGCCTTATCCACAGCTAACAAATACAGCAAACTTCCACCTTCACTGGCAAACACAGCTCTGAAGGGAGTTATGGAGCAAATTATACTGCAGCACAACTTCAACAGCCACACATACTGATGAAGCATGAAATTGTGACTTGTTACAGCGACTCTAGCTAGAGATTTAAATTAGTGACTAACACTATAGGTAGGGTACTGACTTGCACTCTGATTAACCAGCTAGTTTAGCAGCAGAGGCTGGATGCATGCATAAGTTGGGTGATAAGAGCGGGAGGGGGAGTTTGGGCTAAATAAAGAGTTGTTAAAGAAGAGAGGTGGAGGTTTGTTGCAGGTCGGTGTAAGGGTGGTGTCTTACCAAATCTCTGGGGATTTGCATCTGGGGCTCAGCATTCTAGAGGATGGAGGAGGGACAGAAGAACCAAAAGTAATCAGGAAATAAAATATACTCATTTACATAAACAGTGAACATTCGACTATAACAGAAATCAGGGAACTAGTGGATAAAGTTAGGCAGTTCAAGAAAAAGCGCATGCAGGACATGAAAACGATAAATCTGACGAGTGCAGAGACTTTGAGTATCAACCGTGGCTCGGAAACAACTGAAGCGGTCGCAAAGACAAAATGTCATATCATCGAAATGCTGCCTTTGCATCTGCACAAACTTACAGTTTCACTTTCATGTACTCTAGATTTTTTTAACCATCCAGCTGTGCCCTATCGCAAGATGAGACAAACATCCAGATTGCTTTCATCGCAAGAAAAACGACCCGAAGAAATTCACAGCCACAATCTTTACAAGTAAAATGCTCCGTGTAGACCGAGATTCTGAAACTTTCACACAGTTTTGACTGTAAATAAAAAGTCAGCATCAGTCATCAAACAAAACAACAACAACAAATCTTGGTGAGCACCAGAATTTGGCCACGCCCAAAGTGCGGTTCAAAAAGGATCGTCGAATGCATTCGGCACAGTTTAGTAACCGCTTTGAAAAAGTTGCTTGAATTTAACTACATTCAAAACTGTAAAGGCACAGTTTAGCTTTTTTCAATCCTGCTTCTCTCCTAAACTAAATGTGATTTTATGCCAGATTCTTGTATTGGTGATGCAGGAATTTGAATAAAAATACAGCAAATCTGAATAACATTTCCAATTTCTTTGTTATCCTACCATTACAGTGTAAGCTCAATTTCCTGCTCAGCATATTACGTGTCACACTGATGTAGTTTCACATTAGTGATAAAATAGATTGTTCAGCTTAGATTAAGGGCTTTTATACCTGCTGAGAATTATGTCACCTGTAATACAACAGCTGCTCACTTAATTCTTTTCATTACTCTACATTAGATTTAATATATTAGGCTTAGTAATCGCCATTTGTAATTCATAACTATGTGCCAAGAAAGCCCGATCTCGTTTTTTTTAGCTTAAATTACCCAAGTAATGCGCTACTGTGAATTTAGAACATCTTTCACCCTTATGTTGTTGTTAACTGACAGACTGTTTCGTCTCTACAGGCTCTAAAACGCAGAAGAAAAAGTGCAGTCTAGCTTTAGATGGAGACTCGAGCTGCTCATTTTGAGCACTGGACCTCATCTCCCTCGAGTCCCATTTCAGCCCTTTCACATCGCACTCTCCACCCTCTGCAGCTGATAACCACAGATCAAATAAATCCTGCCATCTAACTACCAGCTATGCAGAGTCAGCCAGACTTAAAGCTCTGCTGTAATCTAAAGATGAGTATCGACCAGTGTGGCAGTTTGCCTCATCAAACTTCACCCATGGCGACAGCCAGCCAATAGCCTCATCTGCATCGCTCACTGTGATAATTGTCACCAATCAGCCGTTTGATTGGCACCGCTTGCTAGTGAATAGCTGTTTGTGGCTCTGCTGGCTGTCATGGCTTCTGAAGGTAGAGGGAGAAATAAATTTTTGCTACAGCAGAGCAGAGATTTAAGGCTGTTTGGTGCCATTACTCACGTTAGTACTCGATAAGCTGTGTGTTAAAGCTAGCAGAGGTAGGGAGATAGCAGAGAAACCTTGACTGTTGCTGTAGAGTAAACACCAATGTGGTTTAAAGCGCACCCACAGCCTCCACTGTTCACTTCCCACACATTAATAAAGCCACTTAATTCTCTGTGTTCTGCCATCTTGCTTCTGCCTTGGTCATTATAAGCTCCCTTCCTGATTAAAAAACACAACTTTGAGGCAACGCCATACATGCCGAGCATCCTGTTACATGTTTCTGCAAAGATAATTAAGTACAACATCTGGCACCATGTAAAAACATGAACTTCATGAACATAAACAAACATGAAAACTAAATTAGCATCAGTATGCATGAATCACTGAGAGTGGCTTCTGCCAAGACTGAGTGACAGCAGCAGCATCCAAAAACTGCTCACAAACAGTTGTATTTCAGTTTGTAAAATGTAATGTGTGTAGACTACGCCTGATTGATATTCAAGCCAAGTGTGTTTTTCACTCTCTGCCTGCTACCTGCCCTGCGTCTGTCTTTTCATCCACACATCCATCAATCTACCGAGTCAGCTTGGAGGCAAAACACAGTGAGAGGAGATGGAAATGCAGATGCAGAGAAGGTTACCCACCAAATGTGAAGAAAGAAAGGGAGCTGGTGAAGGAGGATGGAGAGGAGGGTGATGGATAATGAAAGACTGAAGACAAAGTGAAATCGAGAAGAAAGGAGAGGGTGAAAAGACAGCTCTACAGGTTTCCACCGAGGCTAGCCGCGACTTGATAATAAAGAGCGGTGCGGCGATGGAGCAGGATCATCAATCTGCATGCTCGGCTAGCGTGCTGTGTTAGCTGGGAAATGAGAAGACGGCACAGCCCTCACTGGAAGGATTAACAGGGCTTGTGACAGCTCAGGATCACACACGGAAGTGCTCACACACATGTGCCAGAACACACCATCTCTGTATATACATAAGTTACATATATATGTCATGATATGTAATTCATTATGGTGACAGGGTGAAGAGCTGCAGTGAGGCGAGCAGCCAACGTACCACTTCTCGGGGTAGGAAAGAGTCCTCCTGGCGTAAAACCAACAGCCCCACAGCCCCGCCCATGGGTGTAGCTCTAAGCAAGGAGACCACTTCCTCCTGGGTCCGCCCATTCAGGTCCACGCCATTCACCTGAACAGGAGGAGGCACAGTAATTGGGTTAAACTCTACATTATCTTGTATGGATTATTATCTAGGCTTGTTTTAAAAAAAGGTGAAACACTCAAATCTCTTAATTACGCCTTTTGGCCGTGACAGAAAAACAGCAACACTTTACATTTTTATCAAAGCGGCAGATGGTTCGTTTTCTAATTTGATTCGTCGATCAACTAGTCGCTTTAGCCCTAGTTCAAACAAAGTTTGAAAATGAGAAAAACATGAGGATAAAAGGATTGAAAGTTTTGGTGGAATAACCCCATACATTCAGAGCTGCACAGTGTAATCCTTTATGCAAATGGTTTGCAACGTGGGATGATGCAACTTCAAAAGCCGTTCTGTTTTTGCTGCACGAGATAGCGTGTGGAAGCATAGTCTTTGATTTCATTTCAGGATCCACATTTCCATTTAAAACAGTTACGAGAAAGGAATTTGTTACACTTCAGCAGATGGCAAGCAGCGTATATCACATATTAAAAATTGCCGTTTCGCGTGTTTTGGAACGAAATCACCGTTCCTACGTGATGCACATCTACCTTCCAGATCACAATCGCCATCTAAGACTTTATTAAATGACTAAATTAAAACCTCCTCACACACGCCTTGTAAAGCATTACCGCACTTTTCTGCACTTACTTCTAGCAACCTGTCTCCTGCCTTGAGACGGCCATCTTGGATAGCAGCTCCTCTAGGCAGGATATTCTTCACGTAGATGGGTGCTGAGCCCCCGATGGGAACATCCCGTGACGTTATACTGAAGCCGAGTCCCTCGGGGCCTGCGGGATGAGCGGGTGAATAAGTGAGGATCCAAAATCGAATGATAGGATCTGGTTTTATCTTGACGCACAGTCTCCTCTGTACCTCTGGATCTCAAGCTGCTAAAAATATGTTAACATTCAACTGATAAAACTCTCCTGTATCTGAGAGGGCAATAATATTGGCTGGTGTTTTGGGAGACATTTAGCTGAGAGTCAAGTGGGTTCTTTCATTAGGAGTAAAGGGTTGGTATGAATATAGTTGTCCCACCCGAGGGGAACACTTGACCCATTAACAATGAGTACCTCATCTCTTTTAATAGAGCACACTCCTAACCAGTTTTTCCAGCACCATCATCCAGTAACAAGTGGCCCACCTTACCTGAATTAAAGAGTGCGTCCCCCAGTGTCAGAAGAGATAACTGCAATCCACGTTAATAAGTGAGGCCGTTGTTTAGGCCACTGTGAATTTACTACTGCAACATCGTGATAAACACGATCCGCCCGATTCTGTCTGATTCAGCTCAGCATGCAGCTGAATGATTACATCATACTTTCAGGAAATAATCAGTAGCATATCACAATGCTGAAAAAAACCAGAGGGAATATAATCAGCATTACAGCGACAACCGGTGCTGTAAATTTCACAATAAATGCCTCTCACACCATCATTTATGAAAACTGACTCTGTGTTTTGAGAAGAATACACCAACGAGTCTCTCCTTTCCCTCGTGACCTGGCCTATAAGGCACACAGTACCCCGAGATGTTGTTGATCTACATGTGCTCATTAACCTGTGTTTCTGTGGGCGGATTGCATTTGGCTTGTGTACGTTTGTAAGTTTTGCCTGCAACCTCGTACGAGTGCATCATTATGAGCCATTAGGAACGCAGGTCTCTGTCTCATATTATCCATATTCCTAGCAGACAAACAAACTATTTCCTATTATTGGGCAACTTGAAGTTGCAGGAAATGAAGAGAAATCCTCTACCCTGTCAGCACAGCACTTAAGTAGGTTTGTGGTGAATAATTAAAGTAGTTTGTACATTGCAGGGCAATGAAAATGCATGCTTTTAAAGTCTCAGTTTGAACCAGTCAATAATTACACGCAATTATGTTGTGCCAATAAGAAAGTTCAGCCTGAAGAAATGTAATACTTTTGCTTGATTTTTAATTGGAAATTGAAAAACAACCTGGGTCAAAAAAAACAACACGCATTACACAACAGGGTTAGGGAGCGGGTAACCAGAACTTTTAATCTGCAAATGCAATGCAGCTCTAAACCTTTCTACACAAAACCTGCAGGTCCAGAACAGAAACGTCTAAACGAGCAGGACCGGACAACTGCAGATACTGCAGGTAAAAAAAAAGCAGTGAATTAAAACTGAACTGAGCATTTACGGTCGTGAGTGGATGTCTGACAGACTGCTCTGCAGCATGTGTGAAGGAAAAAACAGCACAATGTCTGGTGTATTTCTCCAGATAATCAACATACTTGAGTAACTTCTCCCACATAAAGATTACTGTACAAGTGCTCAGAACTTGTGATCGTGTGATATGTTTCTGTAAATAAACCATTTGAACAGATATGTGTGTCAAAAAAAGTTAACATAAGAACAATGAGGAGCATTTTTGCTGTATAGGGGTTTTGGCCTTAATCCCCCCCTGCCTGTCTGAATGAGCCGATGAAAAGAATAGCACAACACTTAGCCATCCTGTTTCACATCCTCTACCTAATCCCCTGCATTGATGAGCCAATCAACTTCCCGCAGGCATTTGAGGTGCGGCATTAAACTCACCGGTAAATGCTTGTAGAGTTCCTGGCTTTAAACAGGGAGGAGGATCTTTAAAACTCCCATTAGCTTGATTAAGACATACCTAAGCAATTTCCTGTGCAGAAATAAGATTCTGTGATTGATTTTGATACTCCCTGGGATTTGCAAGGAGCCTGGTGTCTGATTCAAGCACATAAGAAATGCAGGAGCTTAATCTGCGCTCAAAGCTGTAGGCTTAAGTCGGTACTCAAAACAAAACAGATGAGCCAAACAGCCTCTTGGGAATCACTGTTAATCCATGTAAGTGTCTGCTCCAACAACAGCAAACAAAGGTGGAATGAGAAAAGATAACATCTTTGACTGTGAACATAGCAGATCTCCTGCCATATCATGCACAGAATGCAGCGTTTTCACAAGTGTTTTGTCAGCGAGAGGGCAGATGAGGATGAGAAGAGTGAAAAAAACCTGACAGAAGAATGGATGGTAAGAACTGTGAGTCAGGAATTTTTAAAAAGCAGCTGGACGTTTTTATGTTTTATGTTCTGGCTTGATTCCCGCCCCATGAGAGAGGACAGGTTTGGGTGAAAACTTCAACGGGCATATGGTGCAGCCCTGTCAGACTCTTTGCTGTGGCATTTGACAGTGCACGGGGACGAGCGGCTGCTTAGCAACAAGCTCTCTGGCCCTGAGACCTGGCACCGACACCTGGAATCCTGTTGGCAGAGGTTTGCACCACCTGTGTCCACTGTCAGTCAAAGCGTACACCAGGATCCCTGCAGCTTTGCAGTCCTAACGTCGCCTGTTGCTCCACATTTCCATCTAAGCAGATGCTGTTTGCTTTTATCACCCACTTTTTCACATCTTACATCAGTACGGATAGCTCTGGATGGGGTTTTTAAGCCTCTTACAGCCTCGTTCACATATTCCACGCTTCCGTGCTTGAACCATCTTCCAACAGTGTTCCTACACTTGCTTGCAAGGAATCGGGAAGCTGCTTGTTTATCGGGTAGAAATAAAAAGGTTAGACTGATGCTGTGTATTCCTCTAAATCTTAAAAAGCCAGAGAAATGCACAGCACGAGAGGAGACTCACAGATCCTCTGGAAAGAGTCTCAGTATGCTTCAAAAACAACAACAAACCCAACCCTTTTACAGCGGCTAGGATGACTTTGCTTTTTTCTTCCTCAGAAACAATAAAGATCTTTTCTGATGATGAAAGCTCCAAATGTTTTTGTGGATCATGTGTTAATATTTACTTAACAATGAAAAACTTAACCTCATGACATTCTAAGACATAATTAATGTTAATAATAAGCTTATGAGACTAGTTATGGTTTATGATCTATTGTCTTTGAGTTGAAACCAACACTAAGGCAGAGTTTGTGCGTTTTTGTGGAGACCTCTCCTCACCTTTCTTTAGCTGAATGCTGAGCCTCCTCCCGACTTTTTTCGTATAGCCTCCTGCTGGCGTGGAATTCATCCCCTTCTGCGGTGAATGGGCGTGACCTGTCGGGGGCTTGGCCGCAGAAACCGCGGGGTGAAGCAGAGGGGGGTAACCGTCAGTCGGCTCTGAGAGCACATGGGGGTACGGATGGGAGTGTGGGTGCGTTTGGGAACCGTGCCGGGACATCCGCTGTGGCGTGTGGTCGATGCCTGACACAGTGCTGCCGCTGAGGGAGTCGGGGCTGAAACGGCCCGAGGCGTACACGGGGTTCCTCTCAGCGTGGGACAGCTGCTCGTAGTGGGCCTTCATCGATGACGGCACCACGTGGAACATGATGACCGGAGAGCGCATGGCTTGACGGAACATATTCTGGGCTCTGGGATAAAGACAGTGGGAGGAAATTTACCAGTTTTACGATGGTTTAAGGACATGGAGAGAACAAAGGATAGACACAGAGGCAAAACTCAACATACTTAACAATCAAGTGCAATACTTGTCTGTACAAACTTGCCAAGTGGAGCACTCCATCTACCCAGTGTCTCTCAAACACACACACCCAGTCGTACTATATATAAAATCCATCTTCGCCCACCTGAACATTCTGACATGTTAATTAATACTCATTGCCAGCGTGAGCGGCTCTAGAAAGTGACTGAACCCTCCCCAACAGCTCCATCGCATAATCCCCTCATTTGGCTCCAGATGAAGGAGACCTCCAGTCGTCGAATACTTTGCAGAAAATCCTCTTTTAAAACCCCTTCGGTCTGAGCTCGTGTACATTAGGTGTGAATGGAAACTTATGTTGGCTGTCAGCGCCCTGTAAAACCAAAGCCTTGTTAGCGCCACCTGTTTCAATAAAGCAAACGTGGGTCCCCTGACAGCTGAACAGACGTTTGAGAAAATGCTAGGCCGCGAGAATTTCTATCGCTCCCCCTCCACCCCCAGACCGATAACCAAAAGTCGCGCTGCCGAAGAATTTCTTTGTGAAATTCCGGGCCTCTTTTCCCAGCTACCAACAACCTTCCCTCAGGGGGACGGTCTCGTCACGGTGTCTTTACAATTTCAGGCTGGATCGAGTGTCGAAGGAGATGTAGTCTGTCCCCTTATGAAAATAAATAACAAGAGCAACTGTTGCACTAATGCACTTGTTGCAACACTATGTATGGAAGCTTTATTCCCACCCATCACATAACTTGTGGCTCCAACTGTGGGAATGGCTGGAACATGACAACATGACCGGGATCCAGGAGTTTGTTGGTTCACCCAAATTATTCTTATATACCTCCACTCATACTTTTGGTGCAACTGCTCAATTTCTACCCAGTAAACAGATCTGACAGCATATTCCTGGTATTATCAACACAGCAATTCTGTGTCATGTAAGAGATAATACTAAAGTAAAATCCCATTAATCTCCATTATAATGAGGTGGTAGCAAAAGTCTCAAAGCCTGAACTTATCAGAAACCAACCAATATGATCTGTGTGACTAGATTCTGATTTTATTAGTTTGTTAAATGGGGAAATATATGTTTGACTCTACGTTTCGAGGAACAGTTAAATCCACCAAGATGCATCTATACATGGTCACGTGTGGGTGGTACTTTGCATAATAGGTGTCTTACATAACGTTCATCAGTTTGGAGCAGCTTTTTGCATTTAAAACATGCATATACTTTGTATAAATGTAATGCTGGCAAAAAAGCATCGCAAACAAAAAAGCATCGCTGCATTGCAGATATTGCATGTACTGTATACACAGCATATAGGTTCGCATGCATCGTACGGGATCTAGAAAATGGGTGGATGTGTGAGTTTGGTTAGGCAGGGAATAAAAGCATGAAACATGAACAGCACTGAAAAAGGAGAAGCTGTGAATTTTAGGAGATTTATTCCCATTCCTTCTGACAGAAGAAAAGAGAAAGTAGCGAGAGTAGGAGTCCAGTGGAGCTGTTACTGTTACTGAAACACAAGGGAATAAAGGCTAAGAGGATTGCAGGGACGACTTGAGGAATTGAGGCTCTGACCTACAGGAGTTAAGTAGGGAAAGGTTAGCTTAGCACAGTGACAGGCAGCAGAGGAGACTGTGCGCCGGCAGGAGAGGGAGTAAAATAGGCATGAGGAGAGAGGAGAGCAGCCAAAAAAAGAAGAAGAATGTTTCAGACTATGGGTTTAAAAAGCTAGGGAAGAGGCGATGGTGCGAAAAAGCCATTCACACAGGAAGACCAGGGACCAGCAGAGCTCAACAACGGCTCCCGTGAGCTGCAGTCTTACTGTTCAAATCTGATGTTTCGCAGGTCTCCGTTATTGATACGGACGATACAGTCGTTCTCCTGGAAGAGGCTCTGCTGCTCGGCCTTCCCTCCTCTCTCCAGACGCTTGACCAACAAGCCAAGAGTCCTGAAATGTTCAGAAGTTCATGTAAAGAGGATGCAGTGTCTGTGGACTCAACATGGCTGTTAAAACACTGTGGCCTGCACAGCCGGGTGAAGAATACACTAGGACTTTTTTGCACACTGTATAAAAGCTGGCTAAGAGTCTTTGTCCTTGTGAGGGGTTATAAAATCTTCGACCACGCTTTGATATTCGATATAGTTTAGATTATTCTGACTACAGAAAATAATTCTCTTTTTTATTTTAACAATCCCTCTTCCCATGGCCAGATGGTTATTCAAGAATCATCAATGTGAAGCTAATGAAAAGCCCTTTTTTTGGCAAAAAAGACAGCTATGCCTAATTGCTGCCTCTGCTTCATCATGCAGTACTAGTGAAGAGAGCACAGTGTGGTCCTGTCATTTGCATCATCAGTGTACCAATGAGGCTTATGAGAGAAAATAGTCGCATCACATCAGGGTGCTTTAGAGGCTGTGTGTGGGGGAGGCATCTATTCAAAGGCAATCAACACATTCAAAACCTCAAATGTAGTTCTGGTCGGGTTGACGCTTTGCATGTGTTAATTTTCGAACCTCTTAAGCTCCTCTGTCCTTTTTCTGAATACAAAGTAAACAGAGTGGTTTCTGAGAGGAATAAAAAAAACAACAGTATTAAAGACTGATGGCAGACAGTAGCTGGTATATCACGCTGTAGCTCTTCAGCCATGCTGAGCTTCAACGCTTGTCGCTCTGTAATCCAGTGTGGCAAACTGGCTTATGACTCCCCGCACAGCCACAGCGAGGGGCTAACTTCACCTGAAAGGGCGCTTTTTGGATTATAGACCAGAGAACGAGGAAGAAAATCAGCTATGGGTAGGGAAGACGGCGCGACCCTAATCGAGTCTTCTTCGGCATACAGTCCGTGTCTGAGAGCATCAAGGATTTTTCGAGGGTAGTGTGAGCGAGTGTTGCCTAGGTAAATTGGGTTGATTTTAGGCTTTAATACTTGCCCTCGCCTCGGGTTTATAACTCAATATGAATGAGAATGTGATTACACCGGGGGGCAGAAAAGTTCAGGAGTTGAAAAAGTTCAGAGACAATTCGGCTGATTGAATTTGAGTGAGAACACAATGTGATTTGCTGTGGAGGGGCCCATTTCTCTGATGAAAGCTGGGCATCTTAATCTTGGTGAACCACCCAAACTGACATTTCCCCAATAGCAGAAAAGCACATTATAAATGTGCTTTTAGGCTGATTACATTGGGCAGAGAGAAAAGTGATATGATCTTGATTTTCAATAAAGTACAACGGAGACTTTACAGTCAGTGATGGCATTTGGGAGTCTTAGTTTAGACTGATACGTAGAGGAAGTCTGGGAATAGGGCTGTTCGATATCGGATGACGATATAAAAACATCTATCGTTTCATTTTATGCTATCGTTTGTTTCGTGGTGTCGCAAAAAACTGTTTACGGCAATATTTTTTCATCGTTTGGATGGTCACTGTAGTGGCTATATTTCTTAAAGTTCTCTCTTTCTCTTGTATTTAATATAACCACATTACGGACGGACAAGTCCGCGTGTTTATTTTCCACATAAACCTTTCACAATAGAGCTCAAGATCCTGTTGAGACTTTTCAAAATAAACTGAAAATACGTGAAAGAGTATGCAGCGTGTTTACGGATGAGAAGCAAAAAAGAGGCGTCAGGTGCTAAAAAAATAAACCTTAGACTCAAACGTTAGAACGGGCTGTTCCCCGCAGCACGCCGTGTAATAAATACTCACAAAGAAAACGGCGGCTGTTACAACTTATGTCTAAAAATGTGTCGTTTTATGCATCGGTTAAAACACTCGACTCCAGCTACACGACGCGCAGCTGGAAACACTTCAGGCAAGTCGAGCTGCCCGAGATTCACAGAATTTACAGAAAATGTTACATTTTTGTGATTTATATCGTTATCGGGACGATAGATGTCTTATATCGGGATATGAGATTTTGGTCATATCGCACAGTCCTATCTGGGAATGTGCGGGGCTGCGGTTGGCTGGTGGGAAAATATCTGAGACAGGAAATACCTTGGCACTATGACATTATATTAGACCTAAATAACCTGGTCAGTGCTGGGGTTCATGCTTTTTTTTATTTTTTTAAGGTCTACATGTAAACTTCAGCTTTAAAACTATGCAGACAGCTAGCTGCAGGGGTTTGGCTCTATAGTTTTGTTATAACCTCAAAGGCATTCATGATCTGGATCTTCAAAAACCAGATGTGAAATTCCACTAATTCCTTCAGAGTTTTGTTCCATGTGCGCTTCTGAATGCGAGCGTATAGTGTGTGTGTTGAGTGCACTGCTCAGTGTATTCTTTAAATAATGTAAAGCTGATGTGACAGCAGCCACAGAGAAATAAAACGGTCACCTGCAAACCCCAAACAGCCATGATTAATCACTGTAAACTGGCAAATTGCTTCATGATGCCGGCATGAAAACCTCTGTGGTCGCGCATGTGTGTGTGTGCGTGCTTGTCATTCAGCCTGTATGAGTGATGAAGTTATTACACTTTGCCACCAAAGAGGAATGTGTGGCATGCATGGGCATTACTGTGAGGGAGTGTTTCTGAGGTAATGCAGCCCGCTTCTCTCCAGGGGTTTTGCAAAAAATCAAAAAGGCCAAATTAACACATTTCGTGACATTTGTTACCAGAAACCAAATTCTACCAAAGAGAATTTCTTTTATGAGACTACAATAACGCTGACAAGTCATCAGCTAAAGTGGGCAATTTTCTTTTTTCCTATTTTCTTTTCTTAAATATAAAACCTGTCAGACGTGTGCCAGTGGCAAAAACTAAAACTATAAGTGAAAAGATATATTTAAAAAGAAAAGAAAGGCAGAGACCAAATGTTTGCAAAAAATCCTAATTAAACGCAGGCGATTAGCAGAAAGAATTTAACATAATGCTACATGTTATAATTGTGTTCTGCATCATTGCTAACACTTTCCTGTGGAACCCCAAATACATAAGAGTCTGATCTTTATAGCGCTTTTGTGTGCTCTGCAGTGCTATTCATCAGTCTAGATAGTTATGTTGTACTTTGGCCAGTTTTTGAGATATTGGCTTTAGAAATGTGATGCAGCACAGCAAAAGCCAGCCAAGCATGAAGACTGAGAATCCGAAAACAGCCGAGCAATGACGCAATCAAGAAAAAACACATTCTTTACGTCACTATCTGCAGACATGTCTCAAAACGATGATCAAAAAACGGTTTATTGAACAGTTTCTGATGCATAAACTGCAAATAAACGACTCGATATTTTGCCCCAAGTCGTTGTCCAGCAAACTTTCTCATCTATGAAGGGAAAACACTCGGCTCGGGTGCAAAGTGGACCAGCAACATCTGTCCCCTCTTAGTGAGGCCAAACTGGAAACACTGGAAAAACTGGACTGTGGCCATAGCACAATTTAATTTAAACATAGTGGCGTTTTTAATCAAAAGTACAATACTTTATAAATAAGTTGCCACAAACTAAACCACATTTATAACTAAAGCTTTTTGGCATATTCATGAAGAAATTTTAAAATTCTATGACATGCTGTATTAAACAAAGTAAACAAATATTGGACTTTAGCCTGATTGTTTTGGATTTAATGAAAACTCAAGACCAGTGTGATGGCACAGGGAAAAAAAAAAGGAAAATCAGCAGGAATGTCTTTATCCAGAATTCATGATCTGCTTACTTAAAGACAAAAAAAATCCCCACAAACTTTGCTATGAGCAGTTACCTACAGGAACTCATTTCTTACTGTATACATCCACCTAATGAGGCGCAGCTACTGTAGCTAATCTTACAGCTATTGCTGTCAATATTTACGTCTTGTAACACTGTCATGAATAGATGCATGCAAGTTGGTAGAAGTTGGTTAGAAAGAAAGTTCCGACATGAGACTCGATACATTAAATGTATTTTCTGGCTGTTTGAGCATCATAAGGCTACTGCAGCTGGACTGCAATATATTCAAGAGCAATCAGACAGATGAAACCCCAGAACTGGCAACTGGTATCAAAAGAATCTAGATGGATAAAAAGCACTGCAGGTCACAGAACAAAAACAAGGCTGAATTGGGCTGAATTGGCCCTTTGCGCACACATATTTTAAATATCTAAGACCTTTATGCAAAAACCTGTTAACATAGTTAAACCCGTGGACACCATGTCTGAATGGCCCTAAGATTTATTTTCTTCTAGCCTGTCTGAAGAGCACAGCGGTTCTGCTCTGGTTATTTTTACCTGCGGTCCCTGCCACTGAAAGGCACCACGTGGATCCCCAGGGGCCCACCGTCGTTTGACACCTCCACCAGTTTGACAATGTCTCTGGGATCGGAGACGGATGAATGACAGAGAGAGACGGGGGTGGGTAGGGGGGTTGGGGAGGAGGTGCGGGGTGGAGATCAGAGGAGAGGGGTGACACCATGTGGGCAAAAATAAAAACAGGAAATGAGGCAATGAAGACAGAAACATTATGACAAGAGCTCAGTGGTGCAAACAAACAAATAAAAATAGAAGTCAGAGGAGACAAAAAGCACAATAAAACAGAGCAATCCAAAGAAATCAAACACATGTACGGGGAAAACAAAAAAAAATGGGTTTTCAAAAAAACCCTCACACCTCCAATTCGGACTTGAGATGCTCTTCAGAGGGTGTAATGAGACAAATGCAGTGTGTTTGCTTTTTGGTGCATGGGACCTTAATCCTACAACACATTAATATCTGTGGAGTGGAAAATTGCCCTTTCAAAGCCGGAATTAAGCTGCATGTAAGCGAATGGGTGCTGTTTGAAGTTGTACACAGTGGGGTAGAAACTGAGTGTTAATTAGAAAGTTCCTAAACCAAATGGTACAGAAAACAATCAAGTCAAATCAATGTAACCGCACCACACAGACACATTTAACATCCACTTATCCAAGAAAGAAATATGTCAAAATTTGAAATTTAACACTGTAGCACTAATAAGTTCCCTAAAGAGGAATTCAGCTTCCTCTGCTCTGCTGGAAAATCTCTTCTGGCAGCACTCTGCTGAAATGCACAGTCAAACTTGGCAAGAAAAAAAGAAGAAAGGAAGCAACTTCCTGACAAGATGCTGGATCAACATATCAGGTTCCTTGAGAACAAATGGTACATGTTACTCAGATTTGAGAGGTGTGTGCATCAGTGACTTGACAAACAAGATATGTTTGTGCATTTCTGCAGAGGTATTTTTATTTTTATTTTTTAAAAGCACGTCTGATGTCCTTGAGTAAGCAACAAACCAAAACGTTCCAAAAAGTTCTACAAAAAGCTCAAGTTTACTGATGTTTTTGGCTTTTGCATGTAGAAACTGAAAACAGCGACGGGGGAGACCTAATAATGAAAAAACTGACAGAAAGTTGCATTCTTAAAGCATTTATATGTAAATTAGAATGTGTGCTGATATCCATTTAAAAGCAAAGAAAACCCAAAACAGTTCCAGCTATTTGCATTTCTGAGGCTGACCATACACTGGCAAATATTATAAAGATGCAAAATCTAATCCATCCACAGCTTTGATACAACGACTATGATTAGCACAGGGAAAATGGGCCCCTTACTGACAACTAAGAGGCAGGAGAAACCAGAGTCTCTGGGAAATCACAGGAATAATAATACCATACCTGCATATTAAACTGGAAGCATGCAATGGAGCAAAATAACAAAACAAAACACAGTTGTTAATAACAGAAGCTGAATGGGTTAGTGCGTGGGAGAGCTCTGATGGCGAGACGAGGATCATTTTGCTCCCACAAAAGAGAATTATGTAAATCAGAAAGCAGGGCTGAAAATGAGATTTTCCACAAACAAACCTCGGCTACAATATAGAACCTGCTGCTTTAGCTTTTAAGTGCCTGTTATGTGAAGAAAGCAAGCGGAGAACAGATTTACAACGGTCAACTCTGAAGAGATATTCTAGTCTCGAACAACCAAAGTTGTTACTTCTTCGTGTTAGGTTGTGTCCATCATACTTAACACTGCGCGTACCAGGTTGCTGAGATGAGGAAACAGTATCGCAGTATTAGCAAGACATCAGGCGCTGGCTTACAGAGGTGTGGCGACACCACAAATATTGCAAGTTTCAGCCAATACATTTAGTTTAAACACACATAATTCAATGTATAGTGCAATTATTGACCAGCAAAGGTTGAATGATCTTCTGGTCAGAGTCACTTGGAGAGGATGAGATTGACAAAGCTGCGCGTCCTCTACAACCATCATTCTAGCGAAGGCAAAGACGCTGATCAGCGAGTGACTTACTCTAGTGATCTCACAGCAGTGTGGTCAATGGAGTCAGCTCGGCCAACAGGCTCGATCCGTCCGTTTTCTTCTTCTCTTGCCGCTTCCTCCTGGAACGAAACAAAAGAAGAAAAAAAAGAAGAATTTGGTGTGAGTGACACTCAAAAAGCACAAGAAGACTTGAGCCTGAATCTCTTTTACATAAACAGATTAATCTGAAACATTCAGCTCAGCCACCAGATTACAAGCGTGAGGTAGATGAATCCTGTTTTAGTTCAAGGACTGAATGATGTCCATACGACTGTTGGCAACACACACCCATGACTAAATGTCTGCAGGATGAAACCGCATACACAATTTTCCAGTTTCTCTTGCCAGCCAATGAAGTGGTTGACAGTCACTCACATTATCTATGCTTTACAGAAAATGATGTTGTCAACAGGCTACACAGCATTTTCTGCCACTCCAGTTGGTCCATATGTCACACTGGGCACTCGTGCTCGGCCGTGAGTTGGCCAACGTTCACGTCAGTTGAACGCAGTCCAAGAAGCGTATGGTTTCTCACAGACCTCCGAGATGTGCGGCTATGATCCAGCAGGAGGTTTTCAAGACAGACTTCAGAGATCAGCAATGCATAACCGGCGTGTCAACGTGTTGAAAATGTGTCAAGTTAGAGAACCGAACCTCCGTTATATCTTCAGGACCTAGTGTCGTTTCCTAGTTGGTACAACAAACAGACAAGACCACGATCAACGCTGCTGGATTAGGCCATTTACGAGCCGATATTCCTCACCCATCTTGTTTCCTGCCTTTCTGTTTGCATGCTGACACAAAAACAGTGCCGTCCACCACCCAAAAAGTCTTAAATGCAAACCTGATGTGGCCAAGAGGAGCAGACCAGAGGAGGTTTTCCAGAGCCATAAAAATACATGCCCTTTACAGCCGTACGCCATCAAAATTACATCGCCTTTGTTCTCTTCTTGTATTAACTGTGGACACTTTGTGCGTGTCAGTTTGGACAGGGAACTTGACATTCATGACACACACGCGTGCACAAACACACACAAGGTGCACTGAGAGGAGAAAAATGAGAAGCAGAGAAAGAAGGTCATTAAAATTTCAGGGCGACATTGGAGAGGAGAGAGGAGCGAGCGGCCGCGGCAGCAGAGGCGCAGGCCTCCCCGGCAACTGGCCTCATCAGTATGAAAATGAGCCTGCTGTTACCGTGGCTGCCGTACGGTTGCCATGACACTTTGGTTGCCTTGAGGACATGGAGCTACAGGGCAGCACACGAGTGTAAGCATGAGTGTGAAGAACTTTCGGCTGCTGTCTTTTAATTTAAGTCGTCTTCTGCCAGCCCGAAGTGCTGACTGTAACAGTGAAAACAGAAACGTCAACAAACGTGACAAATGCAGCATACGCATTATTTACAAACAGACAAAAACCTGAATTTTCAAGGACTCTAGATAGTTAGAAAAGTTACAGGAATTTAGATATTAATTAAATGTCTTTTTATATTTACAGGGATACACACCTGGGACTCTGAGGACGTACATTTCTTTTATTTTACACCTTGTTTTGTTTTGTTTTGTTCTATGCCATCCAGGGACCAGGTTAGGAATAAGCGTTCAAACACTAATGACTAATGCTGAAATCTAATGCGTCTCATACTTGGTGAAATCGTACAATTCTGGGACTCCACCCATTAAAACCACTGAGCACCTCTAATTGAAATTTAGCTCATTTCACCATGCCCACCTCTAAATTTCCCAGTGCACTCCCAGTCTTCCTGCTAATAAAGTGTGGCTGTGTGGAGCTTTAAACCAGACAACCTCTGTGCCAAACTGACCCAACTTCAATGTCAGGGCCAATCGCTGGCGATTTGACTAATACACTGAGACAAGACCACACTAGGAGCATAAGCATTGCTTTGCACTGAACTTTGCACCCTGAATTCTTCCAAGTTAGTCCATCAGCACCAAGATTTACTTTAACCTCATGAAAAACCTTTGGCCAAACCACCACATACACTTATTTCATCATGCAGTGGGAAACACTGATGAAAAACAGCATCTTTTACACCACATGAGCAAAACCACTGCTGACCACATTGCTTTTAGCAAGATTTGGTTTTGGTCACAGATTTGGCTACCTGTGACTGTTTTCTATTCTAAATTTGAAGAGATGCATAAATCTTAAACGTTTTGATCCATAGACATTCAACTTTCTGTTTCATGATTTAGCTTTTCTTCATATCAGCTTTGGCACTCGACTTCCCTGCCACTTATAGCAGTGATCATCATACATCATCTCCTTGTTTCAGCGTCGAAAGAGGCTTTTTCTAGCCCCCTAGCAACTGTTCAGAAAATCCCCTACCAAAAAAAGTACTGCTTTGCAAAAATTTTAATTGTAATTGTTGTTGAGCTAACTGCAGAACAAACGTTTCGCAAGAAATTAAAAAAGGGCTTACTTCTAACATTATTTCTGAAAAGCCCTGAATCCCCCCAAAACAAGGTATTGAAAACATCATCATTAGTGTAATAACACAAAGTATAAATAACGTGCTTTTTACATCGAAGCCATTAGCCAGCTAACCTCTCCATGCAACATTTATTTAGCATCCAAGTCAACTTTTTATTCATTCCACTGACTCTCTCTGGGTTTTTGTACAAGACATGATATATGCTACATACAGTGCAGAATAGCGCAGGACAGTCTTATAATGTCTCATCGCTGTTTTGCCCAATTTGTGTGTGAACAAGCTGTGCAACACAATGCAGTTTACACAACCACCACCAACATTAATACAATTGATTTATTTATTTAAATGATTGGAATCACTGATCTTCCATCACAATAGCAAACATGTTAGACATGCTGACAATTTGTAATCCATCCATCCCCCTTACAGTAGTGCAGCACTTACAACTTAGACAATTGCATCATAAATGCAATAAAGTTTCAGTGCTATATTCTGCAACTTTTAGTGTGGCTGTATCTAATAATATTCAATATTCTCTGCATCATCAAATAAGAAATTTAGTTCAAAAATGGCTCAATGAAGAAGAACATTAAAGTGTTCTGCCTCAGTCTCCTGGATACAGAGTTGATAATATAAGCACTATGGGGAACACTATAAAGAAGCCAGCGTGGCTCTTAAAAGAGCTCTCTCTGATCGGTGGAGAGAAGCACCGAATTCCAAGTTTTTTTACATGATCATAAAGAAGTTATGTAATAATAATAATATTTTAAAAGAGAACATTCTAATGTGTCATTTTGACATTGCAGAAAAACTCTTCTATAAAATGGTGCAAACCTATGATCTAATCCTCCACTGAATATTTGCCAAAACCATGCAGCCTTGTTCATGTGCGCATTAGAAAGAAAACACACAAAAACCAGAGCAAAAAACCCAGCAGGCAGAGAAACAATAGCACCTCAAAGCGCCTAGTCCTAATACTATTCAACACTTATCAGGAGATGAGGAAGTGAGGCAGGGGGACATCAGAGGGGGGAGAGGAGTCGCTATCTGGGGAAGACCAAATGAGATCCACATTCATCACAGCACACGCTGTTTTATTTCATTAGAGGAACAAAATGAGAGACATTTATAAAAGACAAAGTGTGCCGGGAAGAATGTATTAACAACATCATATTATTCATTCATGGCAACTCCCATGGGCTAATGTGCATAGATGGATTTGCCAGTTGTCGTCAAATAACATCAACACAATAGAAAGTTTACTAGTGAAACATGGATAACGCCATCTGCTGATGAACTTTCTGTGAAATGACTGAAAGCTTCAAAAGAGATGATGGGAAGAGACGTGCAATTAAAAAAAAGGAAGTACTCACTGTAAAAAAAAACCCAAAAAAAATCGTTTTTCTCAGACAATTTTGGCGACAACTTGATTCGACCGGTTTAATGGAACAATTTTTTTTTTTTACTTCGGCATCCTTTTCAGAAGTCCAGCTGGAGACACTCTGAGAGGCATCGCCACACTTTGCAAACCACACAATCAAGACGTCGCCCATTCCCGTTGCTGGGAGGGGGCCGAGCGAGCAAAGCAAAGGATAGAAGCATTAATAATTCAGGGTCGAGTTGGGGGGTTAATGGCTAGCAGGCAGACAGGCAGGTACGAGGGCCGGCGGCCGATGTGTTTTCCAGCCGAGTCATTGTTTGTTTCCTGGATGTGGAAAAGTAGAGGCAGGCAGGCAGTTTTCAGGCCCGGGGGCTCATTAAAGATTAATAGGAGAATCCATTGGGGTCTGTCCTTTCTATCTCTCAGACTAAATGAAGTGGTCTGCACCTGGTGTGTATGCATGGGAGGGAGACTGAGTGGAGTATTGCTGCACTTTAATGAAGTGTTGCCCACTCCCCTGTCCTGCCACTTTGACCATACTGTCACTTACGAACTGATGCGAATGCACACATAAACGCACACATAAACACACACGCAGACAGAGGAGTGAGTGTTATTTGCAGAAACGAGTACAACTTTCTCAAGACGCTAACACAAATCTGCAGAGACCAAATGCAAACATTTTGACGTGGCAGAAATGTTAAATGTGACGGTGAAGCGTAAATGTTTAAAATCAGTAACAACCGTAGTTACAGTCATTTGTGGCATCGTACCTGGATCCTTTCATTTCTTTGAAACTCGCATTAAAATTTTAAAATCCCGATCCGTTTAAATATGAATGATCGTGTCTCCGGAGTACGGAAAGTTTTTGATCATTAGGTTTGATGTTAAAGCTGCCCATCATAGTGACAACCTCTGAGAAAGACTTCACAGGAAGTGCTTTGAACTGGTGCAGCGGTGAGAAGCGCTGATTTGCTTTGTCAAGCTGACTGTTAGCAGTGCCAATTAAGTCAAGTCAAAGTTTGAAAAAAAAGAAAAAAAAGAATCATACAAAGTGGCGCCTCACATAAAAATCAATCTTTGCAAAATGCTGCATTTTTAAAATCAGTAAAAATAAACAGCCGGTTCAGGAATAATGAAATTGCCTTTATGATGGCCTTTAGCAAAGTATAAATAAAGCTTTACACGCACACAGGCAGGCTAATCAGGCATTCTGTTCTTGGCAATTTATTTTTTAGATTTAAAAAACAGAATAAATAGACTATATCAGGCTGCCTGTGTTCAGTTGCAACCGCTGGTCAACATCCATGACCTGTCAACTTAGGTGGTCTTATATGATTAGTGTTACATACTGGCTACTGTGCAGCAAATATGCAGTTTTAAACAGTAAAATTCAAAAGGACACTCCTTAAAATCTCAAAAGCGAACGATAAAAATATAAATATATCACAAAATATCATCAAAATATAGCACCTTTTTATTTTCAGTTTCATTATGATACGAGGTCTAAATCTTTACTTTTAAAAACACTTAAAAATGAATGGTGCTCATTAATATGTGATTTTTTCCTCCTATTACTTCAGTACTTTTGCATTGGAATTGGATTGCCTCTGTTTTATTTCAAAATGTCATATATACATGCAGTTATATTGCACAGTCCAATGCTACATTAAAACACAAGTGCACAAACATTTATCTGTGTTAACTGGTATCTGTGTCCTCTCCAGCAGAACTCCATATGTTCCCAACCGGATGAAACACTGAACTAAAGACTATAAATTAGCCTTAACCTTTAACCTCTAACCTGAAAGCCACCACACACCATCTGTGGCTGACAGACAGATGAAAGTTAAAGGTGGACTTCAAATAAAGCTCCAGACCATCTTTGCAGCATTCGGTCTTCTGTGAGCTCAACACAGCTGGTGTAAGCTTTTAAGCTCTTTTTCCCCTCATGGAAAAATCCTGTAACGTTGGAGATAATGATGTGATAGACTTTAAAACAGAGAACTGGTTTGTTAGCATTAGCACTTTGCCTAAAATAACTCAAGCAGAGCAACTCGTACACAAGGCCAAAGTGCTTCAATAGAATGAGAATCTTCCCTTAAAGACAGACAATAACAACAACACCACAAAACCACTAATAGTTTCTGGGGCCGTGGCTGTGTGACCCTTTCAGGAGGAAATAAAAACAACAACAACAAAAAACATCTACTCAATTTCTGGGTGAGTTAGACAACAAATACAGACAGCTTCAGATTTTCACCAGAACATTTACTGAAAGCACTCAAAAGGTTCATTAGAGGCCACCTGAATGAACTCACACATTTCATCACGTCAAGGGATGTAATGATCAAACATGGCTGCACATGACCTTCGATGTCTTATTCACATTCTGGCAGAGAGGAGGCAAACATCCAGCTGAGAGGATAAAAATAGCAAATAGTAAAAGAACACTAGCTCATCTCAAGTTCAGCTTTACTAGCTTTAAACATTTGATGCAGGATCAAATAAACTCGTGTCCCTGATAAGTTTGATGTTGCGCTGCACACAGTCCAATCCATCCCGACACAGAGACGTATAATGAATGCTGATGCTTGTCTCCGTGCAAGACCACAATGCATCATTAAAAGCAAGCTTTCAATTACAGATCCCTGCACTAATTCAATTAGTCTCCTTTGAAGACACTTTGATAATGGGATCCAGACGGGCGGACGGCATCGTCAATAACTCGAGGATTTATTGAGCCAAGGGGATGTTATCGGAGTTTATATCATCCTGGCAGCCTGTCGCGGTGCTACACAAGGAGAGGAGAACGCTACGTGTTCACGTGAATTGTGCGGTTTTGCATGAAGGGCATATTGAAAAATATATAGAAGATTTCAAAAGATAACGTGCAATTTTGAATGTATTTCACTTTCAAGGACTTTACTTTATCTTTAGTGTATGCATCTTTGTGGTGTCACTTCTCTTAAATCCTGGCACAGAGAAGGATTTGAATATTTTTCTTGCTCTTAAATGAGTCCTAAACAATTTGCTGTAAGAGTTTCCCGTATTGTGACATGGCTGAACAGTTCCTCCAGTGTAAGGGGAGGAAATGTTCCCTCGTTCTAGTGAGTGGTGCTTGTTAAAAATGGAATAACAATATTTTATTGTGTTTCTGTATTGAATTACAATGAGTGTTAACTTAACTGGTCCTCCTCAACTTTTAAAAGCTTGTTTCGCCTGATCGTTTAAACATAATATGAACAAAGACGACCTTAACTTCAATCATTTGAGTTCCTTTGGTCTCAGCCCATTTCAGTTGCTTTGGGACCATTAAACCGGTTTATGGCGTCATGCTATCTGCCCATAGATTAACGTTGCCATTGGGAGGTCACCCAGTGGCTTTTGAAGCCTCGGTTTAGTGTGTGCATCTTTTTTGTTTTGTTTTTTCACAGCCTGGGTGGAGGGCAAAGTGCATCGATACACTGTATTGGTCTAACATACAGAAAACAGATACCAGCTCATTCCTCCTGAGCAGCATACAAATAAAATCCTGTATGTTCTATTTTTGGTGGACTTGCTCAGGCTTTTGTCAGATAATTGCATTAAATGTATCCTATAACACCAACACCACAAGCATGGCTGTTTGCCCAGTACAGTGACTCTAATTAGCCGCATGCGTTAGCATCCACCTGTCAGTTACAGCAACCATGACATATATAATGCAAACTTTCTATAGCCAGCGATGTTTTTGTATCGAACTGTCACATGTTTATTTTATTTCTGCTCTTGTGAGTCTACGTGGACCTTCTTGGTTTTGTAGCCTTAGTCAGGTTTACAGTGTTATCCAACACCATTAGGATGAACTAGACCACATATAGTAAACCAGGCCCCACATTAAAGTTCAGGGTTCAGCGTTAATAAGATGAAATCGGCTGCATTTCTTTGGTCCCGTCTGTTATCTCTGGGTTCTGTGTCTGCAGCGCCAGGCTGGCATGGATCGTTTCCCCCGGCTCAGGATTATTTCGCAGTGACTCAGTCCCAGCCAGCTTTCCTTTGTTGCCAAACATCCCAATCAGTTTGATTGATCTGCGTAGTTCTCTCACCGGCCCCTGTGAAAGCGTTAACTTCTATTCAATAGCAACAACACGTCCATTCACCAGATGTGAGCACATTATCTTCAACCCATCCTTGCACTGCCACAGCTTTACGATGGTCCCATCTTCAAACTGTTGGGTTTCAGGTGTGGTTGGACTGGTGGCAGCCGTACTACAGATTCCAGCTCAAAACTAGGAGATGCAGAGACCGTTATTCCTCAAGAAAACTCCTTATGCAGGAAAATTCTGTGCCGAAATTAATCCTCATAACAGGTTACAGTGCCATCACTCCCAATCCACAGTCACCTTCTTTGAAATCATCTCCCTTCCTCTTAATGCCTCTTTCTAAAGGCCTGCTGATACAGCGCACTTCCAAAACACTCTCTTGTGAAGGTCGTTTGCACCGTCTCTGATTGTGACCCTTATCAAAGAAGCTACTTTTCCTTCTTTCAATGCAAAAGGGCATCACCGTGCAAATATAATTCTTTCTTTGAATGTAGAGGTCATCCTCATCAACTCTCCATATCTGATGTCTCCCGATGAGCCCGATGAGGAGGAGTGTGTTTGACGGGCTAAATGATTTCTCAAGGCCAATCTGCAGAATAGTCACTCTTCTCATTTCTTCTCTATATTTGATGGTTTCAGGTAAAATTATCCTGTGTGTTTTCTTCTGATTTATACACGTCTCACAGGGCTGGATTGTAAGCCCTTTATTTAGACCGGTAAATAAAACATTAAAAAACTCATCCCCTCCTTGATCTTACTTGATCCTCCAGAAGAGTGTGTAAATGTTTATATTTTCCATTTTAATGTGTTCTGACGGTAGGATATTTTTCTTCTTTCTCCTGGAAGGAAATCTTCCCTTTTTTTTATAATGTATTTTTTCCCCGTCCTCCCTCTGCTGCGTCTTGTAACCTCGAGATAGTCATAACATTTTTATAACTTTGCAGACTTTTAAGTTTAACTCTTTTGAACAAAAGTATTGTGTTAACTCTTTAGGTTATTCCATTACTGCCAGTCCCTAACAGCTCTAGGTCCCCATGGTTCTGGTGAAAGGCCTTTGCAGAACAGTGGAGACTATGGTGACTGTGATTTTCTAGGTAAATGTACAAAATCACATTCCAGAAAAGTCTAGTTGTCTTTGAAGGCCAAAAAAATGCTGACAGTAACGGCACGTCCTTTCCTCGGCCCCGTCTCCACACATACAGCACTGTTTCTGCGACACTCATGTACCTCATGGAACTACAAGAGGCAGCAGTAATATCGGCGCGCACAAAATGAGACTTCCAGCACTTCCTAAATTACCGCAGAGCCGCTGTAGCAATCCACTTAATTCAACTGCAATTTCTCCGATCCAATTCAATCAAAGTGGCTGGGGTTGGTGGAGGGGTATCAGCGCACCAAAATATGCAATGCAATTTACTCAAACATAATAGACAATGGAGGCCTCATCAGGAATCAAAGCAATTTCAAAACTCACATTTTAGAAGAGATGTCCCCTAAGAGCTCAGTCAGTCTCGTTTGAAGTAAATTTGTGGGTTGTGTTAAAAACGCTCGTATTGTGAGTCTGACTGAAGACGTGGAGGAGGGCAAAGGGGGGGTTTCCCTTTTAAGCCAACTTTATTCCTTTGCCAAAGTTATCAGATGTAGTCTACAAGAAAAATGAGTGAATACAAAGGTTACAGAGAGGTGTATCAGTATTCCTCCAGAGAGTGAAGGGGAGATGAAGCGAGTGATGGGACAGAGAAATGAAAAACTACAGAATAAAAGGAACAGTAGATTGAGGGAGTGACTCAAAGGATGACAGAGAGGCAGATAGCGAGACAGACAAAAACACATTACACGAGGGACAGAGAGCCACGACAAACCTCGTTCAAAGGATGACAAATGACACTTTGAAAACTCCCAGCTATAAATCTGAGGGGATTCTGAGATCTTCTGACATTTTACACTTTCACACTTTTGGCTGTCAAAACAAAAAAGAAGCTGAAAGTTTGAGCTTCTCTGGATGTGTCAATCATTCAAACGGAGTATTTAGAAATACTAAAGGAGAGTCGCACGAGTGAGCTGGAAATACCACCAGGGGGTTAACTATCTAATGTTTGCTGTGGGGGTTATACCTGCCATTGTCACTCCCGAACACATCCTGAATGGTGACGCGACATCCACTGATATGAGCCACACAGAGTGGAGGTGCGAGAAACAGGAGGAAGAGCGAATGTGTTCGACTTTAAACCATATGCATCCCATATGGAGAGTCGAAATATGTGGCAACTGGAACAGATCAAGCCTACACACGTTGCACTTACTTGCATATATAAACTTTGAAGTGCAATTCATTCCATGTAGAGAGCAAATAAAGGGGATGGGGTGCATATGCGTATGTTGCAAAAACGTGCTGCATAAAAGTAACGAGGCACGGTGCCATTGCTGAAGTTTTTGCTGTTGCGCGTGTCAGCTTCTAAAGGTTTTAACTCAGGAAGCTAATCAACATGAATGCTCAAAATAATGAGCGGCGCAAGCATGTTCAGTTGAACAGAAAAAACACAGACTGAGTCTGCTGAGGAGGGCTGCGTAATTCTTTTAAACTGACCTCCCGGGCTGATTAAGCTGCTGATTGATCTTTAAAAAGTCACGAAAGAACTGTCAACTTCAAATATACCATGATTCTTTGCATAAACAGTACATACCAGCTGATTACACTGAAGCTTTCTGAGCAAGCTCTGCACTAATGCAGCATGTTCAAATCTCTGCAAGTAAGTTCAATTTCAGACAAATATCCCGACAGAGGAAGGAAGTGGTGAACACGTTTGAAGCAATATTTACTTCCTGGACATTCTAATGGTGTTAGCGCAACGAAACGTCTTTTATGTTGGTAGTTTTCTAAGATTATTCACCTGGAGACAGAACACAGCTGGAGTGGCGAGGGTATGGGGAATGTTTTAGAGCATGAAGAGTAGATATCATTTATAACAAAATGATCAGATAATGAACCCAAGTACTTCCTGTTGTTACAACGTCAACCTTTTAGCTGCCACAGTAACAAAAACCCAAACAGCGTTTTCTTTATAGAGCTTACGTCAAACTGGAAGACGTTTTTATTCATTTGTGTGCTTTCATCAGAGGTCTTAGAGCTACCGCAGGTCTAATCTTCGTGGTGTATTCGCCATATGCCCTTACAACAGAGGTGAGCAGCATGGGCCGTGGCCAGTCACACAGCTTGTTATGTGATGCACCATTTACCAAGATGACACTCCCGATAGAGCCGCTGCAATAGAGCAAAATAACAGGTAAAGCTGACCAAACTACCCCTCTGAGAGGAAGGGAGCTATAGATAATAGTGACAAGAAACACACACACACACACATACAGCAGTAGAGATGTCAGATTGAAAGCCATTATTCTGACTGACTCAAACTGTAATGGCTGCAGCTGAGAAGAGCGTGTCTATATAAACAAGTCAAGGGGAAAAACAAAACTTCTCTCTATCGTCTCCCTCTGGCTTTTTCCTTCCTGCAGCAATGCGTTCTGTACCTTCAGCAGAACTTCTGTAACTCTCACAGCACCGTTGATGAGTCAAAAACTTTAGCTGAGCTATGACTGAACATAGTGCATATATAAGAGTGTTTATTCTTACTATTAAAATTCAGGGAACTGTAATTTAAAATAAGCCCCAATTTCAAAATTTGATAATTTATTTTTACATTTTAGAGAAATCCACCTAGGGCTTACAGCATGTCACACATTTGACATTTTTTGGTCTTATCAACTGATGATTTGCATTTATTATAAAGTTTTCTGCATGTTCTGGACCCTTTCTGGACAGAAATCAAAACTAAGCGAATTAACAAATTGAAATTCTCGTGTTTTGCAAATGAGGGCAAAATGAATTAATTTGTAGTGAACTGGCAAATCACTCTGGAGGCTAAAGCCCAGGGATGAAAAAAAGTTTCATCTATATTCACTATTACAGTTTTATTCAGATGGTTAGAAAAATGCACTTTGAACCTGCTTGCAGGTTTTGAGATCAGCTGTTTTGGATGTGTACTCGTCGTCCTTCATTTCAGGACAATCAGCTCGACTCTTCGGTGGGCAGGTTTCATTTCCAGAGCACAACAGACCTCAATAATCAGCTCCGTCCCTCTTTTGTCAGATCTCTGATTCTCCTCTGATAACAGCTGGCACCTGCTGTTGTCATCCTTCTCATCTGTCTTTGATCGTTTTATAGACCGCCGATAAACTCTGTTGCTCACGGAGCCCGTAGAGCGCTGCAGATGTACAAAACTGAGATCCTTATCTTGGATTTCAGTCTCTGCTGTATGTGTTTCTAACCCTTCCTGAACATCAACAGGCAACAGGTGGATTAAGTTTTGAGAAAGAGCTACCATCTGTCCAACCAGCGCAGGTCTCTTTTAGGTGTAATTACTTCTTGGTAGCAGGTGAGCAACATGGAATTACATGCTCGCGTGTGTGCCTGCAATGTCCTGACAGCAGCTTGCAGCCTAAGATGGAGCTCCCTTTGGGAAAACTGTGTACCCACAAGTGGGGGAGAGCTGTCTTTCATCTCTCCTCCGTCTCTCTGTTCTAGCTCTCTCCCTGCGTCCCTCCCGGCTGGAAAAGATCTGGGCTCCCACAGCTCTCTGTCATATTAAAACCAAAAGATCAAAGGTGATGAGGAGTGGAGGACCAAAGAACAGACAGAAAGAAAAGAGAAATGAGAGGAGTCAAAACAAAGGGACTGATGTGAGGACGGGATATAAAGAGCAAAGAGAAGAGGAGGATCAATAGAGAGAGATGAGAAACGGGATCTGTGAGAACGGAAAGATGAAGTGAAACGGAAAGTTTTTTGGAGTTACAATGTGTCGCTCTAAAAAAAAGCTGACGCTAATTCTACTCAACTAAACGTCTTCCTGATTGAAGCAGAGGAAGAAAAAAAGGAGGGGGGTGTTTAAGCAAAGAATTTGTTCAATCAACAGCAGCGGAAGCACATGTCAAATAAACAATGATGAATATGTGAGATTGGATTTCACACGTGGAGACGTTTGTAAATGAAGGACGGAGACATGCAAGTCAAACACGGGCGGTTATTCCAGGTGGCTTTGAGGCTGTAAGCGTGATGTCCTTGTCCTTCAGTCATGTGTGAAAGAAACTGTTACTGTAACCTTCTTATTATTACAACAGCAACATCACTCCTCCTCAGAGGCCTTTAGAAATACAGGAAAAAGAATAAAATGAAGCCATCTCTCTGTGTATGAATATAATTAATAAAAACAACTCCTCCCACGGAACATGAAACAACTACTACACAAAATTAACAACCACACTGCTTAAACAAGCTAGCAATAGCTGGTCACAACCAGCAGATCGTCATTTCAAGGTCACTTTGATTATGTTTGGCTAAGTACATAAACATCTGAGACTTCATTCTCACAGTTCAAGTCTGTTTAAAGTTGAAACATGAGCTGCAGAAAGGCCAGCTTTGGCTCTATGGGAAAAATACAGAATTAAAAGAAATTTCTGTAAGCACATGTGAGCTGGCAATGGGACTGACGGGCCGGTGCAACGCTGGCTTGAATAGCATTATTCTGCTTTTAACCTCATGATCATTGAGATGGATGATAAATAACTGCCAGTATGTTAACACTGCAAGCTCATGGAGATATTCCATATACTTCCTGGATCGTATTTCAACTTCTCACAGTGTAAGAAGAGCCTCCTGTTAGACATAGCCAGTCTTGTCACAATACCAGATTACTAGATATAAATGAATTTAATCTTTTGTTCACAAGTATGTGAAAGAAAGAGGAGGTGGTATGACAATTAGGTAGATATGTCCTTAGATAGTAAACATGCCATATTACTCTGTCATTAGTTACAATTGCATAACTGGCAATAAGTCAGTTACTTGACACATGCCTCTTTGTTCTTATCTTTATCTCTTAAAAATCAAACCTTTTCCTCTGTGTGCGTTTTGTTTTATATTTGTATTATTTGACTGTAAGATTCCCCCCAGATATGCACCCAGACCTGGTGACTGTGTGAAAAAGGCAAATAAAAGATTTCATCTTCATCTTATCTAGCAAAAATTAAGCTAGAATGAAGATGCAGTGTGCGAAAAACAAAGTACACTCAATGATTTACAACTTGTAGAAGTCCCTTTAGCAGTAATAGCTTAAAGCAAGCATTTTCTGTGCTCTTTTCATATTATTAGATGAATTTTGGCTCTTTCCACAACCTTGCTTTAGTTTATTGAGATTTGTCTGCACAGCTGTTATGGTCCTGCCTCAACATTTCAATCAGGTTGAGGTCTGGATTTTGACTGGACCATTCACTTGATTCTGTCTTTATTCTTTTTCCCACCAGCCATTCCTGCTGAAGATCTGCTGGTGTGCTTGGGATCCTCGTCCTGTTGCATGACACACTCTGTCAGACAGATTGAGTCTTTGGCATACAGAAGTGGTCACGGTCAACTCAATGACTGCAAGCCTCCCAAGTCCTCTGGCTGCAAAGCAAGCCAAAATCATTGCCCCTCCACCATTTAGCCTGACAGTTTAATGTGTGGCCGTTTGTGCTGACGTTTTCTATGCTAACTGAGGCCTGTAGAGTCTGAGATATAGTTCTTGGGTTTTTTCAGGATTTTTTGCAGGTTCTCTGAACAATGCACGGTCTGACCTTGGTGACTTGGTGAATTTGGTGGGGCATCCACTCCTGGGAAGCAGTCTCAAATGTTTTCCTCTTGCGAATAATCTCTCACACTTTAGAATGACGCACTTCAAATAGTTCTGAAATGTTCTTACAACCCTTCCCAGATTGATGGACAGCAACAATTGCTTCTTTATGATCATTGCTGATGTCACTGTGTTAACACTTGAAGGCTCCAGTCCAGCAAACTGTCAAAAGTCCTGCTTTTTTAGGTGCGCTCACACTTGCTGATGATGAATTAATTAAACAGATCTGATTAGCGGCACCTGGCTGCTACTTAACCACCTTAATTCCTATGGAAGCAGGAAGGGTAAACGCAGCTTTTTTCCACTGATTCTGCATTTTGGTTTAATTATTGTTAAATAACTAACAACATGGTGTAATAATTCACCTGAGGTTGTATTTACATCATCTTTAAGACCTGCAGAGGACCAGATTATTATTTCCATTATGTCCTAATACATAAAATGTCACAGCTGAAAGAGGGTGCACTTTCTTTTTCACATAACTGTATCCGTATACTATTCCTAGTACTCTTTACAAGTGTTAATGAAGCCATTTAGTTCTAGAAAAGCATAGTTTTATCTGTGCTGTGGAGATTTTTTTTTCTAAATTAGCACTACTATAAGTAAAAAGGAAAAATGTATAAATGACAGTATGCTGTGGTAGTTGTATGTCATGTCTGACGAGTGGACATCAAAGCTAATGAGCACAAATGTTAAGATGAGAAAGAAAGGAAAACTGATTGAATGAAAAGAAGACTGTAATTACCTACAGTGTGCATGGAGCTGAAAGAGTGGCACAAAAAAAAAGACATGAGGGTTATGATGTATGAGACAGAATAACAAAGTTCAAATTAAAATAATAACATTGGAAGAGTGAGAAGGAAAAAAAGATTAGAGGCTCATTATAACAAGGTGACAGCAGATTAACACTGTTCACACATCTGCAAACACACACCTACAGCATTTATCGATACACTCATTTACACCACACCAACATATTGTACAAAAACAGAAGGAAACACCTTCAATCTAAGCTCCACAGCAGCACCTACTGGTCGCTTGCACAGAATCTGTTTGCACTGATCGTACTGCTTTCACCCATCACTTTCATCTGTCTTATTAACGCACAGACACACACACACACACACACACACAGACTCTATAGTATGCACCCACAAATCTCCTGAACCATCACACAGAAAATGATATGTACACCAGACAGCTGCACAAATGGAAAAAACAAAACAAAACAACAAAAGAAAAGAAAATCATATACACAGAGACACAGACATGCCACAAAACTTGAACATGCAGGTTTCAGTGCACATACGAACACAGTCTCACACAGTCTGAGGTGATTTATGACTGTGCGGCTCAGGTTTGCATGATTTATCCTGCTAAAGCTGCACTGTGCACCTGAGGGACTCAACCCTCCACTACACACAATGCATGGAGGCTTGTTAACAGCAAAGCAGCAGAGGAATGTGCGTTTGTGTGCGTGCTTACACATTTTTGTTTTTGTGCACACTTCGAGTGTAATTTGCTTTTATTGTGTAGGTGTGCACACGGCCTTGATCACTCTGGCTAAGGAGTGCCTTGAATCCATAATATAAGTATAAGGTACTTCTGTGTTTTAATGAAATCTTCGTGTACGTTTATCATGTGGACGGATCATAACATTGTGCTAGTATCTGCAAGCTTGCAATGTAGCATGTTACTCGTGTGTAGCAAAGCTCACAGTGCAGATATGCAAAGGCACTGACATTCCTGCACAGGTCTGTAGGTGTGTGAGCAGATCCACCGTCAGAATGTCTGTAACAACAACATCCCCAGTGAGCCGTGTGAAGCCTCCATCCCACCATGAAAGATAACCTGGTCCCCCAGCAGTCTAATGGCTGAGGACACGCAGCAGCAAAACAAGCTTCTGTGATCGCTGCATCACATGCTGTGATACACTGAGCTGCTTTATGCTACCAAGGATTTTTTTTCTTTTAATATTACATTTTGAAAAAAAAAAATCTCAGTTTTTTTAAAGGCTACAGCCAGTTTAATGAGGTCTGTACTGTTTCTGAGGCCATGGCGGCTGCAGCTTTGTCAGTAGATAGTCTGTAGCGAGCACCCCTGGAGCTGCTGATAGAAAAATCAAAAGCATTTTCTTCCAAAATCATTTGACTTTATGTTATAGTTGTCTGGAAAGAAGTCTTGCTATCAAATGGTAATTGTTTTAAACTAGCCCACAGTCCACCACTCACCTAAAAGTATGAAACAATCCTAATAAGAATACGGAGTAAGCAGATTACTCCTTCTAATCGTGGCATAAATATGCAGATACAACAACAATTGTAAACAAATTAAATAAGTAAATAGAATTAAAATTTGTTTACGACTTCAACTAATAGAAAAAACCCCCCCAAAAAACAACATTATGCCTGAGTTTAATGATATGTATGAGTGTTAGAAATGAGTTGAGAAGAGAAACTACATTTCCTGCATTAACACTATGGAAGCTCCAGCTCTGGGTATCAGGAATGTCAAGGGAAGGGCTCCAGGCATATTACACATGCACAGAAAGAAGCTCACTGCGGTCCTGTGAGTTGTTCATCCCAGTTCTCAGTTATTGAATTTTTAGGTAGAAATAAAAGGAGCCTTTATTTGAATTGTAAAATTGTGAGTTGGAGTTCTTCACTTTTTTTATCCACCAATCTGATCTTTTTTTTTTTTAATCAATTTATTACAATTTATTAATTTGCTGACATTTAATGGACAAATAAACGCAGACAAATATACAGTTTTGTATCTAAACTACATACAAGTGCAATTCACATAAACACAGATGCCAGATATTAAAAAGAAATACACCCAGTGCACCAAACAGAAGCAGACATGCACTGACCTGCAAGTCCTCAGAGACCGCCGTCGAAGACTGACCCTGACATGTTACAGTGTGTGTGTGTGTGTGTGTGTGTGTGTGTGTGTGTGTGTGTGTGTGTGTGTGTGGTCAGGGTTCAGCTCACTAACACTGCAGGTGGTTCAGTGGCTTTTGGTATTTCCTCTTAATTGGTTGATTTGCAACCCACTCGAAAACTGTTTGGATTTTTGACACCTGCTCACAGCTGACACACAAAACATACACACAACGCATACACACACACGGACGATGCCACAGACATGTTAATGCATAAACACACACGCACACACACAGATGCAAAGATCCATAAATGCCCTCACGACTCATGAATATACACACAAACGCAGACGGCAGCACAGTGCAGGCCTCTTTTCTCTGCATAGCCTCGGCACCTCCACCCGGCTCTCATTAATACACACTCGAATGACAGCTCGCTGTTGCCATGGCGACCCCCTACCTGTTGCCAAAGGAGGCTGGTAGTTTAGGGGGCTTGTGAACGCTGCTCAAAACTATTGCAGCTCAATTTTTATTTTTTATTTTTTAGCTGTGTGTCAGGAAGCTGCCAGTGCTGCTCCAGGCACGCACAATTAACCACTTTGGAACAGAGAATAGTTTCATTCATTTCAATGCAATTCAATCTGGCTCACTTCAGTGCAAAGCTATGCCCTGTTCTGTGCGTTTTGTTATGAGAGAGGCTGAATTCTCCTCAGGAGTAAAATAGGCCTACTCCAATATATGACGCTCTATTCTAATTCTTCTCTTCATTTTCGTACTCGTCTGTTCGACGTTATTCATTCCGGGAAGATAAGATGAAACTAACTTGAGGAAATTGCTTTGCTTAATTCATCATTCCGAGCTGCTCTATTCTAATTAAATCACTGCATATTCTATTCTTGCTCTGCTATTCTTCTTCGCCACACCATTCTATTTTATATTGTTAACAAAGGTTTTATACACTGCTGGAAAATGGCTTTCTGGGCTAATTGTGCCGTGGAGGGATTCTTCTTGCTTCTCAAGAGGAAGTTTAGGAACTACACAGAAACTGTACATCCATTAAAAATACATGAAATATTCCAAATCAGCACTATTAAGAGAAGATGCTTAAAAATCACACCCTTGCTGCAGTTTCTCCCACAGGTTTTTATGCACCACGATAACTTCAAACTCTACAGTTTTTTTCTTTTGGTCTATATTCTGCTAATGTGTGGGGTTATTTTTTTAATGACCCATGGCTTACATGCCTGTGCAGCCATGTTGGCCAGGGATTGCTGGGGTTAGGGTAGGATGTAGGGTTTTAGCGTCTTTATGTGTCAAGTTTGCATGTTCTTGTGTATGCGTGGGTTCCCTCCAGGTACACCAGCTTCCTTCTAAAGCCCAAAGACACGCAGTTAGTGGGGTTAGGTTAACTGGTGATTCTAAATTGCCCATAGGTGTCAAGCTGAGTGTGAGTGGTTGTCTGTCTCGCTGTGTTAGCCCTGCGTCAGACTGGCAACCTGCCCAGGATGTTTCCTGCTGCTCGCACTATACATACACATGCGCACACAGAGGTATGGACCTAAATGTTGTATGTTTAATTGGTAGTTAAATGTTGACCTTTTATAATATCAAAGGTCAAGCATATCCATGTTACACCTATATAGGTGATTTTTCTTGCTTCAGCACTGTGTGGGTGTGTACAAATGAATTAAAGCTGAAATCTCAGTCACTCACTTATTTAGTTGCATTCTTTAGGGAGGGGATTTTTTTTACCTTGATCATTTTGATTTTCACATGGAGTCTAGTGAGATGGCTTTCCTTCAGCCTGAGCAAAGGTCAATCAAAAGTCTGTTACACTGTGTATGAAGACGGTGCTGAAAGTGACAACTGATAATTAAATGGCACAGTCTTGCTATAGTCAAAGTGGAAGTAGATGCTCATATTAAATGTTTTTAAAGTTTAAAATAATGATGGCATATGCACAAATAATCTCAGGATTCAGACTGCTCTCTTTTTGCACTCCTGGTTTTGGTTGATTTCAACAAGACTTTCCCCTTTATCGGTTACTAGATGAGCTGCACCCCAAGCACAGCACATGTTCTGTGGACTTAAATTTTTATCCAACACTTCCTGCTTTGACCTAGCTACTCTGCAGGTTTTCAAAGTTAATCAAAAATGCCTTAACTGTGGTAAAGCTAAATGCACTTAGCAACAAGGAATCCACATAAAAAAAAATCTTTTTTGAACCCAACAGGAGGTAAAGGCACACGCTCACTTCACAGAGGGCTTTCATCAACAAAGCTCAGTATGAAGCTAGTTTTTCAGTTATGCTAATGCTAACACTGTTCCACCTTAAAAGCATTGTTTTACATAGTAGATAAATCCAGCGGCACACTTCAGCTTTAGTATAAGATAAATGGGTAATTTTTCAACTTTGACTCAAACAATTAAAAAAAAATAGAAATGCAAAGCTAAAAAAGAACATTTGTTTTTACCTAAACAGGCAGCAGACTTTGTGCTATTTCATAATTCAGACATGATGTCTAAAGACAAAACTTCTCAGAGGGCCGGGTCTGGTTTAAAGGGTTGCATTTCTATATAAAACAAAGAAATGTCTCCTTTTCATTTAAATTCAGACTAACAAAATGAAATATAGTGATGAACAGTGTTTCGGTAAATGCAACAATAGAATAAGACAAACGAGAGCATTTTAAACTTAATAAAGCAGCAGTCACGGTCTATAATCAAGTGTTTACCAGCAGACTTTAGCTTCAAACACAAGCCACCCCATCCCCCTGGTCTGGTATATCTCATATTCTTTCATTTGATTACAGTAAAAGTCCGGAACAAAATCAAGGCTTTTCTCATCATGCACTAAAGTTGCACCATCCTTCCTGGAACAAAGTAAGCTAACTGGAGCTTAAATCAATGTGATACAACCCTGCACACGGAGGGTTCCCGTGCAGAGTCGGCCAACACAAGCAACTCGTGAGGTCTCAAGACTGCGTTTGTAACACTGCAAAAACCAGTCCAACTTTACATATGATGTAATGTAACAAGATTCAAACCGTTTCATTGGGTTTTTTTTCTGCTCGGCCACACACACACACACACACACACACACACACCACCTGAGCTCTTGCAGAGCTAGCACAAAAAAAGCTGTCTCTCTCCATCACAAGGAGAGAGACAGCTTCAAATAAGACAGACACACACTCACACACTCCAAGGCCACACAGAATATTGTAGAGGGTCCTGTCATTGTGGGAGCTGTCAGGATGAACATATGGTTGGGGAACACGTGCTCGAGTGTGCATGTGTGTGACTTTAGGAGGGCAGATGGCTTTCAGCAGGTCATTAATACCAACTACACATCCTGCACTTATCCCATCACTTAATCCCCATCAAACTAAAACCTGTTGTAAGGCGGAAGGAGGAAAACGGCGCAGCCCCAAACTAATAAATGGTGACAACTTGTTGTACATTTAACCCATCAACCAGTTTACGAAAGACCTTATATAACAACAAAGGAAGCAACCACTTTAAGCTAAATGGCACTTTGCAGAGAATCTAAGTGCTTAAGACAATAAATCAACATTAATCCATAAACAGTTTCAAACTGCTTTTAAAGCTTCTGAGAAACGGGTTAAATTGTTCTGGCTATTACAGAACGAGCACCAGGAAATTATGACATATCACAGATTATTTCTTAATGAGGTTCCACCAGAGCACAGCGTAGGCAACGTTTAGCTAATTGTAAAGCACATGTGCATGAAAACGAAAAACAAACAAACAAATAAATAGTTTGAATTTGTTACTTTTTTGTTGGGTGACAAAAAAAAAAAAAAAACGCTGATGATGTTGGATTTCTTCATGAGCATGAAGAAACGGCCTGAATGTTAAGAAAATTCAACATTTTCAATTGGCCATGTGTTTAGCGTTAAGAGCTGACAAACCAAGAGACACAGAATCTAAATCCATTAAACGTGACGCATTCAAACCCAAGATTAGCTCATCTCCACAACCACACTTTGATGCTAGTCTTTATATGTTCAGTTTACACTATGGGCATTAAAGTGAAACATTTTAATGAACGCTCAGTTTTCACAACGATTGTGGATCAAAGCTGAATCGACTGCTTTGTTTTCTTCCGTTTCATCTTCTGCATTACACAAGAGATCATCATTATTTCAACACAGGACTCGACTTTAAACCCAAGTCATCGAAGCTAAACAGTTCTACTAGTGCAAAGCTGAAAGGCCAACCAACAGAAAAATATCCTGAAGCTATGAAACTGAAAACTGTTCATTTCCAAACCGAATACAATCCAAAGGATACATGCAGATCATACCGAGTCATCAGTATTTATCGTGATATTCCGAAAAACTCCATGTTATACTTCAGGGCATACATGACCCCAGTGGGAAAAGATCCCCCAACTCTGCAATGTTCTCGGGATCCAGTTAAACAAAACCACATGTGCTTATGTTATTTACTATATCAACATTATGTTATTTCCCCATCCTCAGCTGCTCGCTCATTGTGGATTTATGGTAGAAATTCTTCACTTTTTAACCTTTCTGCAGAGATCCAAGGGGAGTGATAGAACTGGGCTCGGGCTCTGGAGTGGATCTAGGCCACTCAGACAGGCTTTCAAAGAGCCTGGGCCTGATGGGTAGTCTCAGGGTAGAACTGGCTGTAAATCTCTTGACCTGGAGAGTTGAACTTATCAGGTGTGCGCGTCATGTAAAGCCATAAAAGTCTAACAGATGCAGTGCTTTCTTCCGGAACAGTTGATTAATCCTCATGTCTTCACTTTCCACACACACTTTGGGAACAATACACAGACAGAATGCACTGCTTTGAAGGAAAGCCCTGGTAGTACACATGCAGAAATAAACTCCTACCTGTTCCTGTCTCTCCAGCCAGCGGTCCACCATGGGATGATTGGCGCTGAGCGATGACCGTGCTGTCTCTCTCTGGAATTCTCTCTGATTGGCCCAGGTCCCAGCGTCTCGTGGCAGACTGCGGTACGTGTCCATCCCTTTACCCTACAAGAAAAAAAAAAGGAATAGTTTTAGTTTTTACTTTTAATACTGTTACTACATTTCTCAGACATATGCCATGTCTGCTTTTTGTTAAGTAAATGTTTCTTTTCTTACTGAAAAATGCACATCAAGCATTAAAACCTTAACAATAAAGGCTAATCAACCTGCGCTGAATTTGCTCACAACTCTTTTTAAAGACAGACCGGACCACTTTATAGTTGTGAGCTGGTGTGTGTACATCGGTGTATATTCTCGAGCATCTCACACTTCTAATAATCAGCTGTCTGCTTGATGTTTATTCAGCTGTGTAAAAACTAGAACTTTAATCTCAGCCAAACCGATTTACTCAGGAACAAATAAAATACTGAAAAAAGCCAAACAATAACATTTTTAAAGTTATCTAAGTGACTTATATATGTTTAACCAGAGTATCGAAAGACGGCGGTGGGTTTGAAAACTATTTGCCGGGAGTCCGGTGTTCTCACGGGCTCTCGTGAGCCTTGACCCCGGCTCGCTATCGAGCTAGTGGGTAACAGACTTCGGAGCGCTTTTGAAAATATGTGGTGTCTTGATAAACTGAGCAGATATTTGAGGTTTACGCAGCTACATTCTTGCCTGAAAATATGTTAAACTTTTATTTTGTGACCCAGAAAGAATAATAAGAGTAATATTAAAACTAAGTAGCTGCCGCCATTGTTGGAAACTGAGCTGGGCTGCGCTATGAATTCTGGGACACAGCTTCTTCTTCTTCGGGGTTTAACGGCAGCTGGCATCCTTGTACATGCAGTGCTGCCATCTTCTGCTTCAGTCCGTTATTACACTCTTAAATCCTACTACTTCAAACGATGCGTCGACTATTAAATCAGTCGTCGACGATTTTGATAGTCGACGTAATCGTGACTAGTCGACTAATCGTGGCAGCCCTAGTCTTCACACTGACAAACACAAGTCGGTGGGTGTCTGGTGGGCTCGGAGCAAAACATTAAACAGTTACTTTTACAAAAAGAAAAGGAGAGACAGAAGATGTTGGAATTAAAGTGAGTCTATCTGTGGCTCAGCAGAGCTACAAAAACAAGAAAATCAAAGATGTCCAAATAGCAGAGTTGTGGCTTCTGTGGTTAAATACAAGCAAGCTAGATACAACGAGCATCTCTTAGTCGATGATGTTTATTCACACTTATTGGGAGGTGCATCTTAAACAACAGTGTGGAGGTATGTGGCTTTAGGCACAAACCGAGCAGAAGGGTGCAAATGTTCAATGTGATCAGTTTCAGCTTGGGAAAGTACAAAAAGCCATAAAGCAGCTTTTAAGGAGTTCTATGGTGACGAAAACAAGATGTTGATATATAACAGATGCAAAGGAACCTTTAGTGCATTTGTACTAAAAAGACAATGGCATCCCTCATGCAGTTTTGTGTGTGCAATTTCCTTCATTACTGTCAAATTATTCAAAATTAGCTAGCGCAAAGCCATGTCTGGTTTTAAAATCCAAGCACCAACCTTCCTTTCCAGGCTATTTGTGCCAGACGAGTGGCGAGCTTTCAGGAAGCCAGCGGTGGTCGACCAGCGGGTTGGGTTCTTCCTTGATGGCGTCTCATCTGGTTGGACCCGTGACTCACCGCCGCTGAACGGCCCATTGATCATCAGAGCAGGGTCACTGCTGCGCCGGACGTGGAGGGGCATATCTGAGGAACAGGTCATACACCAGGGCGTCAAAGCATTGTTGTACCTTTTTGTTTTTTTACTTTTCAATGGAAAAGTTCCACTTTCATACTTATGTAAAAAACAAAAAACAAACAACAAAAACCCTCGGCTCTATCTGTTAAAGACTATCGGCAAAGGCTGAGGAAGAAGACAGTTTGGAGATGATTGATGTAAATTTGCTGGAACAAATTTTACGTCTCAAACAATGTGGGCTAATAAAAGAAACAGATTCCATTATCATGCCATTGTGAATTAATGTGAATTATCGCCACAAGTCTAATCAGGCAGCCCTGCTTTACTGTCAGTGCATCTCAACCATAACGCAGAGCAGCAGGCTCTGTGTGGGAACAACAATAAGAGGAAGAGCCTATTGAGAAACCCCAGCGTTAGTGGATGCCTTCCATTAAAACTCTTCACTCTGAAAAGTTCCAGTGTGTGGGCGGTGGGCCAAGGTCCAAATAACAACCTCCAACAGGGGCAGCATGCACGAAAACACCGCGGCCCGCGCTTGTACACAAGACACGACGTTATGACAATAAAAATAACCTCTGGAAATTTCCACGAGCTCATTTGATTAGCTGAAAGGGCAGCCATCAGACCACACAGGAGACACGGATTATAAAAGGTTAGAAGTGTTTAAAAAGCCAGAGCGTCGTCTCGGGACGACCACGCCAAGTGTCATGTTCCCATGTTCTCTTCCAAAACATATTGCTGTTTACAAGTTTTCAGATGTTTGGAGATGGTGGTGTGTGCTCATACAGGAAATGCTGTGATCTTCCCAAAGAGTGTGTATCTGAGTCAACAGCTTGTTTTTGTGTGTGTGTGTGTGTGTGTGTGTGTGTGTGTGTGTGTGTGTGTGTGTGTGTGTGTGTGTGTGTGTGTGTGTGTGTGTGTGTGTGT
>NW_024582388.1:1123854-1146972 GCF_018398535.1 Haplochromis burtoni | reverse complement strand
TGTGTGTGTGTGTGTGTGTGTGTGTGTGTATTGTGAGACTAGATTGACTGCGTTTGTCTGTGTGTGTGTGTGTGTTAGTGTGCCTGTTTATTTGTGTTTCCTGACAAACTGGTGAGTTTGCGCATGAGATCATCTAATAGTTTTGTTTAGAGTAGGATGCGTTCACATTAAGTGGATCTTTGTGTGTGTGTTCAACTTGTGTAAAGAATACACATTAATGATGAGTTTTAATTTCGGATGTGCACAAATCAGTGACCAATGTTGTTTATGTTTGGAAGTACTAGAGCCCACAGCTACAGTGGTTGATGAGAGTGTGTAAATGTGTACACTCATGTACTTGGCTCGGTGGTTCTTCTGGGTCATCCAGAGCGTGGGATATGAATCGCTCTGAGCTGTGGGAGGCAGTGGCTCTCTGGGGGATGGAGTTCAGGAGGGGACAGAGTGCGGGCTGCCTGACAGGTCTCAACAACACCTACAGCTGAAACTGCAACTCCCAGGAGGCATTAGGATGCAGGGGTGCTTCCCTCGAACCGATTCACGGTCAAGGCTAATGTGTCCCGAACCCACATCTATAGAATTTGCATCGGCGCTGTGGAAAAAGCTTCGCGCTTTCACGCAGTCACAATGCTTTAAACAAAGACAGGTCGCTACCCTTCTTTGTCATCGCTCATCTTAAATGCCATTGTGATCTCGCGGCACAGCTGCAGTCATTAACCTTTTGTTCATCTTGTCAGATGCAGTGATCAGAAAACAATTATTCTAACTACAGCACAACAGCTTGGTTAATGAGTGCCGGTTAAGATACCGTTCACCAGCTCAAATTTCACGCTACTTCAGACATCTCATAAGTGAGAAAAAAAGAAGTGCATAATGACAGCACCTATGTCATGAACGCAGCTGCAACAAAACACAGAATAAATTACACCAAAGTCTGCATAACTCTTTGAGTACAAGACCTAATCAAATTAAATGAGGAGTTATTAAAAGCAGGTATGTCATTTAGAAGTAATTGCAATATTTAAGGGATGCAGGGCAGTTCGGCAATAACATTCCCACATAAAAACGGGATTTGGGAACTCTAAGGCTGCAGTCCCAAACTTTTTTGCCCCAGGGACCAGTTTAATGTAAGACAATATTTTCATGGACCGGCCTTTAAAGTGTCGCGGATAAATATAATAAAATAAAACAATATGATCAAGACAAAAACTGTGGTATTTTGTAAATATAATAATAAACATGAATTCACTGTGTAATTGTGTAACTTTATTAGCAGCGTCCTCTTGAAATGCGTCAACAACATTGAGAGTAACATCCTCCTCTCTGCCCCTTAATGCTCTCTGGTCGCTATGGTAATGGGTAAATATTTCTTTCAAAATAAGACACACAACTACAACACGGGAAAAGACCCAGGGAAACTGAGTTAACGATAAAAAACCCGAAAACCATAAATTTCACACCTGAGCCTCAACTCTTGCGGATCGGTACCGGTCCCCGGGGGTTGGGGACCACTGCTCTAAGCCATGATTACGGTCCCCATACAGCGTACTTTGATGTATGTCAAATGTATGATGTATGCAAAAAGTTCCTCAAATAATTTTTTTTTGCTGGTCTTCATTACAGCTAGTTCACACAAAACAAATGATGCTTCTTCATCCCCGACACAAACAGAGCTCTGTTTTTACCTCCGTCTATTCATATCAGGTTGTTTTGGGGATTTTTACCATTTGCACCAGTGTGATATGGAGTGAAATCATTTTATGCCCAATTTTTGTTGTTTTGTTAGTTGACACGGGTCAAAGCAGCAATCACGCTGTGAGATGGCCAACCTTCATTTGATCCCAGGCCATCTCTGATCACAAGACAAGATGCAACAGCCAACTTTCACCATCACTGTGCAACAAAAGACTACTGCTCTGGAGAAAAAAAACCTAAAGAAATCATCACAATTATTTCACTTTGATCATCTCTCATGTGGAATAGCGCAAAATCACACAGGGTACACCAAGCTCAGTTTTTTTTGCTATGTTCAAAAATACAATCTTTTTCAAGTTGGCATCTGAAAGCCTCACACATCCACAACAGTAGTATTGTCCCTTAATTATTATTTTCTTATCTGCAGAGGTTTTTCAATTTAACAAAGCCAAGAAAATAACATCAATCCATTTGTGAATTTCGATAGAGCTCTCTGTCTAATAAGCTTAATCATTTTTCTTTTAAGCTCCTGGGCCGAACAAGAAAACTGGCAAAGCCCCACAGAGTCCAGCGCTTCTCATCTCCTCTTCTCTCCAACATAAATCAGTGATTGAAAGCTAGTCTCATTAGGGTGCTTATGAAAAAAATAATCGAATTCTTTCTCTTCCATGTCAGACATTTTTCTTAAAACCCATTAAAATTCAGCTGATGAGATTCTGAGTCGTCAATTAAGCAGGGTTAGAATTTATTATGAAGAAAGTTAAATTGGACGTATCTGGCAGGTGTGATTGTAGCAGAGATGTCAATTTCTTACTGAAAATTCACAATCAGCATTCTCATCCAGAAACGCAATTAGGGCTAAAGTGACCTCCGTCACACTGTGTGTGTGTGTGTGTGTGTGTGTGTGTGTGTGTGTGTGTGTGTGTGTGTGTGTGTGTTTGAGACCAAGAGAAAAGGAAAATTGTGCTGTCTCTGTCAGTGAATGCTATTTCAAAGGTCGTTAGTGAATAAGACAGTAGAGGGCTTTGGTGCTAATTAAAAGATTGTAATGAAAAAAACTCCTTTTAACTTTTACTCTTTCTGATAACTACACATAAAGGTGCTCGACACATCCAGTCTACAGGTAAACAAGCTCTATGCTAAAAGTGAAAAATCTTAATCAAACTTCTAGTTTAGTGCAGGAGCCTACTTTACAGTGCTGCTGTGATCACTACATGCTAACACGCTAATTCTCTGTCTAAATAAGACTGAGCTAGCTAGCTAGCATTAGCATTAGCTGACAACTACCCGCCTCCAAAAGAGACCACAAAAACGCAGCACCAACAAACAAATAAATACAAAGAGAAAAAGAAAGGCAAACATGAGCCTTCGATTTGTTTTAATACAGTCTGTAACTATAGATTTACTTTAATATCTTTTTGTCTGCATCCTATTCATTTAAAAAAAAAAAAAAAAAAAAAAAACTTGGTATGAATTAGACGCATTTCTTTTGGACCAAAAAAATATTTTGAATTTATGATTTTCTCTATTTTTGTTATTCAATTTTATATTAATAAAACCATATTTTTTTTTATATCAACTGTATTCAACAGACGGTGAAGAGAGGACAGGAAAGCAGGGGCAGACATGCGGCAAACAGTGTTGCCAACTCCTCAGCAAGGAAAATCGCTATTGGCTGTCCTAAAAGTCGCTAGAAGTCGCTAAATGACGTCATCGCCTAATTTGCATAATTGGTCATGCTAATATAATTGTAACCTACGTTGTTGGAGAGAGAAATAACATCAGGGAAGAGACAGAGTAAAAAATGTCCTAAATGCATTTAGAATTTATTTAGAACTACAAATTAAATTTATTTTAGCAATTATTGCTTTTTGTAATGTCACAATTCCAACCCTGCTCCTTTATCTGGGCTTGGACCGGCAAAAGTGGCCCGAAATAGGCACTCTGGTGGAGTTACACTGTGTGTGTGTTTATAAGTAGTTGTAAACCTGATCCACAAAACAGCATAACAGTAAAAGAAGAACTGTCTGCGTTACAGTCAGTGCGGGAGCAGCGGCTTCGCTCATGCGCGATTCATTTGCAGTTCGGACGCATAGGTGTGAACATCTTCTGCCCTGATAGCAGCTGGGGGAGGACTATCCTCCGCCCGTGAGCGCTTTGGAACGGGCTGCTTGTTGAGAGTAAAAGCGATACCCGCTTTCACGTCAAAAAGTCGTCATAAATAAGTCTCCAATAACACCAGAAAAAGTCGCCAGATTTGTCGCTAGTCGCTTTTTTAGAAAAAAAAAAAAGTCGCTAAGGGGGTCTGAAAAATCGCTAAATATAGCGACAAAGTCGCTAAGTTGGCAACACTGGCGGCAAAGGGCTGCAGGTCGGACTCTACGCTAACCCGGGCCAGCTGCTCTCAGCTGCATGGCATGTGGTCGCCCGCTCAACGTACTGAGCTAAACTGGCGCCCATAAAACCATAATTATTAATTATTCTAATACAAATAGAAGGAACACTTCTTTCACTTTAGGTAGTCTGATAGAAATATGGACGGGTGGTGACGGTTGTCTTTCTGTATATTTGCGTGTACATGTTTGCTTGCTTCTGTGCAAAAGATCTCGCTTGATCCGAATTGACAAATCACCTACACGAGTCACTTTCCCATCCAAACTCAGAGTAATTGCAGTAGAAGAAGCGACTTGGCCAGCGAAACTGCAGAGGTGAATGGCCTCAGCGTCACATTTGATTTAGGAGGCAGCGAATAGAACCAATTAGCCACTTTGGCCGGGGATCAAACGGCTATCTGTGTCTGAAAATAAAAAATAAAAAAGGCACCTCCTGTCCAATTAACAAAATTTATGAACAGGGCGACGGTACGGCTGGGACGTGATAAGGTGATTTGTTGTGTTTTCTCTATACTGCTGTGGTTGATGACATTTGACTCCAATGAAGATGATAACGTGAGGAATATAAGACGAACTGAATTAAATATTAATCAGCCAATGTTGCAGTTCCTGATTGTATCTTTAGGGTAATGATCCATCTGTCAAAATAATGCATGCCTGTGCTAATAACCCTAATGGTATTTGATCCAGAAACGCGTGTTCTCCAGTCTCGCGACTTACTGGTGCGCAGGGCCGAAGGCGTGACCTCGATCTCGCTGGCGGCCTGGTAAGGCTGGAAAGCAGAGGCTCCACTGCCTGCGCTGAGGTCTGCAGCAAACAGGTCGGGGCTCTGGGTGCCTGTGGAGCTGGCACTGGTGCCATCACCACCATGATGGGGTTCCTGTTCATCATATATAGCTATTAACTGCAGGAAAAAGGAAAAACAGAGGAGAGAGCACAAAAGGTCAGATTTCAGAAATATGCAGCTTAATGTTACACCGCAGTATCGAAGTAATATAGCACAGGAAAAATATATATTTTTTAACTTTATGGAATGACAATGCTTAGCTGTAATCTGGATATAGAGAACAATTACAAAGAAGGTGCAATGACAGGAAACAAAAAATGATAAACACCTAAAAAGAAGAAGATGATAATGATGAACGACTCTTTTGTAGCGATACCCACTCATTTTCCCTTAGACTTGAAATTAAGCAGCATTCATGCTTTTCCCCCCATATTTAAAACTACACGGGAAAGGAGAGACTTCATTATCTGCAAATCTGATTTTAATCCATTTAATCCAGGAAGAGGCAAATAAGAATAATTAAAACACAGCACACTGTGTGATTTTTGAAGGTAGGCATTAACACCAACTGAACCACACTGGCTCAAAAATCAGTCCTAATGGGTGTAATCAGGAAGTCCAAATCATAGCTGGTGTTCTATAAATGTAGAAGTGGCTTCCCTGAAAACATGCACAGATAAATAGAAGACATGGTGGTCCTTCTCGGCTCAAATGCACGGGGACCGCACATAAAGTCCAAAGGAAAATTGAGGTGATTTAGACCCCCCCCCCTATTTTATTCTATGACAGAGACACACTCATTATGTCCAATCATATTCTCCCTCCACTCAAAAAGCTTCGTCTTTCACTCCACGTCTTTATGTTCAAAGACCTCACAGATCTGATTAATTCCAGCCTCTGCAGAGTCCCTTTATTAGATTAAAGATTACATTCATGCCATCTCTCTGCGACTCTGTGCTCAGCTGGCTTCAGTTAGCTGAGGAGAAAATGAAAAATCCATCCAACACGTGCCAATTCAAGGGATGTGATCCGAGCGTCCCTCGAGGTGAGATCTGATGCAGAAGCACGACTGTGATAAGGTTTGCCCCTAATGCACAAAATATTAACCACATTCAAAACTAGCACACGTGCTCAACCGCTCAAACATCTTCAAGACATCACTTCACTTTATCTGGGTTTATTGACATGATCCTAACCAAAGGACACGCCTGAACTTGAAAGAAAAACTGACCAAAAGCAGCTAGCCACAGACAACATTCTAATTTCACCTCAAGGAAAATATATATATTTTTAAAATACCATGCTGTGTGTGAAAAAAAGATATGTTTTTGCAAGGGCTCTTTGAAGATCAGTAATAAGGGTTTCCAGGTTTATCGATTTTATTTAGCGTCAGAAATAGATTTTCCTCTTAGAGGAAGAGTTTCAAATGAAGCCAGTTTAACATTTATAAGAGGAGGGAATTCAAAAGGAGAAGCACTTCACTTCTTCGAAGCAAGCAGTTCTTTAATCAACAATTTTAGTTGCATATGCATCATGAATACTGCTTTTAATATCATGGGCTAGAGCTAATCAGTAAGGTAACACTCAGGAGTATGAAAGCAAAACAATCACTACAAGCGAAGGTGTCTACATAAGAAGCCTCGCTTCGACTGCAGTCAGAGGAGAAAATCTTTTATACTAATCTCAGGAAGTTCTGATCTTACACCGTGCAGAAACACGGTCTAATTTCACTACGGGCAACCAAGAGAGAAATTCTGTTTCAAACTGACCCAATTCTGATCAGCGATGACAAGAGTCCATCGCAAGCGCTCAAGTGCAAGTGGTCACACCGGGACATCCAAGCAGCGATTTAAAAAAACAGCCGCCACTCAAACCAAGGTCGAGGGGCGCCACTGGAGAAATGACCAAAGAAGATCAGCCAAATTTCTATTCCATGCAGTTTTTGACTTTTTTATGGGCATAGACGGGGAACTAAAGGGTCACACCTCGCCGTTTATGAGCGTACGGTACAAAATGACTGGAGGGTTCTTTTAAAAGTAGTATATTTGTATGTAACGTATGACTAAAATAAATGAAACCAATTCCATGGTGGAGTCGTTGTGCATCTATTGCTTCAATGATTCTCACAAGTAACATCAAAGTCCAAACATCATCTTCATCACACTAAAGATGAAAAGAAACTGTAAGAACAAAATATTAACACTTCAAGACATTCAGGCTGCATACAGTGCAAATTAAAATACATCACGTTCTCTAAATCTCTCTCTCACACACACACACACACACACACACACACACACACACACACACACACACACACACACACACACACACAAATAAAAAGAAATGCATTGATACACACACAATTACATCTAGAGACACAAAGACACCCACAGAATCCATTAAAACACACACACACACCATTCAAATCCAACGACCATTTTTCCAGCACATTAAACCTTCATTTCAGCCACATTTAGCCTGAGAGCTGTGGAGTTTTATAGCTTGCTGGACAGGCTCCCCTGGTGAGAGAAACACACTCTCCAGGGCACACACACAAACACACACACACACACTTAAAAACATTTACAGACCTCAACACTCATTTTTCCCCATTAGTCCCTTTACATAAACGCAAACACATTTACTTCAAATTACAGCTCGCTACAGCCAGAGGCTAATGTGAGCGCACGTTAATGAGGATTACAAAGGTCAAAGGGCGAGGCTATGTGTGCGCTGCAGAAGTAATGAAAGTGCGAATAAAGACAGAAAAGAAAGAAGAAGAGGTGAAAATAGTGGACTGACAAGTAAAACAGGTGTGTGTGCTCAGGTGCGAGCGTGTGTGCGCTTTAGTGAGACTCATGAGAAAACGGAGTGTGTGCTGTGTGTTTGTAATTGTGTGTTTTATGTGTACAAATCTATATAAACCTGTGAGTGTAGTCTGCTGCTCCCTCATTAAAGCTCAGTTCAGGCCACAAGGGCTGAGTCAGCAAACTCCCTGCCTCCCCGGGCTACTCCCCGAGGGCACCACAGAAGAAGAGCTCTCAACCCCATGTGCTTTTTCAGCCCATGTGGCTGTTATTACATGGTAATCGGTTCAGCTGCAGCGGGCACTAAAAATGTGTTCAGGCTGAGCTTACCTGATATCGCTCAAAGTAGAAATAATCTGCAGCAATTAGCATTGCAAAAATAAAAGCCGTACAGCGCTGGGATATCTGACAAAAAACAGCAGCAATCATAAAACCTGTTGAGACATACAAATATCTGCCGCTAAAGCCATTTTGGGCAGATCGTTAATCACATTCGCCCATTATCCCTGACGCTTTTCTGCATTATTATTATTCTATGGCATTAAGCTCCCAGTCTTTGACGCCTAAAAAAGCCTGCAGGGACCTCAAAGTTTTTCGCATAATTTAAATTATTGAAACCCAGAAACAGTCACTGGAAGTATTTGCATTGCATTGTTTTCTACACGGCATACAAATTGCGCATGTACGGGACCATTTGCTTACAGTGAATACATCCATATGCAGATGAGTAGATAGTAATAAACATTTTTCAGTACAAAAACAAACGCTTGCTGCGGGGTACACCAATAAGACACAAACGTTGCAAGAGTGTAGCTGCTAAAAAAACACTTAACTAGCAAACACGCCTCAAGCTTTCAGAAGGAACTGTCAGGAATAAATGCTGTTCAAGAAAAGTCCCCAAGAGTATTTTTTTAAACCCCAAAATATGCATTCAAGTCTTAATTTGCATTCCCATGAAAAGCTTGTATCAGATTGCAGCAAGCGGCATGCGCCAAACTTTGGAAGGGTGGAATTATTTAAGTCGTAACAATATGAGCAGAAGATTGGTGGTTTGGAATGTCATATTTCCTACTAACATGTCCATCATTTGAATGCAGCACAAGACTTCAAGCTTAATGTTCCGCTCGAGTGTCATACGTAACGCTAAAATGCACAGTAAAGTAAAAATGTTTAAACAAAAATTAAAAATACATTACTTATAATCCGAGTTGACTTTCAGTGTCCCGGTGGATTTGGCTTTTGGCTGCTATTACTTTACACGCTGAATAAGGTCAAAGGGAACATCAGCTGTTGCCAGACTTCCCTTGGAAACTGACCAAACATGGGTTTTAAATAAGTGAATATGCCGTAGCTTCAGCAGTACAGGGCAGCGTTGTGACTGACAGATGCTCCCTCGAGGTTACGTGTTATTTCTGTCGGAGGTTTTGAATTGTTGTCTGCGAGCTAAGAAACAGCCCCGAGTCAAAGCTAATTGCTGAGGTTTGTTGACAAGCGCAGCCCTGACCCTGCCACAGGAGAGCTGCTTAAACGCATAGGAGCGCACGCTCACAGGCGCACACACACAACAACACAAGGGTGACATCCAATTAGCAAGGTTCTGAGAAAAACAGAGGATGTAGAGTGAGAATTAGGTGTTGATTGGTCTGTGGAACTGTGTCAATATGTGGAAGACAACAAAAATAAATATGTAACCTGCTGTTTGCAAGGCACTGTGTATTTTTCACTTGTCTTTCAAAGTAAGAGTACTTATCGAAAACAACTACATTTGCAACTTTTCCTTTGTGTAACTTGCCATTTGTGTTATTAAGAATCTAATAACAAAAGAAATATGAAACTAAAGGACTTCAGATTAAAGGAAAGAACTTTTATGGTAATTATAAAATCCAAATGAAAATGATTTGCAATCCATCCGGCTTTATTATGTGCTACATTTCTGCATAGCTCTGCAATTACACCTGCAAAACTCGAGTTGACCTGAGGTTTCTATGCACTGCTGATATTCTTGCCCACTGAGCTGAGCAGAATAAATCAGAGATGGAGCTAACAGTAAACACTGCAACACACTAGGGCTGCCACGATTAGTCGACTAGTCACGATTACGTCGACTATCAAAATCGTCGACGACTGATTTAATAGTCGACGCGACCTTTGAAGCTTTGTAAGATCACAAAAGACGCAGGAATAAGTAGCAGGATTTAAGAGTGTAATAACGGACTGAAACAGAAAATGGCAGCACTGCATGTACAAGGATGCCAGCTGCCGTTAAACCCCGAAGAAGAAGAAGAAGAAGAAGAAGAAGCTGTGTCCCAGAATTCATAGCGCGGCCCAGCTCAGTTTCCAACAATGGCGGCAGCTAGTTAGTTTTAATATTACTCTTATTATTCTTTCTGGGTCACAAAATAAACGTTTAACATATTTTCAGGCGAGAATGTAGCTGTGTAAACCTCAAATATCTGCTCCGTTTATCAAGACACCACATATTTTCAAAAGCGCTCCGACGTTTTCAGAGACGTCTGTTACCCACTAGCTCGATAGCTAGCCGGGGACAAGGATCACTAGAGCCGTGAGAACACCGGACTCCCGGCAAATCGTTTTCAAACCCACCGCTGTCTTTTGCTACTCAGGTTAAACATGATATATGAGTCACTTAGATAACTTAAAAATGTTATTGTTTGGCTTTTTTTTAGTATTTTATTTGTTCCTGAGTAAATCTGTTTGGCTGAGATTAAAGTTCTAGTTTTTACACAGCTGAATAAACGTCAAGCAGACAGCTGATTATCAGAAGTGTGAGATGCTCCAGAATATACTCCGGTGTCCTGTTATATTTTAGATAGCAAGGAGTTTATTAAACTTCACTGAAACAACCTGCAGATTTCATTAAAATTTAATAAACTATCATCTTGTCTTTATCTTTAGTTAGCACATACCTGAAACACTTAAAGCTGTAAGCTAATGATAGTTATATAAGAGCAGATGCTGCTGGTGCAATAAGCTGTACGTTTTATGTCCAATGGATGATGATGTGATTAGTCGACTAATCGCAAAAATGATCGGTGACTAGTCGACTATCAAAATAATCGTTTGTGGCAGCCCTACAACACACACACACACACACACACACACACACACAAATAGCAGACCTAGATATAGACTAAGTTTGTACACAGACTGCTAGAGCTAAGAAAACCAGAAAATAGCACCTAGCAAGTCAGGAATATTACACATGGCGGTCACACTTGTCATAAGCTGGATCATGTTAGCAACAATGGGTGTATGCCAGGTGGAAAAAATGGCTGATTCTGGTCTTCATATGAACAAACAATAAATAAACAAATCAACCAATCAATCAATCAAAAACCAAAAAACCCAAGCAGATGACAGTTAAGAGTTAGCAAAGAGGTATTTTGGAACAATTTTCTCTAAAACAAGTCCAATAAAAACATAATTTGCTGACGGGCTGTACTGCCTCCCTAACATAATTTAAGTAAAGCCTCTGAAATGTTGGAAAAAGATGCAACTCTCTCTTCATTCTATAAATCCCTTTTTAAAGCACAGATTGATGTCACATAGCAAAAATATAGCAGGACGTTGGCTAACACAGCAACAGTAAATTCTCAGGGAAACTTGTGTGCAACTGTAGAAATCACAGTATGGAATACTAGAGCAGTTATGAACTAATTCAGGTGAATCAGTTTAATCCAACTTTATTTACACACTGTAAAATCACAATAACAATGAGATAATATGTGTTAAGCAGATTTGCCAAATGCTGTCCTTCGATACTTTTATCAACTTGTATCCCCTTTCTTGCACTTAGATTCCTTTATATACTCAAAAACTAACAATTACTGAAGAGCAAATTACAGTGGAAAGTGTGAGTCAGCCCACTTTTCAGCAGTCACTTTCAGCTCGTAAATCATCATCATAACTCTGGCTAGAACAATATGCTGGCAGCGGGGCCAGAGAGAGGAAACCAGAGGTTTCTCAAAGGGGAATTAATCCTCACGGATGTGTGTTGGGGAGAGGATTGAATTTAGCAAGACGCAGTCACCGCTTGTGCCACATCAGCAATTGCCCATTTTTATTTCATCGAAATTCCCCAGGCTATTGCGGTGCGACCGTCCAAAAGTTACACTTGCCTTAGTTCTGGCTATCAACTCCAAAACATAAATCTTTCCAAGTTGAGCCTCCATCTATCGAGCATTTGATTTATTCCCCCGTCACATAAAATAACGTCAAGTCATTACAGTTTCACATAGAATTATATTACATCAACAGACCGCATTTTCCCTCATGTCAAGCTCCACATTGCTCCTCTGTTCTTTCATAAGATTTATTTAATCTAAACTGTATATATCAATAAACGCAGACGCATAAAACGAAAGTGAGCTCGACTGATTATTTGAGCAGAGGGGAAATTATGCTTGTCATACACACTGCAAATGACAAGACGTTGGATCCTGACACGATACCAAATGTGTCGCTGAAATTATAAATGAAAGACAGGATTAAAAATGGTGATAAAACTGATTATTTTTATTATTAGTAATTTTCAGTTTAACAAATTCTCTCTTTATGTGTTAACTCTCTAATGCATGGGCACTGCTCGTCAAATTACAAGCAGACACTGGTATCTTAGATTGTTATCTACTTTCACAGGTCCCAGTTTGCGTTTATGTTCTGCTGGTTTGGTGCACTGACAGTCCAGAATGAAGCTAAAGGCTAAAAATGTAATAACGTATGAAAGGAATTGAAATTTTTCAGATATAAATATTGGTAGAAGGCTATTTCAAGCCAAAATCAAAGAGCTCAAACGTTTCTTTTGAGTTATTCTTCGCCATCAAAGATTACCCTGATTCTGGGAATCAAAACCTTTCAGTTCTTTGGCTTACATTATACCAGTTTCAGACCAGGAAGTAAGAGGGCAAAAAGGAAAACCGCCAGCGAAATGAAGGAAGTAACCGCTAAACTTTCACCTACACAGCTGTGTAATCCAAAGCATGTCGTCCTGACTCTCCTCTCAGGTCAAGAAACAGCAGCCTGGAACAAATTTTCTTGGTTACACACTTTATGTCGAAAGTGCGAGGTTGCAACAGGCCTTTTCCCAAAAGCAACAGCCATCAAAGCCCTCACCATCAGCTCGCCCGAGCCAAAACCCACACGGTGCAGACAGGCAGTGACCAATGTTACTCCTGGGTCAGTATACCACAGTATTTATGTGAGGAGTTTAGTTTCAAAATGAGATATCTAGCGATGCGGGAAAAGACGAGACACACCATCAGTTTTAAAGAATGGTTGCAACTTAAAACCTCAGATGACAGTATGATAAAACTCCAAGTTTTTAAAAGATGAACTTTAGATCATTTCTTATTTGAAAATAGATATTTACTTTAAATATTTAAAAATGAAGCACATACTTATTTTGTCATTACATCCATTTCTTTCACTCATGAAATCTGAGGTTTGGGAAACAGGAGGAACACGACTCTTGACAGGTTCATTAGGTAAAAGCAGGAAACCGACTGTACATTATGTCTTTCTTTAGAACCCTAAAAAAGGTGAAAACGCTGTGACAAGAGTTATGGTTACATGGTTTCTGCTACATCAGTAACATATACATGAAGGCGGCGAGAGCAATTTATCAAAAGTAGGGAAAGAAGACGTTTGACTTGTAAACTGAGAGGTTCGTGAAAGTTTTTAATGTAGCTGGTGGTGGAAAGCTGTACGGCGAGGTCATATAAAAAGGTACATTATCACATATCTGGTAGGATATATGGTATTTTCCTCAGCTTTTATTAACAAAAGGAAAAGCATGTGGCTTAAAACACAGCCTCTGGTATGAATCCGAGACCTTTAGAACCAACTGGAACAGTAAAGACCGTCTTATTTCCCAGGACATTAAATACTGAAAATAAGGAGAACTGAGTGAAAATGGGGATGACGATGGTGGGGAATCTGGTAGGGAGTTAGGCCCCGATTATGAGATGTATTTGATGGTCTCGGAAAGGCAAATGCCGTTCGGTCTGCCTTCGCCACAGGATGTCTGTGGATGCAGATGGGATGTGCCAGGGGAACTGTACAGTAGTCACGGAGCGACAAAGAGTTAGCTGTTCCAAGCTGCTAAAAGTAAATCAGGTGACCTTGTTAAGAATAAGAATCCTTTATTATCATTATGGGTTCACAGAATAAAAAATGTTAGATTTACTTTCCCCAAATACATACTGTTGGCAGAAAGCTCACAAAAATGTTGTTTTTGTAATAGCTAGAAGCAAAAATCATTGGCAAAACTGAAATTTGATTAGTATCTAGCATCTGTGCCTGACTAATCAGTTTAGGGCAATATACAGAGGAGCCTGTCACTTCTAACTTGTCACGTACGGGTGCACGTAAACGAACCTCTTGGCATCACATATAAACACCAAGCTGCTCATAGTGTCTAAACCTAACCAATTCCGGTTTGTTCAAAGCTCCCACACACGACACAAATGATGGCCTTCCTCAACTACAACCTCCTGAGATTCCTAACGTAGCTTCTGTAGCTCTTTCAACAAGGACCGCTGAGGAATAGTGCATCAACGCAGGGACGACATCCTCCAATTAAAACACAGTGGAAAGTCTCATGCATCACAATGAGTCCTATCTCACTTTGTGTGTAATAAATCTATCCTCCAAAAATATATATTTCTATTAAAAACGTCATAACTGACATCAGAGTACACTTGCTTTTCTAAAGCTTCCCTTTCAACACATCGCTGTCCTTGGAGCATTAAATGTGTATTCAGAGCCACTACTAGATTCTTGCATTAACTTCACAATGCAGTTAATGCAAGAAGTGCTGGATATAAAAGTGTTTCGTTATTCTGAAACACTCCTTCACAGTCACCAGATATCACTCCAATCCACTCACATCTACAAGGTTCAGAAACACAAATTTAAGACTTTGTGGGAAATCACTGGAGAAGAGCTCCCAGAGACTAGAGGAAGTTGTGTAAAGCAAATTCGAAGCGTGCACTATGAACGAAACAAATACGAAACACGTTTACTGCCCACAAACGCCACTTTTCCCTACATACTTTTACTTTGTTTTCTCGACAGTGTGCAATCCTTAATTACTTAAGTCTGCGTAAAATAGCGTAAAGTTCAAGATGTCTGATTGTTTAAAACTTTCTCTTGCTTTTTAATTTAATTTGACTCATTTTTGTACTCAGAAAAGAGTGTTGCAACAATTAGTCTTTGTGGAAAAGTGTTAATCTGAGCAGCACAAGCCAAAGGGGCAGTGGTTTGGATGTGTGACTGATGTGACTAAGATTAGCTGAGGTTGCCAGACGAGCAATGCAACCCCAAACTCCCACAGAGACTGGGTGAGCTCAGGCAGAGCACGCAGTAACCTTGACCTCAATGAGTTTCACAAAAAACACACAAAGGAGAAGGAGATGTATTAAACACAGGGGAAGGAGACCCGACACTGACCAGGTGCGAGCCAACCTTCCCAAACCTTTCAAACATCCACTCCAAAAAACACCTTCGTGCCGTTTCGTTCATTCAGTTTCTCATTCAAAACTCAATCTGACACAAAAACACATTCATTTGTGAGAAAGCACACATTTAGGATTACTGTGTAATAGAATTGGGGACAGCTCAGACCAGTGTGAAACAATCCCAGTCACACTGATGACCTACTATCCATTTCACTTTAATCCAGACAATAGAAAACATGTGGGGGGAAAGCAGTGTGCAGCCTGAGTCGAGGCCAAACGGACAAATGAAAACGGCAATCAGGCAGAGCCAGGAGGGAGTGAGGGAGCGAGGCACTGAAGGCAATTCATTCTCCAAAATGAGAGCAGGGCTGAGCTGTGACTCGTATTCCCTGAAAGATACTCCCCTAGTACACCGCTTTTTACTCAACTCAAGTTCTACTGAACTTTGGCCACATGTACGGAAACAGTACTTGCAAAATATTTACTTTGCATAGCCATATACTTTTATCTTTGATTTCTTTTCTTAAATATAAACTTGAAGACAGGTTTTGGAAGACATTTGTCTTCTGATCTGATCTGGAGCATTGAGGTTTAATGGTAAGGAGGAAAGACATTAACAACAATGAAACAATTGTTGCTGCCCATCAATCAGGGAAGGATCATAAGGCCATTTCCAAACAATTTGGAGTCCATTATCCACATGTGAAAAACACTTAAGACAGTTGCTAATTATCCCTGGATTGGCAAATTCACCCCATTGGCAGACTGCGAGATACTCAGATAAACTGGAAAAAACTCAAGAGCTACAACTCAGACTCTGCAGGTTAGCACGTAAAATATTAAAGTTCATGGCTTGTTTGGAAAGGTTATGGCCTTATGGAACAGTATTCTTTGGACAGACAAGACCAAAGTCAAGGTGCATGGACATAATGCACAGTGTCATGTTTGGCAAAAGAACATATCAGCACAAACACCTCATACTAACCATCAAGCACAGTGATGGTGAAAAAGGAAAGAATCAAGGTGTTGCAATGACCCAGTCATGTCCAGACCTCAACCTGACTGAAATGCTGTTGTTTATAGAAGCCAAGCAGGTATAGAAGCAGGTGACCCACATAAGGCTTCTCCAAAGGCTCAGGTTTAAACCTCCCATTCTCTCCACTAATATGGCTTAGACATTTTAGCCAGGCTGCTGGAGAGGAGAGTCCATCCATTAGTCAAACCTCAGGGGAGAAACAGTGTGGCTGCAGTGATGCTGCTGCCGTACCAGTCAGTGTGTTCTTTATTGCTGTATTTAAATCACTTTGGTGAAAATGTATTGCCCCTCCAAATTCATTTCAGTAATTACTTAATGAATACCTACTAACTAGTTATTTATGACTCAATTATTTGATGTATTTATCTTTTACAATCATTTAAATCTGGTTATATGAAATAAAAGATTTTTTCTATCGACTCCCACCGTGGAGTTTTATTTCAGGCTCATCTTCTCTTGTCAAATTAGAGAAGCCTTGTTCTCAACTGAGCCCCATCTGCTCATTCACTTACCTGCGACAACTAAACTGACTATTCTGGATATCTGAGCTTTAAAAAAACAACAACACTGAGAGTGCGGACAGTCTTTCAGCTGGGTGAGAAGTGTGTTTAATTTAAGCTGCTGAAAGCTGATAGATGTTGATACAGCACAAAAAAAGAAAGAAAAAAAATCCAAGTGAATAGAAACACACAGACCATTTCCTATGGCCAAAAACCTGATACTGCACGCTGAACCCATTACTGAAACCTCTGTAAGAGTTAAATATCCTCTGGTTTGGTGGGTAGAGCAAAATACATCTATCGGCATGAGCACAGCTTCGTTTCTCATTGAGGCTGCCCGCTCTAAAAACAAAATAATCTCCATCATCATCATCATCAACTTATCACTCATGTCATTGACTGCTTTATATACGTTGTATTCACACTTACAGCCAATTTAGAATCACCAACTCCTTAACATTCATGTCTTAGAACTGTGAGAGGACCCCAGAGTAAGGCTGCACCACCACTGCACCACCACTCTGACAAGTTTGGTGTATATACACTAACAGCAGGCAGATTCTGGTGTTCACTGTAAACTACAGACTGCAGGAGGAGTTCTTTCTATTTCAATATTACTGGAAGTACAAACTAGCCCTGACCACTTCTTCAAACTTAAAATCATTCTGTAACAAATATATACATAAATTCAGTTGTTAGATATCTAAACATTCAATCCCCACTAACATTCTTATCCAAACTGGCCTACTTTTTTTAAAATCAGCTGTCCAGGACTAAAAGGTTTTGGATCTTGAAATCATGTTTTCTGATATGAAATCCCCACACAGTTGTACCGAGCTCGGAGGCTGTTTCTGCAGAATAAACCTTGTGAGCTATGGACAGTTTTTCACACAGCAGCTTCAGGGCCGAACTGTGTGGTGATCCGTCTCTATCATTTCAGTTACCAGAGTAAACAACCCAGACAAGCCAGTGCTGCTGGCTAAAAGAAAATATACAAAATAGCACAAGGAAAATCTGTTAGTCTGCTCAGCAATGCTCACTGATATATTGTGCACCATATCTGGTGAACCAGTTGTATATTTGTAAAGTAACCACGACTGATCGTTTTAGCTCTTACCTTTGTGAGCCTAAAGGAAAGGTCACTACATTTTTAAGCTCAACATAAATTTTTGGAACTCACATTAGACTAAATAACAAGTAGAAAACCAAGCCTGAACCGAGCACACACCAGCCTAACATATCCTTGTGAAACCTGATCTGACGGAGATGGCACCAACACACTTTACGTCCTGTATTGATCACCACTCCTGCCATCAAACAGAGATAAGGAGATAAAGACGAGGCTGAAAAGCAAACGGGGACTCCTTTAATTGAACGGCCACACAACGGTGTGTGTGTGTGTGTGTGTGTGTGTGTGTGTGTGTGTGTGTGTAGATAAGCTGGTTCTGGGTTCTGGGTTGAGGGGGTTGTAAGCTAGCAAACTAATGAGCACCATACATCACATGCTATCACTGTTAATCACACTTAGGGCTATATTTAGCCATTTAGCTTTAATTACCCGTCTTCCATAGAGGTAATCAGTACTTAGTAGGCAACACGTAGTCGGCGATACTGAGTCTAGGTCTGTGTGTGGACGTTTACGTTTATAGGTGTGTTTTAGGTAAGACAATCTACATGAAAATAAGAGCTCTTGGGAGGAACCTGTGGCTCTCACCATAAACTCATAAAGCTAACAGGTCATCTTAGGTTTCAGTGCCACAGTCCTTGGAATTGCTTTGGTTGCTAGATGGTTGCAACAGTCGCCAAAAATCTTCATGAAAGGCGCTCACTTGTGTGAAAACTTTGCTTTAAGAAGAGTGTATTTTACTTTGAAACCAAATGGTGTCCATTTCCTGTGTTGCACTTTTCACAGTTTCATTACTGCTTAGTGAGTAATTTGCAAATATTTACAGACAAGTTGGCGTCTTCCACTCAGCCTACAGCAACTTGCAACCAAAGCAACCCCAAGGAGGTGCTTGGTACTGTACAGTATCCCACTTGCTTGCTGTTGTTATCACCTAGAAAGCAAACGTCTAGCATCCACTTGTTAATCAGTTGTAGAGTACACACTTTTCCCACACTTATAGCACATATTTACACACCAGTGGTTGCAGGGATCACCAACAGGTCTCTAGCAGCACCTGGATGATGCTTTAGCAGTAATTTCACGATGACTCCAAGCAACCTCGAGCAACCAACTGGTCAGGGAATACACATTTTTGGCATCATGAACAGTGGTTGTCAGATGGACCTTCGGTTAAAAACTCATGAACTATGGCTACAGAAATCAAAACACCAATCACTTACAGCCAACCACTTACTTACACTTACTTACAACTACTTTGAGATTACATAAAAAGGTCTAAATTCAAATTTGAAAGACATTAATAGACATTCCTTGTTTATGTTTTGCTGTGATGGCTTCCATTTTCATGAGAAAACACACATCTTCATCTTAAACAACGGCTTTTCCCGTTTAGCTGACAAAAAAATGTGCAAGTGTAGAACAAAGGTCTTACTTTTCCTCCATGTGCCTATTTCACAACAACAAACGTGTTATTCATTTTACTCCCATTACGTAATATGAGAAACAGACAGCACACTTACTGGATGTGTCCTGAAAAAGAGAGAAGTAAACAGGTGACTCTAGGGCTGTTCGATATAACGATATATATCGGATGACGATATAAAAAGGTCTATCATTTCATTTTACACTATCGTTTGTTTCGTGGTGTCGCAAAATAAACTGTTTACAGCAATATTTTTTCACCGTTTTCATGGTCACTGTAGTGGCTATATTAATTTCTTAAAGTTCTCTCTTTCTCTTATATTTAAAATAACCACACTACCGACGGATAAGCGCCTGTTTTTATGTGTTGTTGTTAGCAACAACGACGGTAACACCATTGCGTGTCCGCGTGTTTATGTACCACATAAACCTTTCACAATAAAGCTGAAGATCCTGTTGAGGTTTTTCAAAATAAACTGAATCACGTGAAAGAGCAGATTATTTACAGATAAAGATATTGTGCTTGATAAAACTAAAGACATTGCAAATGAATTTAATGATTTCTTTGTAAATGTTGGCTTTAATTTAGCAAAAGAAATTCCAGAGTCAAGAAATAATAACGACCTAAATAAACATATTACTCAGAATGTGTCCTCCATGTTTATTGGTGCTGCAACTCATAGAGAAATAATTAACATTGTGAAGACATTAAAAAATAAAAAGTCCACTGACTGTTTTGGTATTGACATGATATTAGTTAAAAGTATTATAGAATATATAGTGCAACCTTTCGCATACATTTGTAATCTGTCCTTTCAAACTGGTGTGTTTCCCTCACAAATGAAAATAGCAAAAGTTATTCCAATCCATAAAAACGGAGAGAGATGTCAGTTTACCAATTATAGGCCAATATCACTACTCCCACAGTTCTCAAAAATTTTAGAAAAGTTATTTGTTAATAGACTTGATAAATATATTGAGAAGCATAATCTCCTAAGCGATAACCAGTGTTGGGACTAACGCGTTATTAAGTAACGCGTTACAGTAACTACGTTATTATTGTGGTAACGAGCACGGTAACTAGTTATTATGCCAAAATCAGGAACGCGTTAGTCGTTACTGGGATTTAGATAGGGTCGTTACTCGTTACTTCGTGTGGTGGCTATCGCGGAGCTTCCACAGATTCAGTAACATTAGCAAGTGGTGGAGGCCAGCAGGTGGATGAAGGAAAAGGGACGCAGAAGGAAAAGAGACCCGAGGCGGCCGCCGGTCCAAGTGTGAACTGAACTTCAGGTAAGAAGTTATGACCTGCAGTCTCTCTGGGTCAGATATGAACCAAGTTTAGGTGGAGTTTATTTTCGTTATTCTGACTTTTTCCGTACTGCGTGCTAGCTAGCATGACGGAGTTTCTATACAGCTGGGTGGTGCTATGAAGTTAATGATGTTGAACTTTATTTTGTTCATAAGTTATTAGAGTTGCCAACCGTCCCGTCTGGTATTCAGAGAAAATATTACGCGTTTCTTATTGAGGTGAAAAGGAACAGTTTGTCCCGTAATTCAGCTACAATGAAAAAGACACAAAGCTGGAGTTATTCTGTGTCTTTGCTGCACAGCTGCCTCTTCTTCTCTCATCTCTCCCTCCCTCTCCTTTCTACTTCAATCATGAAACTGATCAATGATCAGCTGATCGGCTTTTCTCTCTTGTTTGTTTATCGCTCACTTTGCGCCAGAAAGAGGAAACCAGCGGATGTCGCGCTAAACAACAGCAGCATGTTTAAGCTTGATCAGCTGTTGTTAGAATTTATTTAATATTAATTTCTAGTATCAGCTGATGTTTGCTGGAGCCACAGCTGTAAAGCTGCTGGTCATGATATGGTTTGGTTATCTGGTGAGAGGGAAACATGAAGATGAAACCAGGAGATGTCCTTACTGGATCATCAGAGCTGAACAGGTGATGGAGAAACAGGTTTACCTTTTAGGTGACATGAATGAGTTGAAGGGAAGTTATGAACTGTTTCTGAGAGACAAATAACACCAGGATCCTTTTTTAGGTAGCTGACAGCTGGTAACTGTGCAGGTGCGGATCTAGCAAAGTTTTGCCAGGGGGGCATGTAGGGCATTAACAGGGAAAGGGGGCACAAAGAAATACTTTTCTTTCTTATTCTCATTTAAAATGTCTCGCTTTTAAAAAATAATTATCTGAATCTTACAACAAACGATTGATAGATTGATGCATATATACCATCAGAACAGTGTACATCACTGTCACAACAGTGTTTATTTTCATTCAAAGGCTTTATGATTTTTCCTATAATGGTGGGCCGGTCTCTAGTCAAAATGCCCGGGCCAATTTTCTGTCCCAGTCCAGCCCTGTATGCAGCTCATCTGCAGTCTGGTGTTACCTACATCTTCCTATTCAGAAGGCAGAATTTCCGAGTTCTGAGTACAATCGAAAGCACCACGACTGCAGTTTTTGTGTTGGATGTAAAAGGCGCACATGACGCTGTGACGTAGGCTAGAATCATGGCAGCAGTCAATGACGGTCCAGGCGTGGGATTTCTCTCGTGGAAATATGCACATTATCTTTTCCTTTCTATTGGTAGGTGGCACAGTGCACTGTGGCAAGTAAGCAAGCTAGAAGACTGGCAAAGTTATGGAAGCAACACATTAACAAGAGAATTCTGAGTAAAACCAAAGTTACTTTCCCTAGTAACTAGTTACTTTGAAAGTAACGAGTAACTTGAAGTAACTGAGTTACTTTTGAGAGAAGTAACTAGTAATGTAACTAAGTTACTATTTTAAAGTAACTTAATCTCCTAAGTGATAACCAATATGGCTTTAGAGTGAAAAGGTCCACTTCGATGGCAGTGATGGAACTTGTTGAAGGGATATCTAATGCAATAGATAATAAGGAATATACTGTTGGTGTTTTTATAGACTTAAAAAAGGCGTTTGATACAATTGATCATTCTATATTAATGAATAAACTAGAGAGATATGGCATAAGAGGGATAACATACAAGTGGATGAAAAGTTACCTGGATGAAAGATATCAATATGTCGAATTCAATAATGTAAAATCTAAGCAGTTGAAGGTAACTTGTGGTGTTCCTCAGGGCTCTGTGCTGGGCCCTAAATTATTTATATTATATATAAATGACATATGTAATGTTTCCAAACTGTTAAAATGTGTATTGTTTGCTGATGATACCACTCTGTACTGCTTAGGTAAAAACCTAGAACAGCTTCTGACTACAGCGGAAAAGGAGTTAAATATATTAAAAAACTGGTTTGATGTAAATAAGTTATCGTTAAATATAAAGAAAACAAAATTGATTATTTTTGGCACTAGACAAATGACAACTGTATCTAAAATCAGGGTTAATGGAATTGAAATTGAAAGAGTGTACGAAAATAAATTTCTTGGAGTGATAGTTGATGATAAGCTGAGTTGGAAGTCTCATATAAACCATGTGAAAACAAAAATGTCAAAAACCATTGATTTTCTCTACAAAACAAAGCATGTCCTGAACAAAAAATCATTATACGCACTTTATTGTACTCTGTTGCTTCCATATATGACTTACTGTCTGGAGATATGGGGTAATGCATATAAAACGAACACTCTTCCTATTTTCAAGTTACAAAAAAGAGCTATAAGAATCATAAACCAATCAAACTATATAGATCCAACTAACATTTTGTTTATTAATCTGAATACCCTGAAATTTTATGATTTAGTTGAATATAAAATGGCACAGATAATGTATAAAGCACAAAATAACTTGCTTTGCCCCAGTACTCAGAAGCTGTTCAAAGTCAGAGAGAGTCAATATGACTTAAGGGGAACAGATTTCTTTAAAAAAAAAAAAAA
>NW_024582388.1:995524-1123829 GCF_018398535.1 Haplochromis burtoni | reverse complement strand
ATGGCGCTTGTTTGGAAAGGTTATGGCCTTATGGAACAGTATTCTTTGGACAGACAAGACCAAAGTCAAGGTGCATGGACATCATGCACAGTGTCATGTTTGGCAAAACACCAAAGAACATATCAGCACAAACACCTAATACTAACCATCAAGCACAGTGATGGTGAAAAAGGAAAGAATCAAGGTGTTGCAATGACCCAGTCATGTCCAGACCTCAACCTGACTGAAATGCTGTTGTTTATAGAAGCCAAGCAGGTATAGAAGCAGGCGACCCACATAAGGCTTCTCCAAAGGCTCAGGTTTAAACCTCCCATTCTCTCCACTAATATGGCTTAGACATTTTAGCCAGGCTGCTGGAGAGGAGAGTCCATCCATTAGTCAAACCTCAGGGGAGAAACAGTGTGGCTGCAGTGATGCTGCTGCCGTACCAGTCAGTGTGTTCTTTATTGCTGTATTTAAATCACTTTGGTGAAAATGTATTGCCCCTCCAAATTCATTTCAGTAATTACTTAATGAATACCTACTAACTAGTTATTTATGACTCAATTATTTGATGTATTTATCTTTTACAATCATTTAAATCTGGTTATATGAAATAAAAGATTTTTTCTATCGACTCCCACCGTGGAGTTTTATTTCAGGCTCATCTTCTCTTGTCAAATTAGAGAAGCCTTGTTCTCAACTGAGCCCCATCTGCTCATTCACTTACCTGCGACAACTAAACTGACTATTCTGGATATCTGAGCTTTAAAAAAACAACAACACTGAGAGTGCGGACAGTCTTTCAGCTGGGTGAGAAGTGTGTTTAATTTAAGCTGCTGAAAGCTGATAGATGTTGATACAGCACAAAAAAAGAAAGAAAAAAAATCCAAGTGAATAGAAACACACAGACCATTTCCTATGGCCAAAAACCTGATACTGCACGCTGAACCCATTACTGAAACCTCTGTAAGAGTTAAATATCCTCTGGTTTGGTGGGTAGAGCAAAATACATCTATCGGCATGAGCACAGCTTCGTTTCTCATTGAGGCTGCCCGCTCTAAAAACAAAATAATCTCCATCATCATCATCATCATCATCAACTTATCACTCATGTCATTGACTGCTTTATATACGTTGTATTCACACTTACAGCCAATTTAGAATCACCAACTCCTTAACATTCATGTCTTAGAACTGTGAGAGGACCCCAGAGTAAGGCTGCACCACCACTGCACCACCACTCTGACAAGTTTGGTGTATATACACTAACAGCAGGCAGATTCTGGTGTTCACTGTAAACTACAGACTGCAGGAGGAGTTCTTTCTATTTCAATATTACTGGAAGTACAAACTAGCCCTGACCACTTCTTCAAACTTAAAATCATTCTGTAACAAATATATACATAAATTCAGTTGTTAGATATCTAAACATTCAATCCCCACTAACATTCTTATCCAAACTGGCCTACTTTTTTTAAAATCAGCTGTCCAGGACTAAAAGGTTTTGGATCTTGAAATCATGTTTTCTGATATGAAATCCCCACACAGTTGTACCGAGCTCGGAGGCTGTTTCTGCAGAATAAACCTTGTGAGCTATGGACAGTTTTTCACACAGCAGCTTCAGGGCCGAACTGTGTGGTGATCCGTCTCTATCATTTCAGTTACCAGAGTAAACAACCCAGACAAGCCAGTGCTGCTGGCTAAAAGAAAATATACAAAATAGCACAAGGAAAATCTGTTAGTCTGCTCAGCAATGCTCACTGATATATTGTGCACCATATCTGGTGAACCAGTTGTATATTTGTAAAGTAACCACGACTGATCGTTTTAGCTCTTACCTTTGTGAGCCTAAAGGAAAGGTCACTACATTTTTAAGCTCAACATAAATTTTTGGAACTCACATTAGACTAAATAACAAGTAGAAAACCAAGCCTGAACCGAGCACACACCAGCCTAACATATCCTTGTGAAACCTGATCTGACGGAGATGGCACCAACACACTTTACGTCCTGTATTGATCACCACTCCTGCCATCAAACAGAGATAAGGAGATAAAGACGAGGCTGAAAAGCAAACGGGGACTCCTTTAATTGAACGGCCACACAACGGTGTGTGTGTGTGTGTGTGTGTGTGTGTGTGTGTGTGTGCGTGCGTGTGTGTAGATAAGCTGGTTCTGGGTTCTGGGTTGAGGGGGTTGTAAGCTAGCAAACTAATGAGCACCATACATCACATGCTATCACTGTTAATCACACTTAGGGCTATATTTAGCCATTTAGCTTTAATTACCAGTTTTCCATAGAGGTAATCAGTACTTAGTAGGCAACACGTAGTCGGCGATACTGAGTCTAGGTCTGTGTGTGGACGTTTACGTTTATAGGTGTGTTTTAGGTAAGACAATCTACATGAAAATAAGAGCTCTTGGGAGGAACCTGTGGCTCTCACCATAAACTCATAAAGCTAACAGGTCATCTTAGGTTTCAGTGCCACAGTCCTTGGAATTGCTTTGGTTGCTAGATGGTTGCAACAGTCGCCAAAAATCTTCATGAAAGGCGCTCACTTGTGTGAAAACTTTGCTTTAAGAAGAGTGTATTTTACTTTGAAACCAAATGGTGTCCATTTCCTGTGTTGCACTTTTCACAGTTTCATTACTGCTTAGTGAGTAATTTGCAAATATTTACAGACAAGTTGGCGTCTTCCACTCAGCCTACAGCAACTTGCAACCAAAGCAACCCCAAGGAGGTGCTTGGTACTGTACAGTATCCCACTTGCTTGCTGTTGTTATCACCTAGAAAGCAAACGTCTAGCATCCACTTGTTAATCAGTTGTAGAGTACACACTTTTCCCACACTTATAGCACATATTTACACACCAGTGGTTGCAGGGATCACCAACAGGTCTCTAGCAGCACCTGGATGATGCTTTAGCAGTAATTTCACGATGACTCCAAGCAACCTCGAGCAACCAACTGGTCAGGGAATACACATTTTTGGCATCATGAACAGTGGTTGTCAGATGGACCTTCGGTTAAAAACTCATGAACTATGGCTACAGAAATCAAAACACCAATCACTTACAGCCAACCACTTACTTACACTTACTTACAACTACTTTGAGATTACATAAAAAGGTCTAAATTCAAATTTGAAAGACATTAATAGACATTCCTTGTTTATGTTTTGCTGTGATGGCTTCCATTTTCATGAGAAAACACACATCTTCATCTTAAACAACGGCTTTTCCCGTTTAGCTGACAAAAAAATGTGCAAGTGTAGAACAAAGGTCTTACTTTTCCTCCATGTGCCTATTTCACAACAACAAACGTGTTATTCATTTTACTCCCATTACGTAATATGAGAAACAGACAGCACTCTTACTGGATGTGTCCTGAAAAAGAGAGAAGTAAACAGGTGACTCTAGGGCTGTTCGATATAACGATATATATCGGATGACGATATAAAAAGGTCTATCATTTCATTTTACACTATCGTTTGTTTCGTGGTGTCGCAAAATAAACTGTTTACAGCAATATTTTTTCACCGTTTTCATGGTCACTGTAGTGGCTATATTAATTTCTTAAAGTTCTCTCTTTCTCTTATATTTAATATAACCACACTACGACGGACAAGCGCCTGTTTTTATGCGTTGTTGTTAGCAACAACGACGGTAACACCATTGCGTGTCCGCTTGTTTATGTTCCACATAAACCTTTCACAATAAAGCTCAAGATCCTGTTGAGACTTTTCAAAATAAACTGAATCACGTGAAAGAGCAGATTATTTACAGATAAAGATATTGTGCTTGATAAAACTAAAGACATTGCAAATGAATTTAATGATTTCTTTGTAAATGTTGGCTTTAATTTAGCAAAAGAAATTCCAGAGTCAAGAAATAATAACGACCTAAATAAACATATTACTCAGAATGTGTCCTCCATGTTTATTGGTGCTGCAACTCATAGAGAAATAATTAACATTGTGAAGACATTTAAAAATAAAAAGTCCACTGACTGTTTTGGTATTGACATGATATTAGTTAAAAGTATTATAGAATATATAGTGCAACCTTTCGCATACATTTGTAATCTGTCCTTTCAAACTGGTGTGTTTCCCTCACAAATGAAAATAGCAAAAGTTATTCCAATCCATAAAAACGGAGAGAGATGTCAGTTTACCAATTATAGGCCAATATCACTACTCCCACAGTTCTCAAAAATTTTAGAAAAGTTATTTGTTAATAGACTTGATAAATATATTGAGAAGCATAATCTCCTAAGCGATAACCAGTGTTGGGACTAACGCGTTATTAAGTAACGCGTTACAGTAACTACGTTATTATTGTGGTAACGAGCACGGTAACTAGTTATTATGCCAAAATCAGGAACGCGTTAGTCGTTACTGGGATTTAGATAGGGTCGTTACTCGTTACTTCGTGTGGTGGCTATCGCGGAGCTTCCACAGATTCAGTAACATTAGCAAGTGGTGGAGGCCAGCAGGTGGATGAAGGAAAAGGGACGCAGAAGGAAAAGAGACCCGAGGCGGCCGCCGGTCCAAGTGTGAACTGAACTTCAGGTAAGAAGTTATGACCTGCAGTCTCTCTGGGTCAGATATGAACCAAGTTTAGGTGGAGTTTATTTTCGTTATTCTGACTTTTTCCGTACTGCGTGCTAGCTAGCATGACGGAGTTTCTATACAGCTGGGTGGTGCTATGAAGTTAATGATGTTGAACTTTATTTTGTTCATAAGTTATTAGAGTTGCCAACCGTCCCGTCTGGTATTCAGAGAAAATATTACGCGTTTCTTATTGAGGTGAAAAGGAACAGTTTGTCCCGTAATTCAGCTACAATGAAAAAGACACAAAGCTGGAGTTATTCTGTGTCTTTGCTGCACAGCTGCCTCTTCTTCTCTCATCTCTCCCTCCCTCTCCTTTCTACTTCAATCATGAAACTGATCAATGATCAGCTGATCGGCTTTTCTCTCTTGTTTGTTTATCGCTCACTTTGCGCCAGAAAGAGGAAACCAGCGGATGTCGCGCTAAACAACAGCAGCATGTTTAAGCTTGATCAGCTGTTGTTAGAATTTATTTAATATTAATTTCTAGTATCAGCTGATGTTTGCTGGAGCCACAGCTGTAAAGCTGCTGGTCATGATATGGTTTGGTTATCTGGTGAGAGGGAAACATGAAGATGAAACCAGGAGATGTCCTTACTGGATCATCAGAGCTGAACAGGTGATGGAGAAACAGGTTTACCTTTTAGGTGACATGAATGAGTTGAAGGGAAGTTATGAACTGTTTCTGAGAGACAAATAACACCAGGATCCTTTTTTAGGTAGCTGACAGCTGGTAACTGTGCAGGTGCGGATCTAGCAAAGTTTTGCCAGGGGGGCATGTAGGGCATTAACAGGGAAAGGGGGCACAAAGAAATACTTTTCTTTCTTATTCTCATTTAAAATGTCTCGCTTTTAAAAAATAATTATCTGAATCTTACAACAAACGATTGATAGATTGATGCATATATACCATCAGAACAGTGTACATCACTGTCACAACAGTGTTTATTTTCATTCAAAGGCTTTATGATTTTTCCTATAATGGTGGGCCGGTCTCTAGTCAAAATGCCCGGGCCAATTTTCTGTCCCAGTCCAGCCCTGTATGCAGCTCATCTGCAGTCTGGTGTTACCTACATCTTCCTATTCAGAAGGCAGAATTTCCGAGTTCTGAGTACAATCGAAAGCACCACGACTGCAGTTTTTGTGTTGGATGTAAAAGGCGCACATGACGCTGTGACGTAGGCTAGAATCATGGCAGCAGTCAATGACGGTCCAGGCGTGGGATTTCTCTCGTGGAAATATGCACATTATCTTTTCCTTTCTATTGGTAGGTGGCACAGTGCACTGTGGCAAGTAAGCAAGCTAGAAGACTGGCAAAGTTATGGAAGCAACACATTAACAAGAGAATTCTGAGTAAAACCAAAGTTACTTTCCCTAGTAACTAGTTACTTTGAAAGTAACGAGTAACTTGAAGTAACTGAGTTACTTTTGAGAGAAGTAACTAGTAATGTAACTAAGTTACTATTTTAAAGTAACTTAATCTCCTAAGTGATAACCAATATGGCTTTAGAGTGAAAAGGTCCACTTCGATGGCAGTGATGGAACTTGTTGAAGGGATATCTAATGCAATAGATAATAAGGAATATACTGTTGGTGTTTTTATAGACTTAAAAAAGGCGTTTGATACAATTGATCATTCTATATTAATGAATAAACTAGAGAGATATGGCATAAGAGGGATAGCATACAAGTGGATGAAAAGTTACCTGGATGAAAGATATCAATATGTCGAATTCAATAATGTAAAATCTAAGCAGTTGAAGGTAACTTGTGGTGTTCCTCAGGGCTCTGTGCTGGGCCCTAAATTATTTATATTATATATAAATGACATATGTAGTGTTTCCAAACTGTTAAAATGTGTATTGTTTGCTGATGATACCACTCTGTACTGCTCAGGTAAAAACCTAGAACAGCTTCTGACTACAGCGGAAAAGGAGTTAAATATATTAAAAAACTGGTTTGATGTAAATAAGTTATCATTAAATATAAAGAAAACAAAATTGATTATTTTTGGCACTAGACAAATGAAAAATGTATCTAAAATCAGGGTTAATGGAATTGAAATTGAAAGAGTGTACGAAAATAAATTTCTTGGAGTGATAATTGATGATAAGCTGAGTTGGAAGTCTCATATAAACCATGTGAAAACAAAAATGTCAAAAACCATTGCTATTCTCTATAAAACAAAGCATGTCCTGAACAAAAAATCATTATACACACTTTATTGTACTCTGTTGCTTCCATATATGACTTACTGTCTGGAGATATGGGGTAATGCATATAAAACGAACACTCTTCATATTTTCAAGTTACAAAAAAGAGCTATAAGAATTATAAACCAATCAAACTATATAGAACCAACTAACATTTTGTTTATTAATCTGAATACCCTGAAATTTTATGATTTAGTTGAATATAAAATGGCACAGATAATGTATAAAGCACAAAATAACTTGCTTTGCCCCAGTACTCAGAAGCTGTTCAAAGTCAGAGAGAGTCAATATGACTTAAGGGGAACAGATTTCTTTAAAAAAAAACAAGATGAGGACAAATATAAAGCAGAGATGTGTTTCTGTTAGAGGAGTTAACCTGTGGAATAGTTATGACAGTGATTTAAAAAGGTGTAGTTCATTTTCCTTGTTTAAAAATATGTTTAAAAATAGAGTATTAGAAAAATATATAAATCAAGAATGAAAAGAGCAAAAAAAAAAAAAACCAAAAAAAAACCTCTTGATTCTTTTGCTTTGATGTAGTTACTTATCTAAGGTGGAAAGTTTTTTTTTCTTGTTTGTTTGTTTGTTGTTTTTGCTTTGTTTTATTATTTGCTTCGAAGCTGCATGCAAAAAGATATTTTGTGAAAAGGGTTGGCGTAATAAGCAAATGCTTCAGCCAATACCTTTTGATTAGCCTTGTCTCATGCTTTCTTGCTTTGTGGTAGATCTTTGTTCTGTTTTCACTGAGATATTTGAATGCTAATCAATAAAAAAATAAATCAAAAAATCAAAAAATCAAATGAGAAGTAAAAAAGAGCCGTCAGGTGCAAAAAAAATAAACCTTAGACTCAAACATTAGAACAGGCGTTTCCCCGCAGCACGCCGTGTAATAAATACTCACAAAGAAAACGTCGGCCGTTACAACTTATGTCTAAAAATGTATGGTTTCATGCATCGGTTAAAACACTCGACTCCAGCTACATGACGCGCAGCTGGAAACACTTCCCGCAAGTCGAGCTGCCCGAGATTCACAGAATTTAGAAAAATGTTACATTTTTGTGATTTATATCGTTATCAGGACGATAGATGTCTTATATCGGGATATGAGATTTTGGTCATATTGCACAGCCCTAGGTGACTCAGGTACAACAAAGGTTTTTTTTTTTTTTTTATTTGTTTTTTTAAAAAAGGGGGTAAAAAAAAAATGGCTGCATAAGATGTAAAAATTTAGATGCAAAACACAAAAAAAGAGAAGTGTGAGGAAAGAAAAAAGAATAAGTTTGGATGGAAGAAGCTAGAAAGGGGAGAAAAGGAAGAAAAAGGAAGGAATAGATAAGAAAAGGACAAGGAGATGATGGGGTTAGCAGAAGAATGAAGAGGAAGTGGGTGAAAGGAGGAAAGAGGCGAGACCAATCGTCCATGAGAAAGACTCGTCGGAAATAGCACAAGCTCTCACGATGGAGCCGACGGTGCTTTAAACTAAGCTGTTTCTTCACAGAGCCTGGCTGAGATGCTCAGAACACAGCGAACTGGACAGCTTCCCTTCTCTCTTTGCCGGGAATTATTCTGTCACTCCCTTGGCCTGGACAAGTGGTGCTGGGAGAAGTGTTAGTGTAGCGTGAGCGAAATCAGCGTGTGTGTGTGTGAGTGTGTGAGAGAGAAAGAGATTGCAGCAACACAGCTGGCAAGCCTCACGCTGGCTCGAGTGGTGGGGCATTTTCTGTTGCACAATGAAACAGCCATCAGCGAAGGGGAACCCACTCTTTTTTTTAGCAATAAATCAGCTGAGGTAAAGAAGGTGGGAAGTGATGGGAGGCAGGGGGAGGAAAAAGAGGGGGGGTTGATGGGAGATTGAATGGCAGAAAGGACGTTGAAGAGACACACACACTTGGAAAAAAGAAAAAAAAAGACAGACTCTACTGCCTGTATTAAGCATATACTTTATAAGAGACCTTTCAAGTTTTAAAAGCCTAAAGAGAAGTCCAAACACATCGCATGGCAGCAGCAAAGGAAATTACTTGTTCACACATAAAGCTAACACACTAATGGGGCTACAACTATTTCCGATGAACACGCATTAGAGTCTTGTAAATATTGTTTTTGGGGGCTGTCCGTATTTGGATGAGAGGTTGAAATGCCACATCATCAGCCAACACTGGAGCTAGCTTGTTTATCAATGTGAATCCGTGCATGGTCCCTAAGCACACACACACGCACCTGCAATATATGCAATACCAGAATGCCATCACTGAAAAACCAGAGTAAACTTCTTGTGCATGCTGCACCTAACAGGCCACACATTTTTCCAGATATCTGCAGTAAAAATGCTCCAAAATCTCAAACACAAAGGAGAGGTCCGAACTCTTTTTAATGTTATGTTTGCAATAATTTTCTGCTTAACAGAAAACCGCAGTCTAATACTGAAAAGCTTCAACGACAATTCTTCCCTAGTTGTCTGCTTTCTCTCTTTCTGGTCGGTGTAAGATTTTTGGGGGGAGTTTTTACTGCAATTATGGTAAAAATTACATTCACCCATGTGAGAAGGTGCACTAGTGAGAATAGGGGGAAAAGAAACTAGCATGACCATCAGTATGCATCAGCCTAATGACTCCCACTGAGCCGAAATGAGTCCAGTGCAAACAAATTACATCAATAACGAAAACACAGAGGGTAAGGGTTATCTTGGTTCAGTTTTCATTTACAGTGCTGTGAAAAAGCATTGTAATATTTTCTTTTGCTTCATGAGATTTAATCAAAAGGCTCTACAACTTCAAACATTATGATAAATAAATGAACAAAAGGAGCTCTGCATTAGCTCAAAGAACCATTTATATTAATGACAGCAGTGCCTGTAAATTAAACTGATGTTTTTCATGTTTGCCTGTGTTTGCGCTCAGTCGCTAAAAGACTACAAGACTGTGCTGCTGTGTTGCACTACTGTACTTGCACATATTGTACAGTATAATGATATTCCTGGGCATATTTATTTGTTACATTGTATTTTACAAAGCTAAGAAAGCAATCTCAAAGTTGAGCCTGATGTTGCCTTCCTAATAAAAGACTGGTAGATTAAATTGGAGCAACCCAACTCAATCTAAAGAGCTTAAAGAAGTCCAGATGCTTTTCTTTCTAAGTTCTTGAAGACGTTTCACCTCTCATCTGAGAAGCATCTTCAGTTCTAGGTGGACAGTCCCAGATTTAAGTCCTAGGGGAGTGTCTCTCAAGGGGGTCATGAACCCCTTAACGATCCTCTACCTAATCACACGAGCCAAGGTGTGAAAATGGGTGTAGGTCACAATCAGCCATGGTTTCAGGTGAACCCGCTGTGAAACCTAGCCTCGCCCTATCATTTGATTTTCTGAGTTCAAAAGGCCCAGGATGTGAGTGGGCGTTAAGAAGTCTGGGAAGGGATCTCAAAACTGGATTATAGATGGCAGACAGTTGGTTTCATAAACCATCGCCTCTGTTCAAAGATGGTCGTTCACAGTGGACATAGGTGGCTTCTTTCACTCTTCTTTCAAACCACCTGTCTTCTCTGTCCACAATGTGAACATTGGCGTCCTCAAAAAAGTGACCTTTGTACTTTAGATGCAGATGGACTGCCGAGTCTTGTCCCATGGAGGTGGCTCTTCTATGTTGTGCCGTGCGTTTATGAAGTGGCTGTTTGGTCTCTCCAATGTAGAGCTCTGAGCATTCCTTGCTACACTGTACAGACACAAACCAACTCACTATTATTTACATGAGTGTGTTAACTTGGAGGACGACCCTGTACCCTTTCGTAATGAGACACTGGACTGGATGAGCACCTTTTCTTCTAACCTGCTCCTACACAGGCTACTTTACCCCAAACCTGTTCTCCAAGTCTATGGAGAAATATATTTGTTGCACTCTGCTACACTTACACATACTGCTGTTCATAAAGCCTGCAAGTACTACATGGTAGAATTCCAAAAACTACACCAATATAATCTCTGAAGACATCATTAAAAGAATATTTGCAGAACAACTATTACCCCTGAGCTGTGTGGGCAGTAACCCATCATAAATAAAGTCCAGATCTGTATAAGAGCAGCCCCAGTGGGAATGAAAGTGCTAATACTAAACATGTTAGTGTCCTTAAAAAATCTGCAGAAACACTTTGTGTTATGGAGGATTTAGGGATACTTTCAAACTGCGTGCCTGTCATTAGACGGCATCTGCGACTTTATGCACACATATGTCTGTCCAAGGATTTGAAACCTCAAGATGTAAGACTGACCCACATATGCAGTCGTTCTCCAGCCAGGCGGAGGTCTCGTAAGCCTTGCTGTAATTGAGGGCCAAGGGAGCACCTCGGGAGTGACGGTCGTTTAATGAGAAATTATAGTTGTGCTGATGCTTTCAGAAAACCTGACTCCATTTGATAGTAATTACATCTCATATGGTTTCATTACGCAAGCTCCTTATTTGGATTAGGAAATATTACAACTGAAATAGGAGAGGATAAACTCTGCTGGGATTAACACTCATCTGAGACCCGAGACCCCCACAGCCCCTTAGCAACCCCCAACACACACACAACCTCATTTTTGTGTGCGTTTGTAAGGGAATTCGCTGGTCATTAATACATAAATAATACCGTGACCTTATATGAATCATCTTCGCTTTGTCAATTTGCTCAAATTACAGTGATTAGTGCCATTACAGACGAACAGGACTAACATAACTAAGTGTCTCCAAGGTGGTGACCACACTAGATTAGCCTTGATGCATACACAACTGGCTCCGGCGGGTTCGAATGATTTTGTGCACTCTTGATATTTCCCATCCATTTCTTCCTGAAAACTGTGCATTTCTAAGAAGCTGTTTAAGCTAAAAGAAAGGTCCACTGTCCACAGCACAGTGCAGGCTGCGAGCAAAATGAAGAAAAGTCCTGCAGATTCTGTTCTGGACCAACTGAAGTAATACTATATAAAATGAATATATTTCATGTAGGGCTCTGCGATATGACCAAAATCTCATATCCCGACATAAGACATTTATCGTCCAGAAAACGATACATATAACTTAAATTTTACATTTTCTGTACATTCTGTGAACCTCTCATCTTCACTGGCCATGCTGGTATTCTCTGCGCCTGCATCCACGTGGTGACTGTAAAAACTCATGTTTTTATTTGAGGTAATTTGTTTGATGCATATTCTGAAATCTGATGTTTGAGAATAATGTATTTTGTCATCATTTCAGTTTATTTTGAAAAACCTCAACAGGATCTTCAGCTTTATTGTGAAAGGTTTATGTGGAAAATAAACGAGCGGACGGCGGAGCCACACGCTGGCTTTACCGTCGTTGTTGCTAACGACAGCACGTAAAAACAGCCGCTTGTCCGTCCGTAGTGTGGTTATTTTAAATATAAGAGAAAGAGAGAACTTTAAGAAATTAATATAACCACTGTAGCAACGATCAAAACGTAAAAAAAATGCCGTAAACTGTTTATTTTGCGACACCATATTATAGTATTGTATATCGCATTGTATTATGAATACTAGGTGTGTTATAAAACGTGCAGGCTTTGGTCTGAATTCAACTTAAAGCTCATAAAAAGGGCCAGAAGCCTCCAACTCAGTGACTGCTTCAACCTTTATTTCACTTGGGAGGCCTTTCTGGGTCAGTCTAACTGCTTTTATGACCACTGTTGACAATGGGACACCTAAAGTTTGCATAGAGAATATTTCAGGCTGCGGCAGCTTTCCCATTACCACAGATAGTGCACTTGAGATTTGAAGTGCTTCTGCTAAGTCAGAGGTAAGAGCCAGTGGATTTGAGGTGCAGTGGTATTAGCCCTGCGAGTTTAGGCTTTAATCCAGGCCGAGGTAGCGCAGACGTCAAGGTTTTCCTTGAGTCTATCTCTTACACCCACACTCACTCTCAGGAGGAAACACACACCCCCACAAGTTAACTGTGCAAATTTATGAGTTCTAACCTGCATACACACCAACGCAGAAGTTAACTCTCACCTTAAAAGAACCTGAAGTTTCCTCATCTCTCTTTCTCACACACATACACCTCCCCAAACCCATCATCAAATCTCTTTGCCTTTCACCACCTCCATCCTCAGGAGAGGAGCCCCAGCACTGAAATCTAATTAAAGGCTCCATAAGCAGAGCTCAAATGAAACTGTCACATCAAAGTCGCAGCTGGGACGGAATGACACAAATCAATAAGATTGAGAGCTTCGGCAGATCCCCCTGCACCCCGGAGACTCCTGAGCAGACCTGGGCTGGGATTAGGCCAGTCAGACTCCACTCAGGTGGGAGGAGAAAGGGCTCTTCTTTGTCTATCTATTAGTTTCTATGTCTGCCCAACAAAATCCGGATTTAATTAAGAGTGTGACTTTGATTAGTTTCACCTTCTTCACCCTGAGCGCATTTCAGAATCAGGTTCTGTGTCTTTTAAAGGTTATCGCTGCTCTACGACATCTTATTTCCAATTCTTCTCAAGTCACCCAGTTTATTTACTGCCGGGTGTGTCGATAATAAACACACAATACATCCCTTGGTTTTGATGCTACAATGTACAGGGTTTAGGTAAATAGTTTAGCCCACCTGACTCCCAACTCCTTGCGGTTGCACTTAAACACACTGAGTAAGCGCCTCCTTCCCACAGGCAGGTTTAGTGTTATGACAGGCCATATGCTGAGTTGGTTTCCTTTAATTTTGGTAAATAAACCGAACAAGTGAGTGAAAGTAAAACATAAGTACAAACAACTGAAAGCAACAGGGGAAAAAAAAAAAAAGTACATCCAAACTTTTGTCCACCCTCTAAAACAGGGGTAGGCAACTCCAGGCCTCGAGTCCTGCAGGTTTTAGATGCGTCCTTGAGCCAACGCAGCTGATTTAAATGACTAAATGACCTCCTTAACATGTGTTGAGGTTTTCCAGAGGCCTGGTAATGACATAATCATTTGATTCAGGTGTGTTGACGCAGGGTGATATCTAAAACCTGCAGGGCACCGGCACTCCAGGCCTGGAGTTGCATACCCCTGCTCTAAAATAAGGCCACTGTGTCATGGCCACCGACGTCCAAGATCACCTTTATTGGATCTTTGTGACGTCAGCCGAAGCTCTCAAGTAATATTTGACCCTGTGCGGCAAAAAGCATCAAGTTAAAAAAAAGAAATAAACGAAACAAAGCTTAGCATACTGCTACTAGCTTTTATTCTTATGTATATGTACATTTATATGTACATGTAGAATATTTTCACTCTACATATTTATCCCACTGACAAAGGATCCAAGTTAATATATTATAGCTCAATGTGAGTCACACTGTCTGTTCGCGTCACTGATCTATTTAAAAACCCCATACATTTTTCTGAGAACTGTGCAAATCTACTTGAGGGAGCCAAGTGGGAAACTTTATTTCTTGTAAAATAGATTGTTATACGGATTTTATTTATTTTACAAGCCTGCAAAATGAAGCGCATTACTTTTTAATAAGTGTGCAGCCATAACTTGCTGCTCCAGGTGTTGTTCCGAAAGTGGCCCAACTTTCAGTGTTTCCTTTTGCATAAATCCCCCACAAACTAGCACACTGTATCAGACAAAGCGCCGTATGAGGATGATGTTTTTGACAGAACTTCTGAATCCCGCATGCAGCAGGTTTCAGTGGACTGTTGTGGGAAGCTTCAGAGGATTTACAGGTGAACTGGAACAACGGTTTAAAGAAGGGAGAACGACTTACCTGCATGAAAGTCGAGAAGATATTGAAAGGAAAACATGAACATGAAAAAAAAGAGAGAGAAAATACAAATGAGCTTCTTCAGTAAGCCAGTGCACCTCTTATAACACATCCCAAAACCTTTCATCTACACTATAACTTAATTTAAAGCAACAACAAGGTGTTTGACACTTTCACATGTTTGGGGTGCAATTCTGCACCCCCCCCACGAATCCTACAGTTCACTAAGAGAGAGCCAAGAGATATTTCAGACAACATCAGCTTTTATTGGCCAGGATTTCATTCGTGCTGTGTGAACTAATCTCCCCCCACAGGCTTCAAACCTAATTATACGTTACACAATATCAAATCGCCAAACAACAAACGCATTGTTTCCATACAAAAACCAGTGGGTGCCAAACAGTCTACTCTTTTTGCCCCTCCCCCACTGTAATGATTTAATTTACAAGTAAAAAGACGAAACTACTTCTGCTGAAATACATCAACGCTCGTCTTTTTCCCCTCACAACGAAACAAACCTTGTGATACGAGACGTGACGGTGCGCTATTCAAATACAGGTTTTAACTGTGGTTTGAGGAGATTTGATTTCACCATTAAGAAAGTGTTGTGCAATTCAAGTGTGAGAGGTTAAATATGCGTCTGAAAGCAATCCTCTTGACTTTAACGGTAGCTAAACAGCAGATTCCCATTTAATCTAACATTTTTCTCCAGTATCCCATGCTTTCCATACCACTTAGGGAATAAAAAGTACATTATCCCACTCTCTGCAAAGTAATGCTTGTCTTAAAAGACACTGATACTTAACCGAATACCAAGGGAATAGGAGAGTGGGGCCGACTACGCCGCCCTTGTTGTTGAAATAAGCACTTTCAGTCTCGCACAGACAGCAGAAACCTGACAACGATACCTTACACAATGGCCATTGTAGGAGGCAAAGCCGTAAGGGAAGAGCAAGCAAATGGGCTAATTTGCTGTGTGAACAAAAGGATGTTGGTGACAGCTCAGCAATGACACATTTCTGTTGCATTAAGGCGCGAGAGGGGATTAGAGAGAGCGTGCGATCCCGTCTTGTCTGACTCTGATCTCCGTGGAAAAGACGCTGCGTGGCTGACAGAAAAATGTCTACAGAAAACAAAATAATAGGAGCAACAACAGAAGCCTCTCATTCACTACATTTATCCTTTATCCATCCTGAAGAAATGCTGCAAACAAAGGCGGTCACTCCTCACGTCACCTTTATGGATCACACTTTGTTGTCTTCCCTTTATTCCTACAGAGGCAGCGAGTAAAGACATCTTTTTTCTTTATTAGTAACAACACGTGAGCTGACACTTCACCACTGCACACCTTCCTCTGCTATTTGCACTGTGTCGTACGTCCCTTGAAACAATAGGGATGCATAACACTACAGAGTAAATGGTACAGGCCATAAGCTGAAATGGTCACATTTGATTTTATGGGAAATGCACTAAGGTTATATTCAAAGTTCTATCCAAATATATGTCCCTCTTAGTAGAACTGTTCAATTTCAACTTTCAATGCATAAAGCTGAATAAAGCTATTTAAGAAGCTGTCTGTAGTCTATATTTTTTAAAATGTGAATGGGTACGAAACATCTAAGGAGATCTGTGATTGGCCCGAGTATAGCCAGATGATTTGAGCAGCACTTCTAGTTTGATAAATAATGTACACTACGAGTGAAAGATGTGGCTATGTGGTTTCGAAAGCACTCAGTTTCTGAGAAATGCTAAATTGTGAATGAAACACCCTGAGACCTCGTTTCAGCCTTTCCCCAAAAAAGATTAGTATAAAAGACGAGTATGAATTATCTATTTATCCTCCCTTTAAAGTGAAAACACTCAACGAATGACCTAAAACACATAAACTGGATTAAAAGCAGCATTTTAACTTCTGAGGAAAAAACTATTTTTAAATGACTTATTTGTTTTCTGTAGAAAGATCAAAATGCAAGTGCAGGGATTTCAAAGATGTGCTGGTCAGCTGTTGTAAAAAGAGCCAAGCGTGAATTCAAAGCTATCAACTGACTGCTTGACCTTCCTTGCCTCCCCATGAACCGTGGATTGTGAAGGAGAGGAATAAAATCAAAATGAAAATGAGCTTCCTCACCTTTAGGATGAGCAGCCGGGTTATTTGGAAGAAGCTGTTACTTCTAGAGCTGTTACTCGTCTGCACTGAAAGGAACTAAGTGTGTGGTTCAGGTGTTTGACTAAAATGATGAGGCATTTCAGGCATGTCCAACTGGCATTCCCAAGGTAAATCCAATATATGCGGGAGAGCTGTCTTGACATGAGATAAAAAGTTGTTGATAAAAAAATAATCCATAAAGAAACTCATTTTTAGCATCTGACGTAGTTTTCTCTCTGTGCTCCTGAATATTGACGATATATGTTGGATGGATCTACTTGGTATTCTGAATTCGGTACACTAGTCATGTGTGACAGATAAGCCCGTGCAATTCATCACCAACCCTGAAGCAGAAGGTGCACTCTGACTAGACATGGAAACACACAGTTTCACAGTGCGATTCCTAACACACATCTTTGCAAAATCCGAGGTTGTATGTGCACGTCCAAGTTTGACTAAGCAAAGAAAGAAAACATGGTGATATTTATGGACGTGAATTCATTTGCAAACATGGCCACTCACAATCTCCTTATATGGGCCAAGTTGGACTTCTGCATCCTTGAGTCTTATCGCAATTCCCTGAAAAAGCTTCAGAAATAAGTTCCCATGACTGAGTTAATACTCATACAAAGTCCTCTTACAACCGTTATGGAATAATTGCATCATCTTCATCATCTCCATTAAAAAGCTTTCTCTCTGGCTGATCTGAGACAGATTTGGTCTAGATTGGTCTTGATCAGCCCTGTCAGACCAAAAGTTCAACCTATCCCCAGTTGCAAAGTATCAAAGGCTAAAATTCCCATGATGGGCGAAGGCCTGGGTGGTACTGAGGAGTTTAAGACAGAAAGACAGGCAGAAAACAAGCAGAAGAGATGGACAGGAAGAGAAAAAGAAACAGGCGTGCAGAGAGATGGAGCTCTCACTGGCTCCGGTTCAAAGACAACTGCACCGGGGCTCTGTTTTAATGTTAATTCAACCAAACGGACAACAAGTGCTGCTCTGCTTCTCTACTAGGCAATTAATCTTGCGTGAGCCAAGCAAAGAGATTTCAGAGAGGGCTAAAATAAGTCTGCATAATTTTTCTGAGCCAATTACCGTGACAAGAAGAGGAGGGGTGAGGAGAGTGAAGGGGAGAGGAGGGAGAGAGGTGGTTGGACAGAAAGAGAACGAGGAAGGAGGTTAAGGAAAAAGGAGGCATTTGGGAACATAAATGAGGATACGAAACAAAAAATGAGAAAGTAGTAAGGAAAGATGCCACGACTTGGTTCTAAGGTCAAAAAAGTGCTTGAAAAGCAAAAAGAGGGCTGTAAGCTGTCAACAAAAGCTCAGAGTACGACTATCCCAACTTGTCAAAATGAAAATATAAATCAGTGTGTCACAGAAATAACTAGTCCTCAACGTGCATGAAAAGAGGATGTGAAGTCTGATACTTTGAGAGCTTAGCTGTCAGTAATGCACTTACTTTGACAGATAACCGTTATTATAGAAGACACCATCATCAAATGATGCTGCGAACAGAGATATAAAGACACTGAAGGCGGCTTGTACAATGAGATGATTTCCCCTCACCGGAAAAGTAGTTAAGCCAGGAACATTTTTTAAACTCCCACGAGACTATAAAGAAACAGGATCGTTTCGAGGAACGTGAGAATAAATATATGTATAATTCAGAGCCAAACTGGTATCGATATTTGGTGCTTTTAAAATCTGACGCGTCCGCCAATTATTTTCCCCCCGTTTGCTTTCAGACACAAAATATAAAAATGCATTTCCCATTATCCATTCGACATTATTTATGAGTCCTTACTAATTTAATATGACTGCTGTTAAAAGCCATGGATTACTTTTGTTTATGACACGCCCAGTTTTGTTCAGATCAAATGGTGTTGCCCTCTGGTGGGCATGTTAGAAGACTTTTCCAATCACTCAACATATTAGTAACAGCCAATATCGGCCCTGCTGATATATCAGTCGAGCTCTAGTAGAAATTCCGTAGAATTGTGACATTTATGGTTTTCAAGGTTTTTAGCGTTATTTTTCATCGTTTTTATCGTTAGCTCAGTTTCCCTGGGCCTTTCCCCGTGTGTTAATAATAATGTATACTTTACTTTATTGATCCCTGTGGGGAAATTCCTCTCTGCATTCACTCAGTGAAGCAGTGGCCAGCCATTGGGCGCCCGGGTGTAGGGATGGTTCGTTGCTCAGGGTACCTGAGGGTAGCCATTTAGTGGATTTGAACCCCCAACCTTCCAATCATGCTACCGGTACTGGTTTTATTTTGTTGTATTTATCTGCACCACCTTAAAGGCTGGTCTGTGAAAATATTGTCAGACATAATCAGGTCCGTGGCGCAAAAATGGTTGGGGACCGCTGCTCTAATACCAATAGGGATGTTTCACCCCCTTCAAATTAATCCTTAAAACGTTAAAAGGGTCTGTGTTTGTTCCTTTCTTTGGTGACCACATTTACCAGGACATTCACAAAGACCAACTCTGGACATTTGGAGCCTTTTCTGAGTTGCCACATTGTGTTCTAACTCATTGTGACAGTGTGGGCAAAAAGATCTCAGGAACAGCAACGGCAGCAGAAAAGTCCCCATGCCTGGGGTCGGACTGGTTTTTGAGTGGTTTGTGTGTCTGAAATAACGCTGCACAATTACACAACTGGTTCTATGACAGGCGAGAGGGTCACAGTTTCAAATGTAGGGTGCAGCTGTGTGGATCCAGTATTGAATTGCAATTATTGTTGCTACATATCAGTGTAGTCACACTACAGTCACGCAGATAAAGGTTAAAGAGGTGTTAATGAAGATAATTACAGGCTCTGTGTATTAAAATAATAAAGTCTGCATAAGGCACTGATAACATTCTCTTCTTTGAACTTTAGGTGTTGAAGTCGAAGTATTTCCAAAGAAGGCTTATGTGTGTATCTCTGTGCATGACCGTATGCCAAATATAATCCGGTCTATGTTCTGACACTGTGTCCACACACGTTTTTTTATTTTTTTTTATTTAAGTACATCACTGTGCTCATGTGTGTCTGCTCTCTCCCCTGCTGTTCTGTGAGAGATTGCGAGGGTTATTTCATAAAGGTCCATCTCCAGCCCTGCCTCAGACCGAATCATCCCGCCAGCAAATCTCATTTAGACCAAAGCCCCGGGGACATGACGGCCATTTCTGCTGCTAACTCCATACTGCAGCAGCCTGCAGCGACGCTGCTTTTGGAACAAAAATAAAGAAGCTGGAGGACGCTGACTTTGCCATTACACTATCTCACATAGAATGTAAGTTTTAGATCACACTGCAGAGTTAAAGCTACTATCATCAGATTCTACTTTCGCTCCGGAGACACTTTGCACACATCTGCAGACATTTTCACTGGACACTGTGGCCTTAATGAAAATCTGACATTTACATTGGCGGTGATTTCACCAGTGCTGTTTTCAGAAAGCTTCTTATGCGGTCTCAACATCTGGATGCATTTGATATGCACGAGGGTTTGCAAGGTCAGATTTTGCCATTCGAGGGCTCTGTGGCACTTTCACACTCACCTGTGTGCAATCTCATAACAAACATGTTGCCTACTAACAGTTTAGATACCTGGCTATAATACTCGGAAACCGAGTAAATAACTATGCAGATGCTGACTACATCAAACAACAAATATACCATTACTTTACAGAGATGAAATTCCCATGTGCCACATGTCTAACATGGTTAGTGCCAATATGCTGCATAAATTGATGAATGATGAGCTTTACTCTTATTAAATTGCTGAAGTTTCCATATGGTTCTGTGCTGCGGGAAGCAAGGAGGGTCACAAGCGTGCACCAGATAGTGAGTTTGAGCCTAATGCGAACCAACACCGCAGATCCGCATCTCACATTCACAAACGATTCTACTGCTGCTCGTCCTCCGAGAGCTCCAGGAGCCAAAGTCAGACTTATCAGCGTCTCTGTTATGGCAACCGAGCTGATTAAAAATGTGTTTCTGTGTGTGTGCGCGTGCCTGTGTTTGCATCGTCTTCATGGCTGTCTCTGTTATAGCAACCAAATGTTTGGGATGAGGTTAACAGTAACTGAGACGGTAGAGAGTTCTTGCTCATCACATGGGTCCTGACTCAATTTTTTTTTTTTTTTTAAATGACTTTGGGGCCCAAGCATTGAACTTTCAATGACAGATGAATCAAACCTCTTAGTTTGAAACTTCAGAACTAAATATTTCCTGTAATATCTGACTTGTAAAAATGTCTTTTTGGAAATACATCTGGAAATCGTTTGCCTAAACCACAGTCCCTTGTGACTTTGGAAATAGTAAAGTTTTCCTCTTTTTTTCTTGGATGCACAATCACTTTCCTACATGACTGTACCCTGGAGGTTTACCACAGTCTGCAGACATAGCAGCCATTTGGTTCATAGGTCCTAACAGTTGTGTGTGCAAGCACCATGGCTACAAATCATGTACGCGTTACATTTTTGCTGACTGTGTAGCAATTATTTTTGATTAGCTTTTGGAAGTTTTGGCTGAATCATGGTTGCTGCTTGCAAAAACCATCAAGTCTGCAGTTTTTAGTTTTGTTTAGTTTTTTTTGGTGTATGGTTTAAATTTTGCTTTTAAACTCACTAAGAACAAATTCTACCAGAATGGTAGAAAAATGTAAAACACATGTGATTCGAATCAATAGGTCCAAAATCTGCTTAATTAATGGCAAAGTCTGTTAAAGGCCAGAAATGACACGATACAAAAGGAGCCATTATACCACAAACACATACTTTACATCCTTCCCACACTTTAGTCACTTCATATATCAGACGATAACAGGATGTCTTCCCATTTGGGTCAACTGCTGACCGGAGCGTTCAGAAGTGGTGTTTAGATCTGATAAAAACAGCCAGAAAGTAGCGCGGCTGGCCGCAAGTCAAGAATTTGCTTACTTAACACTCACGTAGAGTCCCTCAGATCAAAAAAAAGAAAAAAGAAAGAAGAGCACGCACACACACATACACATATGCTTCTCCAGACTAGCCGGGGTGAACTTGGCACTTGTTGATTAGCCGTAATGGATTTAACATGCGCTGAGAGCAAAGAGGCACTGGCCTTTATCCCCACATGCCAGAGTTTGTGAATGAAGGAATAAACGAATGGCAGGATATCAGGGCACTCCATCACATCCGGCAGCCCCTCAACCTGCAGCTCCCGATAATGTGGCCATCTGTTTACACAGCCTATCAGGCAAAATGCTGCTCACGCCACTCTGAGAAAAGTCTTTTGTGGCAGATGTAAATATGTGAAGACACCAGGAGATCTGCTCAATTGCACTGGAGTCCACTTATCACGTACTGACGCAACAATTTTGCCTGAATTGTGTAGACTGCACAAAAAAAACCCGTCGATAAAACACATTTCTTCAGGTTTCATCATTCAGTGATCTCAGAAACACAGGCCGTTTGATTTTTCTGCTCATGTTTATGACAAATTACTCTAATTACTCCAAAAGTCTTCAGAACAGATCATTATTAAGGTGGAATGGAATGGCCTGTATGACACTCGGGCGATTAAAGGTTAAGGATGTTCTAAAAGCTGAAATGGTCCACGGTTCAGAGGTCCAGTTGACTGAACTGGCAGAGGTGAAGCCTAGCAGATCTGCAAACGCCATTCAAAGGGGCAACGGTGCATAATTTAAGCCTTAAGTATCAATAGTGTGTTAGCAGCCTAGCAGTCCAAAGCTATTCTTTGTACCATCAAAACATGATTTTTAACTTGGTGACATTTTAAGACTCACCTTCACACTGGCTTCATTTTTATTTATTTTTTTAAGGTTGTCACTTCCTTCAGAAATTATGTTAGGATGACGTCAAAAACAGTAAGCTTTTCGATTAATCAGTGATTTTAGGTTTTAATGCTGTAGTTGTCACACATGTGGTTCTGTTTAGTCCAATATGTGCATTCTTTCCCCCCAGCAGCTTAATATTATTGAAGTCCCCCTTGTGCCGCTACGACAGCTCTGACCTTGGGCTATCAACACAGGACCTATAAGGGTGCCCTGTAGTGTTCGGCACTGGGATGTTTTTATATGCTGCAGTTGCCAGGTTAGGTCTTTGTGGTTGAGGTTTCGTCTGGTGCTTGATCTGACTAGGATCTGGAGTGTTTGTGATTATATGTCTTGGCCTCACCACCATTTAAATTTTTCCAATCTAGGATGCAGTTTTGTACATTTCACCTGTCATTGCTTCTTTATTTGGCAAGACATACATTTAGAATTGGATTAGCAAAAATCTAATGAAAGAATTATGAAAAAAAGATGAGATCAATTGGTTAAATTGTTATTATCAGTGATATTCTGGGAGCATAGGTGTAACATTAAGGCTCTATTTTTTTACCTGACAAATCTATGACCATGTCATCAGGACACAGTTGGGGGCAGAAGTACAAACAACAGGAACTGCTACTGAAAACCCTGACAACATGCAAACCGTTATATGGCTCTTCTGGAGTAGCAGTGCTGTGTTTGGGTTGTCTTTAGTGTAACAATGGGAGGATGAAGTGCTGACAGGTGAGATGAAGTGCCGAGTCCATTTGAAAGAACTCTGACTCTTAGAGGTTAATGAGTTTGTTGTGAGGAGGTGGTTTTCCGTGCTTCACGCTGTTCTGGCATTGGAATTAGCTGCTTAAAGGAAGTCTATATTTTGAGTGAAGGTATGTACAGCACATGCAGGAAACTGTACAAATAATATAAATGTTCACTAAAACTTCTGTGCACACTTCACAGTTCATTATTTTATTGCTTTCTTAATTTTAACATAAGGGCAGCAAACCTCCCATAAATAGTATAGCATCATGTATGGTGACCAACACTGAGAATGGGAATGCTTTCAAAAGATTTCAATGACTAAACTAAAATGCGCTGCAAAATAAAATGGGACCCCAGATGCAAAACAACAAACAATCAAAGAACGTCCTCAATTCATTGCATGTCATTTTAAATGGAACATTCCAGCTACAACAGGAAGATCAATGGCAATCTTTCACAGAATATTTCTATTCAAGTCGAGTCTGTGCCTGCAGATGAGAGAAAACAATTTATTTTCTCACTCTGATTTATTCCTGACGACCATCAAAGCGCGGATGCTGGAAGGAAGTGACTACACAAACAGTGTCGATCACATCACAACATCCTGTTTATTCCCCCCAACACTCACTTCCTGCCTGCTTTCTGCCACTTCCTGCAGTAGGAATTAAAATTTTATAGTTGCCCTTTGGTAGAAGAAGAGAGGAAATGATGACTGTTGGTCGTTAAAGGTGGAGGTCGCAAGATCGGGGGAATATTTTGGAAATGGCAATTCGTGCTACGCGTTTCAAAAACGTGTCATGAGAGATTTGGATGAGGATATAACAGAAACCTTACAGTTAATACTGCAAGATGAATGCCCTGTGTGTTATCGATCCTATGCTACATCCTCTGACCTCTGCCACAGAGCCAGAGAATTGTGGGCATTCAGTATTAGTGTAAGTAACACATAAAATCACCTATTTCCTGCCATCCCCCACAAACACTCTAAAAGAACCTTCTACAAGCATCCTAACAGTAACTACAGTCCCAGCAGGCACAGAAAACACCCGGGGGAGCGTGATGCAAGGCCTCACAGCTTTAAGAGACACAATTACTCCTGCTCTACCCCCTCTGCAAGCAGCACCAAGTCCACGACCTCTGCCTGGTTAATCCTAAACCCACACTGCCCCCTGCTGGTGCAATGAGAAAGTACTACAGGACAGACTGGGTCTTTGAGATCTTAGTGCAGTTACAGCCTATATAAGAACACAGAAATAACCACCTACTAAAACCTATACGAAAATTACTAAGAAAAATATGCAGGATGGATTCATTTAATCCCACATATTCTGATATTTGTCACAATAAGTTGTTACATTACCTGATACTTATAATATTCACAGGATTCTGATAAGTACATTTAAGATTTTGGCTGGAAATCCCACATATACAAGTGATGAACTATTACAAAAACCCTTGGGGCTCTTTTCAGATCTGTGTCAACTTTAGACATAATGCAGACACAACACACAGAAATAGTCCCACACCACTTCCTGACTGTGCAGCCCGTTCCCACAGACCACAGCTGGGCTGGCTGAGTCACCGTGGTGAGAACCTCTCTGGCAGAGTCTACGTACGAGTGAGGGAGTGAGTTAACATAGAAAAGTAAGAGTCAAAGAAAAATGTCTAAGAAAGATAAAAAACAATCCTTTCCAGCAGCAAGCAGCACATTTTTAAGTGGCAATAATGTTGTTTAAAACGACCTGTAAAGTACTGAATTTTTCATGCTTGGTTTCATAGTATTTCTATATTTGTGCGTTGTGCTCCAGTGTAGTCATTGTGGGCACTGATCTGCTGAATCTGTTGTGTGACTGAGACAGAGTGCAAGTGAGCGGTTTCTTAACAGTTTCAATGTTTACAAGAGGGGGGGCTAAAATCTTCTAGAGAACAGTTTTGCCCTCTGGGATTGGACCCTAACCAGTGTGTGTTTGTCAGTTTTAATATCTAAACCAGGCAGACAAGAGAAACAGACAAAAGAAAAGAAGCAGGGGAAACAATTAATGCATAAAAACAACAGGAGACTCATGTTAATTTAAGCCAGGTGCATCGTGGTGGATCATGCACCAGTAAATATCTCTGCAGAGATTCCTGAAAGCGGTGAGAAACTTCACTGGAAAAACGAGCTGACCTGCCCACACACGTTGCAACAAAATCTGCACTCTGCATGTATGACCTCCACTGGTCACCAGACCCTGACCAACAAAATCAAAGAGCCCCCACAGGGTCAGACGATCACAGCATCACTGTCTATGTTCGTCTCTGTGGTCTCCCACTGTTGCTTCTGTGGCCCAGAGGCTGTCGTTAGCAGTTATTTTGGTAGAATGGCCGGTGCTGAAACAGCGACAACAAGAAGCTCACAGTCCTTTTTAAAGAGCTTGAGGAGCTCCATGTTTAATCCTTCAAAAGAACCTGCTATGCTCATTGACACCTGCGTATTTTTATTCTTGGACTGAGCAGCTTCGTATTAATCACAGCGCAAAATACTCTGTATTTATCTGACACCAGGCTCTGATCCAGACCATCAGTTTATCCACTGTGTAAAAAAAAAAAAAAAAAAAAAAAAAAAGAGAGAAGCTTTCTCTTTTTTTTTGCTCCTCTCTTTTTAAAGACATCACCCCTTTTAAGCCCATTCACCCTTTAAGATCACGGTCTTATTTACTGCTGCTCATAACCAGAACATCTGAAATGTATGCCCAAGAGGACCACATCTGGAACATCTGCTTTCACTGATATACCGAGCAGAGAGTAGAAAACATAACCTGTCTGAGTGTTTAGAGTAATCTGAAGCCTGAGCTTTGGGCTCACAGGGACGACCTGTACATAAGATGACATAAGCTCATGAAATGTGGAAAAGCACAAGATCCCACTTTTAAAAAGGAGACTAACAAAGTTCATAGACTTGTTAGTTACAGTTACAGAGTGAACAGTCTTAAAACTGTGTGAGAGCCAAAGCAAACATCTCTGCAGCAACAACCAGAAGTCACCACGTCTATATTTTTGCTGTTCCAACTCAACTTTAAAGAAAACTTTTCTATTTGCACACAGCTATGCAAAAGTACTGAAAGATGCACTGACACAACAACACCACTAGATGGCAGGACAGGCCTAATCTTACTCTTCCTCAATCATGATAGTTGAAGATTTTTATATGAGGACTATATTACCACACAAAAGTACAACACGGAGCCAGTACTTCAATACTTCACAATATCTTGATTAAAACACTATTGTGGTGGGGAAGCAAAAAACCCACACAAAAAAGGAAATCAAGCATTGAGGCAGGGGAGAAAAAGCAGAGAGAGATGGATGGCAAAGAGAGATGGATGGCAAAGAGAGTGGATGGAGGAGCAGAGATAAAGGAGACAAGGAGAGGAGGCGGGGGCGAGGGGAGTCATAATCTCATTACCGCCAACACAGAGACACAAAAACATCTGTTGTGAGACGCTGTAATCCAAACACTCCTGTTGACTCCTTACGCGTAGTCTTTGTTTCCTCCTGACAGTTTTCTATCACAAATTAAGATTAAAAACCTCAAGGCCAATGCAAATTCCTGCGAAACCAGGTTTTAGTCAAATGTGTGGTTCACGAATTAACAAAAGTCTTTTCTCTTTGGCAGCTGCTGCCTTTTGTTCAAATCTTTTGAGTTAACGGAGTAATTTATGTTTTTTTTTTTCTTTTTTGCTATAAAAGCATATTCTTATTCAACTATTCTAAACAAAAATCCATATAGTCTGACTTTTCTTACAGGGGGTCATGTGAACTACATTGCCATCAATTTAACACAAAGTGAGAAAAATCAGAAATACATTAAACAGCAGCAGTCATGCAAAGAATGTTTGAATATTGGGATTTCTGGGTGAACATCCACACCCCAGAATCATGTCGGTGCCCTGCTAAAACACCTCAGCTCATCACTCTTATTTTAGTTTCATCAGTGTTTAGTTGCCAGGCTGAAAGCTCCCTGTGCCAAGTTTAAATGAGCTTGCACTGCTGGTAGGCAGCACTGAACTAAAACTGGTACGGGACGCTGAATTAAAGCCGTTCTAAAATGAGATGATACAATTAAGTGAATGCACGAGGTATTTATGCCGGATGTGAACCGATGTGTTCAATATAAATAGAGGTGAAGTACCATTTTTAGCTTCAAAAACAGTGTATATGGTTACAACGGCCAGCGTAAGCTATGTTTCCTCAGTTTAGAGTTTTCAATCCAATTTCACTTTATCACCATGACGACAGAGAGTGGCGTTTATGAGTAATGAATCTTTAAGAGCTCAGTAATAGTTTATTACAATGTCAGTCAGTCTACTTTTTAAAGCGACTGAATTTTTTCCTACGCTCTTCAGCGTGACATGGATTTATTTCTCCATGTCCATGTACGGTGTTGTCGAGCTCAGGCCGTGTTGTCGGTTCTCTGGTCTCTGACCGTATCAGACACAGAACGAGGCAGGGAAGCGAAGACTCACCACACTGTTACCACAGAAGGAGATGACAGCCGGCGACGCTTAACTCACTGCTAACCTGCAATTATGCTGAAGGACCCGCAATACAAAAGATGAACGCATAAGACACAATGCACAGAGTGCAAATGCACTTAACGTGCAGGAAGTCTACGCACATATGCATGCACACACAAACACACTTGAGTAATCATTACTCTGGATTCGTGTGGGTGACAGTTACTCAAGGTGAAGTGCTGAGACTGCTTAAGTGTGGGTGAGTAATCGTTCCACACAGCACTGTGAATAATAGACGGCTTATTAGGGGCATAGGAGGTATAGAAGAATCTTATTTAAACTGTTTTTCTGTCCAATCTTACAAATTTATGATGCAGCAATCTGCAATCTGATGTTAATTATAGAAGAAATTGAGACCATGGTTTTCACACATAACCAATTATTGTAGCTCGTAGGCAGTGTAACCTTTTTGTAATGATATAATGAGTCCATAACAGCAACAATAGGTCAGCTAAGTTCACTGTGACACATAAATCCTATTTATTTTAATCATGTTCGTAATATAAACATGCACAGTAAGAACGGATGACTTGTAAAGAAAAAAAGACAAGTGATTTTATTTACTTGCTCATATACTGACACTCTGCATGCACACATTTGACTCCATTCAGCAAAAATATATGTTTAAAATGTTGATTTTCACTTCATTATTTAGAGGTAATTCCATCCATCCGTCCTGTTCCGCTTATCCTTGTCGGGGTCGTTGGGGGGGCTGGAGCCAATCCCAGCTGTCATAGGGCGAGAGGCAGGGTACAATCTGGACAGGTTGCCAGTCTGTCGCCCTGATTTAGAGGTAATAGGCTATTAAATGTGTGGCATCAATGCCAGCATACTGCAACTAATTAAAACAGGAAGACCTACGAAGAAGTCACAAATTCATCGCAACATCAAACAGTCTAACGCTGATTTTCATCTGGGAAGCACAAAGACAGAACTGTATACCAACCAAGACAGTATACCTATGATTTGTACACGATACAGACTAGTTCAAAGACAGTATGAAGAAAAGGCCTACATTTCACTGATACAGGCTTAAAGATTGCGTGCACTTCCTAAAGAATTCAATTATGGTCAAGAAAACCTAAATTCATAAATTTGTGGCACAAAAATAACGCCATAGTATTCATCTGTCGGGTGAGTAAGCCACTGTCTGCAGAGCACAAGAGGTGGGCTGTTTGAAACATGACCAGGCACAGCAGCGGAAACACACCTCCGAAGTTTAAACAGCTCTAACATTTGCAACATTTCTTCTGTTTAAACAAGTACGTCTGCTACGGCTATTAAACGCGCTCCAAACAACGAGCTTAAACGGTTTACAAAGAGGGAGAGAGTAAGTGCTTGTTAAGACAAACATGCTAAACTCCGCACTGATGGCAAGCCAAGTGGATGTCATCAATCCAGCAAGTACGCGTAAATTCATTTCATAAAAGCTTCGTGTTGCTTCACACGGAACGACAAGGCGAGGTTGGGCACGACTGTTTTGACAAGACTCCAAAATAGGTAATCTGATCGATGTTAATATCACATTCATCATAGTGAAGAATCTGACTCTGATCTTTTTGGAGTCATAACGTAATTATGAAGGAACCATAAATCTGATTTCATCATAGCAGAGAACATAAATACTGGTTCTCCATCGTGCCTGAGCATGTGGGCTTGTGTTTGGTATTTTATCTATATGTAGCGCCAAATCACTGCAACAGTCGCTCCAAGGTGCTTTATATTGTAAGGTAAAGACCCCACAATAATGCAATCACAGATATAATGCATGCAGTTATGTACTGGAGCTTTAGCGGCATTATTTGCACATCAGACTTCAGTAAGGAGCAGGCAGGTTAAAGAGCAACTAACGTGCGTATGACTGCGCCAGACACTGGCGCCTCTGTCGGGTGACGTCGAGTTGAGTTCAGGGCTGTTGTGCATGTGTTACAATGGCTCAATATACAGTCTGTATTATACTAAATGTATATGTTTGTATGTACTGGCCAGTATAAAATCATTTTTAATTACTCTGAATATTAATTCTGACATCTGCCAGCAAAAAACGGTCATTCAAACTCTACTTTTTGTGTGTCTACTCGCCTCAACACAAATGCGAAAAAAACATTTTGACACTTACACGCAACTGAAAATAGTTAAGATACTATATTAACTTTTTGAAAAAGGCACTCACTTCCATATATTCATGCATAGCATTTCTAGAGTTGATTGCTCTTTCTGTGTCCACCCCCTCGACTCATGCAGGAAGACTTGCTCAGAAAAATTCTGTGTCACCCATCTGATTCTGGTATAAAGTTGTCATCTTGTTCTCATTAGGAGGCTAGAAAGAGGGAAGAGAGAAAGGGAGGAGGAAGAGAAGGAGGAGGGCTAGCCTGGAATAAATGAGGTCACCACTAACACTCCCTGAGGAGGATCACTGAGGCCTGGAGGAGGGGCCCGGTCGGCCGTAGTTTGGTAAAAGTGAGATGTGTTTTAGCAGTCCAAAACAAGACAACCTCTCTGTTTGTTGGGGAAATATTTATATTATATAGTCATATCGTATTCTGCATCCTGCACTTTTAGTTTTCCACGAGTTCTTAGAGGGCTTTCTCTAGAACTAGAAGTGAACAGAAAGTACACAGAAGCTTATGCATTTTCTGTTTACAGCAGCAGCTCCAGGAGTTTGAAAAACAGGATAAAAGTCATAAACAGCAAACACGCAGCTGTATAAGTAGAAGTACACAGTGCCTTCTACAACCAGAGCTTTTTTCAATGCTGCTGCTGACTGGCATGAAACTGACAATTGCTGAAATATTAAAGAAAACTCTCACTTGCAAACGACAGAATGTATTTCAGTATGTAAGATGCTATTTTTGTTACTTTTTAACCACCACATAGATGAGGGGTCATCTGATACATATATCTCAACCAACTGTTGTTGGAACAGCTCCACACAGGCAGTGGTCCAAACCAAAATCCACCTCGCAGCAGCACTATCCACGGTATCCATCTCCCTATATGGTTTTTAAAAAAACAACTTTCTTTTTCATGCTCAGGTGGCTCAGATCGGCAGTATCTGTCTAAGGTTCGATTCAGAATCTGGACAAAAATCCTCCCCAAACAACAAGGCAATGAGAGTATAATGTGAGAAATACATAATCAGTTTTACTGAAAATATTTCACTACACCCTTCAATTCCCAAGCGCTCCTCTCTTTTTCCAATATGACCCGTTTCCTATCTGAGGAAAAAAATCTCCATACTCAGCATCAGTCAGCATCTGCCTTTAAGAGGCCTCAGAGGGGATCAGTTTCACAGCATTTCCCCATCCTAGTGCATGCACTTAGAAAAATCAATACCAACCACAGACACAACAAATACAAAGACTTTAGATCAATACGTGTAAACGCTTCTTTTTGATTTAAATAGGTGGCAGCCTTGTTTTCAAGCTATATTTATTATCATATCTTCCACCAATGGGATCATTTCTTAAATATTTAGTTCTTGCACAAAAGCTATTAAATATATTTTTAATAGTATCAAGATTAAAATCTTAAATTATGCACAAAAAAAAAGCTTCAAAGAAAGTAACACTAAGTAATTTAGTAGCAAGCCCTGCAAAGGCATGAATGACAGTCAGCACACTTGCTCACAAGGATCATATTGCTCCGATTCCACACATGCACACACACATGCACGCGCAACGCCAACTGTGAGTGGTAGCCTGCTCGTCTGTTGATATTCTGTGACAAGATAAACAGAAGACTGATGGAGTGGTTTTAAGAAACTTCTCTGGGTTTATTTAACCCAGCGGCCCCTCCTGTCTGTGTCTATTCGTCTCCTACACGGGAAGACGCTTCTATATTCAGCTCAGACTAAGATATCGCCTGGATCAAAATCAAAAACATGCATAAGGCAAACTCAAGCCAGAACTAGTATACAAGGAACATCACTCGGTCTTTCTGTTCAGTGTATCGTATTAATCAAAACATAACAAAACGTACAAAAACACTCAAACTTTTCCACATCCAAGTTAAACACCGATGCAATGAAGACGCTGTGTAAATTTAACATGTTTGAAGAAGGCACAGATGTCTGCACACGTACACCCCGACACACGGAGCTAAATATTCAGCGCGCCTGTCACAGAGCCAGACACCATGCTGACCGGGGCCAGACGTGTCAGCGATGGAGTGAAGGCAAGCGCAGCTGTGCGGCACACCCTGACACCACACACGCTCAGAGGAATGTGGTGCTGGCACAGCCCAGGTGCCGTCACTTAGGGTTGTGACATCGCTGCAGGAGTTTGTGTAGGGACAAGTCTGTCATCAAGACTCCCGGGGTACGTCGGTGGGTGTGCGTCAGAAGAGAGCAAAGAGAACTGGATGACAGAAGGTAGCAAAGATATCCGAGTGTTCGCATATGAAGGTCCAGTGTCCAGGGGCAGGATGGGAAGCTTTAATCTAGCATGTTTTCGTTGGGCTCCTGGAAAAAACAAAACAAAACAATGCAAGCACGAGGGGAAGATATAAGGTGGGTAATGCTGGGTAGTGTTGTGCTGCCAAGACTGCACGTGTGTGTTGCAGTGTAGAAGAGTGTGTGCATGTCTTAGGTAACTATTAATGTACTGCCCCTGGACTTTAGACAACACAATAAAGATTGGTGAGGATGATCAAAGTATTTTTACGTTGCAGGCCAAACCTTAGCACGTACACTGTGTCTGCAGGTGACTACTGTACAGCTGCACTTATCTATCGTAAAGTAGCAGAAAAATTTCCACCTTTATGTAATCCAATCAAAGCAAGACGCTTCATGATCTCCATTAGTAACAGTGTACAGTGTTGGGTCGCCAGTGAAAAAGAAGTCATACATTTTTTAATTTTTTTTTTTTTTTAAGACTCCATTATTATTCCAGTTTTGCTTCACCTATCATGCTTTCACCACACATTAACTACCACACCTCCATGTGGCTAATAAACATGAACATGAAGGGGAGAAAGGGAAGAGGGAGCCACAGCACAAGACTAGAAAGCGAGAGCAAGAGAGAGATTTGGTTTCTATTTAATAATTAGCTCATTCACTTGCAATTAATATTGTTCCTTGACTGAGTAATTTAAATACATTAAGCACATATAGTACAGTAATGCTGTACTGAGAACAGGGAGGCTGCAGACAGTATAATTAATACTGCCCTCTGGCTGCCCTCTGCCACCCCTGGAGGTCATCAGCAGATCCTCCTGTCTCAGTAAAACCTGGGCCATCACAGCACTCCGTCCAGCACCTGTTTGACCCGCTGCCCTCTGGTAGGCGCCTCAGGTCGATCAGGTCCCGCACCACCAGTCTCACTAACAGCTCCTTGCCCTGGGCCTAACCCTAACCCCACCCCACCCCAGCCCACTCACTCACTGCACCACTCTGAGCCATGATCCGAGTAACCCACCTCGCTCGGGTCACTCACACATGGACTCTAGTCAGGCTTTTCTTTGCACTACTTCCAAGCACTTTGCAACTTGTTCCCTAATTTGTGCCCTTCTCTTATTTTTCTATGCATCCCTCTTGATTATATACATTTCCCCTGCTTGCTACTTATTCTTTTTGTCTACTGTTTATATTTTATTCTGGCACTGTTGGTGTGGATCACCCACAATTTCATTGCACATGTACAATGACAATTAAGGGTTATTCTGTTCTATTCCAGTGAATGTCCCAAGTAATACCATTTAAACCATCCAGCCAATCAAACAGGTATCTTCTATGACCACAAGCAATGACTACTAACTGAATTATGAACTATAAAGACAGTCAGCAGCCAAAGTAGATTCTTAGTTATTGATGTTGTTACAGTTCATAGAAAATATGGTATGAAGGGGGGAAAGGAAGGAAGTCTGATGAAAGAAGGAAAAGATGGCATCTGAAAAAATATTCCCTCTGTGTGAGTTCAAACTGCCACTTTTTTCTGGCAACGATGATACTGACTGTACTGTGTTAAATACACACTTTATACTTAAAGGTGCTTCCACAGATACAGACACAAACACTCGGTAAAGTATTAAACTGTGTTGTATATACTTGTATTCCCCAGATGAGCACTACACGCAGCCCATTTCATTCCAGTGTAAGCTAATAAAAGTGTCCTTGTGTGATGGGCCAGACATTCCTTCCAGTCTTTAAAAAGCTCCTGTGCAATGGCAGAGATGAGTCACAGCTGCCAGGAGACCACCAGTCATGTTCAGTGGGACACACGGAGTCACTCACACTCATGCATGTTTGATGTCCCTACGTTTCCCCTCTTTTCTCGCGCTAAGTGTACATGAATGTGGATCAGTGTAAAAGCACATCAGACTCTTCCTGTTGGAGTGTTAAATCTACACAAATCCACAGTTTTCAAAAACTAAAAACAATGGGAGAACATTTAAAACTACTGATGACAAATTTAAATTTAAAAGTAAAAATATTAAGGTTCACTGACATCGCTGGTACTTGAAAGAATGTTTAGAAAGCTGGTTGTGGTGCTGTTTCACATCCTTATAAGGGATATTTCTTTTGGTAGGAGCGCCACTTGATGAAGCCACATTATAAACATAAGCAATTTATATTAAAAAAAAATTGTAGCATCTGTATTAGCTGTGTAACATTATCACTTTTATTTGTCATCATCATAAATAATTACACAAAAGGAAGAGCATCTCTTCAAGCACTCACTGGGCTAATATAGAAAGGATAACATCTCGTTACAATGTCTCGTTTGCTACCTGTTTAATGTTCTGCTACACTACATTAAACGGGTGCTTCTGCTCTTATGGCTGATGCCTGTGTACATTCAAACTTTGTAGAAAAGCAAAACATCCACCCGCAAAGGATTTTGTGTCATAGCGGTGAGAGTGATGCAGATGTGTGTCAGCGAGGCTGACAGGTTGTCATGTATGAAATGTACGCACACTCTTCTGCGCGAAACGCCTGCAGGGACCAATGAGAGCCGAGCATAAAAGACCGAGGGATGCGAAAAGATGAGCATGATGACAGCTCGTTGTAAGGGTGCACACGTAAACACATGAACTCACAAACGTGCAGATAAACACTGAGGCATGAGGGCTTATAAACAAAGGTTGAAAGGGTTGCATGAGAGAGTGTGCGCCACAGAAAGCACAAAGACTCCTTTGAGCCACTGACTGTAGAGCAGATGGGAGAAGTTAAGTAGATCCTGTGCACCTGAAATCTCAATTCTTACTTTAACTTTAGCTGGAGTTTTCGTGTTTGGGTCGCCAAACTTCTACCAAATGTTACGACTTCTAAAACTGTTAGCACCTATGGAAAAATCAGCTCTTCATCTTTGAAAATACAATCAGTAGTTTTTATCTATGTGCAGAAGTCTGTTTCCAGTGGAATACCTCACAGAGACTCTCGATATATTTTCAGATTACTGGCCAAATGAACCGCTTAGAAATAATACCTGGCATTGATTGGCTGAAAACAAATGAGTGCAGCTAATAGAAGTGGGAGATCCAAATATCGATAGCGTCGATACCAATCCTGGTATTGGTACTGGATCAATACTGGCTCAAAAGGATTGATACTTTCTATCCTTTAAGTTTAGTATGTAGGCCACTGAATTGTGCAATTATTATCATTTTTTAACTGAAAATGTACTTAAAATTTTCACTATAAAAATGTTGAGTTGAGTGTGGCATCTATTTTTTTTATAGCCTAGAGCACATTTAAACGACACAAGTCGACCCAAAGTGCTTCACAGACGGGCAGATTTACATTCCAGGTCTCCAAAAAACTATATAAGAAGTGGACGGGGGTTTTGTTGCATTAACTAATTATTGTAGAAAGTCAAAATCACAGTGATTTAGTAGCCGTTAAAATGTGTTCAGAATTTGCAAGTCGACGATCAAACTCATAAATCATGACACACTCTCCCAAAATTGTCGCACACCACCAGTGGCTGAGACGCTGCTCATGAATAACAGCAGTAAAAAAATGTTTCAGTTATCTATACAAATATCTTTTTTTCTGGACCAACTTTTTTGTCCTTCATTGTTCTTTTTTGGGATTTTTAACCATAACACCCCCACCAACCACCATGGCCTGAATCAGAATGGCAACACAGTCAGGGAGGTTGGAGTTTATTTGCACGCACAAATGATGAGTGCCTAGTTTGATAGCTGTAGACTTTGGGAAGAAAACAACTGAATATTTACATTCCTGACCTCAGAAAGTCGTGGTTCAGGAGCTCTAAAGTAAAGCACACTGCTCGATCTGTTTAACTTAGATTTACCAAGAGATAGGCGAGGCCATGTAAATATGGGGAGCGTTTAACTGATTAAAGAAATGGTTAACGACGGCATTAATGAAAATCCAGAAACCGATAAGAGGCGCTTTGGTGCACAACAAAATCTCTTATCTGTCTGGTCAGTGAGCACTTCCTGTGCTTTGGAAAACAGAAAAAAAAAGAAAATTTGAAAGACTTCATGTCTACTCACCCTGTCTTTGTCATCAGCCACATCGCAAAGCACATCATCCAGGTCGAGGATTCCCCCATCACCATGCTCCAACCGGTGAACCTGCAGCCAGTAGCTGGCATCCTGCAGAACAAGGAGGTAACAAGATGAAAATCAACAGTCGTTTTAAAATGACCCGACACATGAAAAAGTGTGGCAGCAATTGTAAGAAGATGCATATATTCCAAATGACCTTCAAGACCCATTTTATTCATTTTATATTTTAACTCACTTTTTTAATTCACTGCCATTGACGTCTATAGCCGTCAATTGCAGTGAATGAGTCAATGGGTTTAACTCATTCACTGCCAATGGCTGGCAGTGAATGAGTTAAATGCAAAGAAATGAGTACATACAACCTTAAAGCATAAACATCATGAGAACTGATAAAGGGTTTCAGTAGAAAAGTAGACATGACTGAAAATCCCTCGAAATCTCTTTGGAGCTTACACGAGTCCACCAACGGACACTCCAAACACTTTGACACGCCGCTCATCTCATCATTGTTGGCTCTTTAAAGCAAGACTATCACAGTCATCGAGACCTGCGAGGAATGCCACCCACCATTACTATATAATCAAGTTCAATTACGTGCCAAAGTTTCTGACATGAAAAGCACACGCAAAGGTCACGCTTGATTGAAATAAATGGGAATAAAGGCAAGGGTTAAGAAAAGAGAGGGGAAAGAAAAAGACACTGTACAATTATAGAAAAATGTAGCTTTACAATAGCAATATAAGGCAGGGATAAAAGGTAGAGTATTACCGCCATCACGCAGTTCTAAATAGGAAATCCAACACCCAGATGATTGTAAAGCCCCGTCCCTGGGTCTTGACACGCAAAAACATGTGCACATGTAACTTGCTCCAAGCTAAACGGGAGAACGAGTCGAGTGCACATGCATGGAAGTGCCCGGTGTCCTGGCATCATTTGACAAAGTATTAACTTTTGAAGTGACTGTTTGGCTTCGTCCCACACACACAGCAGCCTTGAGGGTTACAGCCTCATTACCCACTTATACAGTTCCACTCCACTGCAACACACGCAGCTCACTGCAAAAGGGCACCAGACGCACGTCTGATGTGTTTAACTGGCAAACTAATACTACATGACAGGCCTGCCTCGGAGAAGGAAACTGATTTTTTTTTTTTTTTTGGGGGGGGGAGAGAATGCAACTATACACCAATGATAGTTTTGATAGTCTGAGTCTAAATGCACTCAGTGAAAACACGACAATTCAAACAGCTGCATTAGTATTTTTCATGTGTTGCTCTTTTTTAGCTTCACTTTAACTCACCCACTCGCTGCTGTGACAGATGTCATAGTTTATTACAGCCAGTGTCACTTTGTGCAACCCCACACACAAAGACCATGTGGATTCTAAATGATGGATCTCAGACACAAACACACAAAACATTTAATGTCAGCGATTTTATAAAGGAAAAAATGAAAAAGAAGTTTGGCCAGACCAGACTTTAGTAGTGACTGAACAGTAATCATTAACAGTGAACCACCCTAAAGCATCACCGTCTCAGAAACACTTGTTTAAAAAGAAATGGAGACCTCAAACACAAAGACGGTTTGTAACAAAATGAAACTTGAAGTTTATTAGGAACACTCTGCTGTATGCGACTATAAATAAAAGATGGAAGTTCTGGAAATCAAAGCTAAGCTGTAAAACTTATCTGACACAGAAAAGCAGTAGCCAGCACTCACCAGAACTACATCTGCAAACAAGCCAATGCAAACAAATTACTGTAGGTTTCTGTGTGTGCTCAAGAACTTTTTTTTAAATTTATCGCTGCCTGTTATAACTGAAAGCATTCAGTCCAAAGTATTCATCTGAAACAGAGCCAGCACGTCCAACTTTTGTGTTTGTTGTGGGAAAGAAAGCCACAAACCACTGCCTTTAAGCCAGTTCAGCCAAAACACATTTTACTGTTTTGTTTTGAATCAACTGGGGCGTCTCCCCAAAAACCATAAAATCTAAACACTTTGATTTATTGTTTATGATTAACAATGAGTGAGCGTTCAAGAATGGCTTAAAAAGCCAGGATTTTACCTACTTTACAAAAACTGTTACGTCAATTTGAGAATGACCCCGATAACCCATCAGCTTATTAGAATATTTATATACAATGTATCTAATGCACTTTATGATAATAAGGATGCAGATTTAAAAAGTAATACTAATCCAGCCTGCTCTTTAGTTGAGGCTTTAAGAAGATAGTCACACATAATAAGTGCACATAGCACCACAATCTATTTCAAATCCCCTATAGTATGTCAGTGTGGGGACAGACCAGGTTTGGGCACAAAGAGAAAACTGATGTGTGCGTTTGTGTGTCGTTCTGTGGTGCCAAGTTCATCGCGCAAAAATAGCTCACAGCAAAATGTCACAGTGCCAGACTTAAGACAAGGGACTAAGTCACATAGTAAACAATGTTTCAACATAACAGCTCTCTGATGTGGGTATTACAACTTTCTGTGCACATCATCCCTCAAACTGTCTCGCTCGACTTTCGGAGAGAGAAAAACAAAACAAAACATTACAAACAAGTTAATGTGGCATCTTCTTTCTCACTCTAGTTTGATCCCTCTGGGCCTCATTGAGATTCTCACGACATTATTCTGCTGAAGCTCTCTGCTAAAGAAAGGAGGACCGATCTAAACTATTGGAGCCCTCAACAGTCCAACAGCAGACTTGAAAGGAGGCCAAGGCAAACACGTTGGCAGCAGGGGAAGCCCATCACTACGTTTTAGCGAGACAATGCCGAGTCGTGAGCACCAAGATCTCCCTGACACCGTGAAAAGGAATGTCTGGAAGTGCCAGTGTCCACAGTTGAGAAGTATTCAAATGGTATTACACAGTCCTGAGTGTACTGACATGTGACAAAGACACTGTATGCAAAGTTGTGGACGCAGACTAACTCGATGTATTCCGCAAGATACTCTACAATATGTTACAATTTTTAACTATAAAGGGAAAAAAGCCTGGAAAAATGCTGAATTATTAAATGCTGAATCATTTAATAAGATATTTTATTTATATATTTATATATTTATATATATATATATATATATATATATATATTAATATATAGTATATATATATATATATATATATTAATATATATATAAGTATATATATACTATAATTTTTTTTTTTAAATTTATTTAATAAACATTTGATCTCTTACAGCATAAATAAAACCGCCTGTTTAACAGGTAGCCATCAAAATGATGTGAAATATAGGCCTTAATAAGCTTTTCAATAACAAATCTTTCAAGGTCTTACACGATACTATTTTCACACAGTCCCAATAACACATTTATATGACATAAATTGCATCACATGTAGCAGCCTTGGAATTTGTCCAGTATAAGAAATGTGTGAGGAGAAAGTGACATTTGCATGTAAGGACAAGAAAAAGAAAAAACTATGTTTTAATACTTTCAGTGCACAACTTCTCACGCACAGCGTGTTAAACAAGAATAGCAATAAGGTGAATAATACTAGGCCTGGGCCATATTATACCGTTCACGGTAATACCGGTATAATGTTAGGCAACGATAGGAAAATGAAATATCGCGATAGAATGGGAGTAAAACGCGCATGCGCAGTGCCTTTGTTTTCATACGCACATGGCCGATTGTTGAGTGAAACAGATGAACCAGAATTGGTTTGTAAAAATGGTGCAACTTCAGTGATGTGGAACTGGTTTGGTGTTTGTCCGTCAGATACACAACAAAGCACATTTTTTTGCAGAACATGCAAGCGGCCGTCGTTATTGTCGTATTTGTCGGACTAAGATGCTCTTAAATCTGGGAGTAATCTGGGTCCTAAACTCCGTATGCTTCAGGTCAAACAACACTGCAGCATCACTTAGAGTTAAAAACTGTCTAAATTCTTTCATCTTTAATAAAACGATCAGCATTGCTGCTTTACCAGGTGTAACTATAAAGTTTAACTTCCAGGCATCCATGAAAACAAAAGTTATTACATTTAACGGAGTTAGAAGTTAGCAGGAAGCTAGCGGAAGTTAGCTCGCTAGTTTCGCTAGTTACCTAAGCATGATATAGCATGTTCTGACTGAGAGATTTCTGAAAAAAATCAAACGTACAGCTCTGCTATCACTTCCAACATAAATGAAGACAGGAAACTAAACAGCAGTGACGTTTGTAGGGTTACTGAAGTTGGGCTAGCTGGTATATAATGATGTGCTACGTGATCGCTAGCGACACAGCTATGTTAGCATAACATAAACAGTGAAGCTGGAGGACGAACACTAACACTTTTCCACTTATAAAAGTTAACGTGAAGGTTCTTCATGGTTAGAGACAAATGCAATCGCATGGCAGGATGCTGTAAACGGACCAAACTTCAGTCAGGAGAACAACTGAGATAATCCATCCACAATACGAGGTTAGTCATTAATATACTGCAACAACATGGGAATAGAGCAGCTGCCAGAGAATTCAACATTAATGAATCAATGGTACAGAAGTGGAGGAAGCAAGAAGAATGAGTTTAATAAAGTTTGATTTATCTGACTGCTTTGTTTCGCTTAATGTGCCTTATAATCCCGTGCACCTTATGGTCCGAAAAATACGTACTGCACACTGCAGTTTAATGTTGCAAAGCACCTCTTTTTAACTTCAGTGGATATTATACATGGTTATGCTCAGGATATGTCAGCCCATTTCTACTGGAAATGCCTTTTGGTTAAACTTTCAGCAAGGAATTTGCATTTGCACTGTTACATTTTTATAAAGCTTTAATGTACATAAAAACCAGCTTCTTGTTTAAGTGAAAATAAATGGAAGGTTGTCTTTTTGCGCTAGTAATGTTGTGGAGTTGTATTTTGTCTCGCATCAATTATATCGTCGGTTATATCGTTATCGCAAATTTTCAAATATATATATCGTGATAAATATTTTTGGCCATATCGCCCTGCTCTAAATAATACATGCAAATAAGGGCTGTGTTTTTACTTGATGGTAGTTATTTTAATTTTGAGGACATTAATGAAACTATCAGGACAAGCTTTTTTTTGTTTGTTTAAATGAGGAAACTGTATTCCTGAGCTGAAGTAACAGCATCAGTCCAGAACTCTACAGTACTTTTCAAATCAAAGCACCAAACTGTTGTCCAGCATACAAAACAATACGTGGATTTATCGTAGCAACACTCATTCTGATCACAGCAGTGTGCTGTACGAGACTTTGCACCACAATGTCTCTGGAAGACCTCAGCGTATACTTCGAATCGGACGAGAGTGACGACGAGGCCAAAAAACTCTGGAGTTACGGTGAATCTGACGACGAAGGCAGCGAGGCGAATTACCGGGATCTTGTTTGCCTGCATGACAATCTGGTGAACTTTGAAAACATCTACTTAAACAACGCAATTATAGACATGGAGGTAAGGTTATTTTAGGTGATTAAATTGTGTTATAGCTGAAACATTGAATAGCTTTGTATTTTATGCCACAATAAATGATAAATGATGTTGGTGGCAGAAACGATTTCTTTATTTTTAGCACTACTTGGTGAGTGAGGGTGGACAAAGCTTTGAAAATGACAGCAGAGACTCTCCAATCGCTCTGATTCAAGACTATGTGGAAAGCACTGAAGAGCTGTTGCCCAGCAGTTCCTCCTCATTACCTTTTGTTGTACCACCTGAAGCCGCGGCGAGCCCAGACACAGATGACTCGGAGAACTCTACTGTGAGGTTGCTCCAAGTTTTAGAAGATTTTACCCAGGTGTTTCAAAACATGCTCGCCTCATTCTCCTCCACTTCATCAGACTCAAGTGAGTCAGATTTACAGGGGACCAACTGGGATGACATAGACACCTCGGAATGAAAATCTAGAGCGCTAACCTCGATAGTGTGAGCAATTATCCAATAAACAAGTGCATCATAGTCTTCATGCCAATTATTTTATTTCTGTAGGAAGTACAGAAGTAAAAAAAATTTGTAGCCGGGTTAAACTATAAACATTTTATTTCTTCCATGGCCAGAAGAATTTAAAAAAAAAAACCAAAATGAGCCAATGACACTCAGATTTTAACAAACTCAGTCCAGATTTAACCAGAAAAGAGCTTTTAGAGCTTTATTTGATGGTAATGGTTTTAATTTTGAAGAAATTAATAAAACTATGGACAAAATTAAAGCCATAGAGTTTTTGTTGTTTAAATTTTGGCTGAAGAGGGTTATGTGTTCACAGTTCTCACACAGAAAACAATCTATGCTGTTAGGTTAGAGGCTTTAGCACAGATTACCTGGTATTCAGGCATTTTGAGACATTGGTACTGTTTACTATAGTTAGAAAAAACTCAGTGTGTCACCTGACCGCAGATACCAACTTGTCTTCAGTGGCACAGATTAAAAATGTTCTAGGTACATGTAAACTTGTGAAACTGAACTGTGTTCACCTCGGGGCTGAATGAAACCAGTTCTCAAATGTTCACTCTCTATCAATCATCCCTTTGTTGCGCAGATCATAAAGAGGTTTTTTGGGGGTGAATTTTGAGCCAAAGACACTCCTATGTGCCTTAAAGAAACGCAGCATTGTTCTGCCAGATCCAGCCTTCTGCTACACAGTGTGTCAGAGCTTGTAGACACTCTGTGTTCTTGCCAAAGGTTTGGGTTTTGTTATGATCTCTTGCAGTGGTTATGCATTACTGTGCCACAAAAGAGACATGACAAACTGTAGGTCATGTTCCCACCTACTCCTGTATTTACCACCAGTCTGCTCTTCGTCTTACTGTAAATGAGGTCTCTTTTTTGTTTTTTGAACTCCCTTTTCAGCCCTCCTTTCTCTTTATGCTGTCTTTTGTCAAACATTTCAGTCATTTTTTAACATTTTTAACTTTGTTTTAATAAAAGTAACAGATTGCTGCCTTATGCTTGACACGAATTAAAATGTGTTTATTATTTCAGAAGTCGCCTGCAGTGTTCCCCTTTACTGGGAATCCTCTACACATCTACCCAACTCACAAAGCCTACGGTGCTGGATCAGTGCAGATCCAAAAGCATTTGTTGTGTCAACTTTAATTTGCAAGTTGAGTGTGACACCGTTTTGTACTCTCCAGAGAGCTTCCCCGTCACTAAAAAATGCATTTTGCTGCAGTCTTCTCTCCTCCTCCCTTTTAATTTAGGAAGATGGGGCAGAGGAAAGAGCTGTGAAGCACAGAGGATCTGAAAGAATATTTAAGAGCATGTAGATTCTAAACACAGGCCAGATGGAGACCTGGGGAGGAAGTCACTTAAAGGAAATGAGATGGTGGAAGCTCCCAAAAATCAAGACAATGTGACACTCATCTTATGGTGAGGGCAAACACATGCTTTATCCTCACAGCAGGCTCCACTAATGAACAGTGGATTAAGAGCACACAGTGGGGTTTTTGTCACTTAAGTGGTGCATGAATGTGTGCACGCTCAACTCACTGTAGTTTACCTGACCTTGGCATTTCACAACAGCCAATAAACCTCACTTACTTTATCAGTTCACCCAGTTTAACTTTCTGTATACGGTATTTTCCTTTTAATAACAAAAGGACTCTGATTCATGCGTGTAGCTTGCAAAAGTCAGAGATCTCTTTCAATGTAATTGAATTAGCGTCTGCAATTGAAAGCTAGATTTTTCATCCACACTTTCGGATTTTTTCAGATTGTTCCAAACCAAAAATTACAGGATTTAAACCTTTCGTGAACCACAATCCGTAACAAACAGTTAACACTGGTCCAAAACTAGAAGAGGTCTTGATTACTAGTGTGAAAACACGTCTTAACGCGGACTCTGTAACCTATTCCAGAACCATATCAGAAAATGTTTTTAAAATAAAACTTAATAATGCAAAAACTTATAAAACAAGCTGAGGAAAAACTTGAGAAAAACAGTATTGAGAAAGAATAAGCAGGAGAGTACACTGACTGTATAATGAGTATATTGCCTGAACTTGCTCCCAGTAACACAAATTGCATAATATTTCTATACAAGCAACAATCTTTTCCATTATTTTTCTCTATCATTCAAAAGGCAGAAGGGTAACATATAAAATAATAGAATAATAGCCAATATAGGTTAAGTATCATGAAACACAAGGGAGGTCTTCCTCCCCAATGTCCCCAACTGGTTGCTCAAAGATCATGATCAGATCAGTGGTGCTCCTGTTCTAATAGGGTTATGTTTTGTTTCGTTTGTTTTTTTCCCCTTGGAATATAAACCTTCATATGATGACACTTGCTGTGAACTCAAAACTGAATTAAACTGAATTGAGCTGAATTTGAAGAATTGCATGGAAATAAACTGGAGTTTACAATCAGGGGATGGATATGTGGCGATAAGCAGGAAAAAGCTCCGCCTCCTTTTAACGTTTGAATAAATATACATTTGCACTCATGTTGGTACAAGACGTGATGAGGTAACCTTGCTGTGATATGTGAAAAGGAGCTAAGTACTAATCTGTTTTCTTTTTACTGCTCAAGGAAGGACTATTGTAGTAATAAGCAGCTCAGGCTGACAGTAAAAATACAAAGCGGGTTACTGCTGGAAGCACATGCTTATTTTTCCAGGCAAACCCTCCCTGGATAAATAAAAGTTTCCTCAAGACTGTACAGAACATCTTTATAAGAGCTGTGATTTTAAAACCTTAAAAACAAAACATGCTTACAACAATCTGAGTGGTGACTTTCTCCCTTTTTTAAAAAGGAGAAAAGGTCACCTTGTAGATATTATCACCCATCTCAATCTTGCAGACAAACAATGTGAGTGCTCTGTTCATGACGACTGACAAAATCCCCTTTCAATCACATCTGTTGTTCGGATGTGTACACAGCCACGGTAGGGCAGCACACTGTACGTTTCCTGGATTGTAGGGTCAAAGTAAGGCTGGCGTAAGGTACAAAAGACCCTTTCATTCAACTACAATGACATCAGTGAGAAGAGAAACAGGAATTGGAAAAAGCCACTAAAGTGCTACGCGATGTGTGTAAAACCGCAGACAGACGTGTGCACAAACGCACACCGATACGCGTGTGCGAGTGTAAGGACTGTGTGTAATCTAATAATACATTTTATTAGCTGTCAGTTTGACGTCGAGTACACTTTGGGTTCGATTTGAACGAGTGCCCTGCTGGGCTCCACTGAAGTGAACACCAACACTAACATTATTAACTTTACCAGTGCACTTGGACCATGCTTATCATTTCAAAGCCTCACTCGTGCTTTGATATTAATCTTTTAACCCCAGAGTTGTGTTGCCATTGGCTTTTCTTTCTCATTGTTTGGGGGTCCCAAAGACCAACCCACTACCCATGTCAAAATAATAAGAGCCATTTTTCTCCTTTCTTTTGTTCTTACCATCCAATAAAACCCATTATGTGTTGTAATAAGATGTTTTACACAAACTGGGCTTGTTCATTTGATAATTCAGCACTTCTTCCCCAAATTTTTTGCAAGATACATGTCCTAGGAATGGCTGGGAGTTGCATGATATATGTAAATACATGTCCTCAAGGTTTTCAGAAAGCTTTGATGACATCACTCTGACTCGTTCTGTCCTCTTCAAGCACCAACCATTCCTTCTGCTTTATGTGTCAAGACTCAGAGCTCAGCATGTAGTAACAGACTAACTAACTGTGGTCTTCACATATAAATATTCATTCTGAATGGAAAGAGGTGCAGATAATGAAAAGGTTAGGTTCTTCTCTGTGCACTCGCTCACTTCCTGAATCAGAATCACTTCATTATGATCTTGATGATAAATGCCACAGTTTACCAGTAAATTTATTTAAATAAAACCTGAACATCACTTCCTATAATTAGACACGCATGAGCATAGAGCGATCACCAAAGGTCAACTACAGCAATGTCTTGAATTATGTTTCTTATCCATTATACCCTGTGTCAAAGTCACTCCTGGGGCACCAACACCATCGCTCTTTGTCTTTCCATTCAAATCCACTAATGTTAGTCTTTGTCTCAGGAACTGAAACGTAGGGATAATAAAATGAGAAAAGACAGAAATGTTGCTGAGCCATACACAGAACAATGTTGCCATTCAAAGAAACGCTCATATCTGATCAAAACAGGCAACCACTTGACAGCATAACGTATTACTCTCCAAAAATAGTCAAAAATTACACCGTCTGGGAGCAAACATTAAAACTAGGCAGGTAGGATTAATCAGCAGACTTTATCCAGCGCATTAAGCTTTAAAAGAAACCAAACAAAGGTATCTTTATTACAGCATGTGTGAACCACTGCTCCGAGTCGTGCAAGGAGAGAGCTCTCGGTCTTATAAATTACTTATCTGATTAACAGAGGGGGGGAAAAGATACCTGTGCAAAAATGCAAAAGAGGATTTCACATGCAATCCAAAGAGAAAGACGCAGGAGATTTACGCCTGTAGCCTAATTAATTTAATGAATCATGAACAATCATTAAGCAGCCTGCATCTTTTAATTCCTCACATGCAGCAAAATCCAAAGAAGCCCGAGAGGAAAGAAGAGTAAATGGAAATTGTGGCTCATGGGAGCCACAAAAATCAGAGAAATGTGAAGTTCACTGCAAGTGGCTGCAAATCCCACTCAAATCTTTGGAGTAAAAATTATTTGTTTATTTTAATCTGTTTCAAAAATAACAGAAATCAAGCAGTGGAAGAGTGTGCAGTCAAATCCATGAAATGAAAACGTGGTTTTTGTCGTGTACTTGACAAATCACAAGTTACTTGTAGTATATAAGGTGCAAAATGGGGGGGAAACGCTGCAAACTAAGCCATTTTGTGTGTCACACAAAAATATACACACACATAGTTGAGTTCAGTTGACCACAGCATTGTAGGCAAAGCAGACTTCAGGCCTTCATTATGATCAATTGAATGCATTGTCTTCGAGCTCATTGCTATAATGACCTTCACACTGGTTGCACGTTAACAAGATAAGGCCAAAAAATAAATGAAAAATCAATGGAACCACAGGGAATGCTGGGAGCAAAGGTTTTCACGTTAAACTCGAGTGAAAGGAGATAACATGCAAAAGAATTTGATAATTTCAAAGTACCAACAATTATAAAACGACAACAGCTGTTTAGTTCGGTTATATTGTCTGAACTTTTAAAACAGTCACTTTGAGCTGCTCTCGAGAACCAAACTTAGTCAGGAAAACCGCACACGCTCCTTAATGATATGGATGTAGAACAACCATCTACGGTTGCAGTGTCGCTTTCTTGTACGATGTTGAGGCGAGGATTTGTCTTCCAATAGAATTTATTGATCTGATTAATTAGTCAGGTCTGCCTTAGAGTGAAGCTGCATGACACTTGATGCAAGTGAAGCTGGCACAGCTGCACTGAAATCCAATAAGCAACTTGTGGCTGCTAATAAACTTGACACGCTTTCAGTTTTTCCTGGCTCAGCGTAGGCCTTGGGGGTAGGGTGGGGGTGGAGGGTAAATACTCACGTAAGCACAGTAATGGCAGTGAGCCTGTGCTGCCTCCATAAACCCCAAACTATGTCTTTGGGTGGTGAGAAACTTTTTTTTTTCCTTTTTTAAATTTTTTGAAAATTCACCGCTGTTTACTTTGTGTGCACCTTCAAGTGTTGCTATAAAGTTGCATCATCGCCACGAGACACAAAAGAATTTCTCATCAGCAGCGTCGAGGTGATTCAGATGAGATCCCTGAAATTTCAAGAAATGCCTCATTGGGGAAAAAGCAGTAATCTGTCGTTGGTATTTACACTGATGGCCATGGTTGAGTTCTTAAAAAAAAAAAAGAAAAGATTTTCCCAGGCTGAAATATTTCGGCTATGTTTACTTTAATCCCAACAGCCCTCAAATAAAGTCATTTTCCTAAACTAAAGTCTATTTTAAAGTTGTGTCAACAAATTTGCCAGCGTTTTACAAAAATGGCCTTAATATAGGTTCATTTTCTCACTACCAATAGCTGCTTATATTAACATTGGTCTTACTCTTTCAGAGAGGGTCAAATATTTCACTACTCAACAACACTAACTCTTTGGTACAGTTCTGTTTGGCTGCATTTAAAACCGGAGGGTTAGTGTTACATTTAACTCCTTTTGGAACAGCACGTAGATGGTTTACAGTATCACAACTGTAATACTGTTTACTACATGTAATTTGAATTACATTTTCTAAAAACCCAACATCAATTGAAGCAGTAGGTCAAATGCTTTCTGGATAAATACTTCTTCCACTAAGCAAATCACAAAAGAAAAATCAGAACAAAATACTGATGCGATCATCTCCAACAGTTATGGGGGAAATCTGGGCCTTAAAGTTCTTACTTGAATTCTAAAAATACTTATAGAGTTTCCTTTTTTCTGATGTAAAGCCTTTTTGTGGTCAACCAGAGAAAGCTACACATACTAAATTAGTTTTAAGTTTGGTTTCTTTCAAGGGTCGAGAGGTAAAGTGAAGACGCACGTCGGCGTGGTGTCTAAGGTTACACCAACTGTTAGCCTGCCAGCACATCAGCCCTTAGCCCGGCATCTCTTCATCCTACAACAACGAGGGGAACTGAAATCCAGCCCGAGTTGCGAGAAAAAAAAAACAAAAAAAAAACAAAACACAATCTAGACTCTTAAAATGCTTTTTCAAAAAAGCAAAGCAGAAACCTGGCAACTGTCTATGTGAGCCTGAGATGTTAAATACCCTAAAGGAGACCACAAATTGACACAATGGAAGATTTTGAAAAGGCATACAAAGCTGTTCAAGAGATAATTTGCTAGGACTCGCTGGCAGACTCACTTAGCCGTCAATCGATTTCAATGTTGTTGCCAGACATGTTAATTTGTGTTTTATCATTTCCCCACCTGACTTGCAAACTTGTCATAGCACGACAAGGGATGGGAAGAGAAGAGAAGAAGAAAGATTAATATGCCCTTTATCAAGTGTCTTTCTTCCTTTCAACATCACTGCTAGAGCGAGGCAATGCTTCATTTTTATTATCCTTTTCAGAGAAAAGCATGAGATGCGCAGAAGAGAATGAAAAGAAAACCAAAAGAGCAGCAACTAGTGTGACAGGAAGGAGGAGATATAATCAGAAGGTGAGTCGGGGACAAAGAGCTCAGGTGTTTGAGAAACCGGTGATGAAAAGTTCAGTTGCGACACTTGATTCTTTCTCAGCGCTGTCATCCACAACAGACCTGCTTCGGCAGGCCTCGGCACAGAACGCACAGTGACACGAGACGAGTTCAATAACGTTATTCGGTGCGTTTTAGGATTTCAATTGATTCCTTGGAGGAGTCGTTTTCAGTCTTTATCGTCCAGCTACAAAGGTGAAATTACAGTGACAGGAAGAAAGGGATGTGTCCCCTGAAAGGTCCTCAGAAAGTAATACCCAGCGTAGGGGTGATACCTACCGCCATAAATGATTAAAAACAGTAATATTTAGGGTTCCTGTTGCATTTTGGATAGCCTATTACATCTAACAACTGTAGAAGTGCAGTGTCAGTCTTGACAGACTGTTCAAGGACCTTTCCAAAGAGCAAGACACGTCAAAGATTTGGTACCCTAAAATTAAAAACCTGATTACTGTTTTCATCTAAACCAGCTCTGCTCATGACACTCCCTGCAGTAAAATGGAGCAGTTGGCAACTTTGTCATCTTAGCTTCGTCTGTCCCTCAAAACAATAAGATTTACCAATGTAGCATAGATTGAAGAGCTTGGATGCTGATAGTTGGCAAAAGATCAGAAATTGAATACAGCTGGAGCCCATCCCAGTATCCCAAACATAATCCCAATCCCATCCAACAAAGGTCATTCCTAGTAAGCAGTGCGAAATGATAACACTGCAGCATTCACTAGACAGTACTAAATACTTTGATACACTTAGTCAAACCCCTCTCTCTCTCTCTTTTTCTGTAGCGCTGAAATACAAACAGAATAAAAGATCATCCATCTAAAGAAAACGCTGGAACATACCCGACTGCCTCGGCATGACTCCACTTTCACTCTCTTCTTGAGACCATGGTGGTGCTTCCACATTTCATCTGTAGCTTCCACTACACACCCTCCACTGTTCTTCCACTGCAAACAACCTGCAGCTTTAGCCTCGTCTAGGATCGCACATACTGGTGTGTGCATTTGTGCATCTGACATTTCGCGTTGTGTTGCATGTGCAGGTCTTCTCTTGCATGTGTGTAAATGCAACCTATCCCATGAAAGGGACATGAAAGGAGACACACGGCTGCACAGCAACCTGCTTTCCTTGCTTCAGAGACTGCGTGTATCAAATTGCCACCGGTATCGCTGGTTATGGATACTCTAGCAGGGTAACAAGAAGCTGTACAGATTGAACTGCGTGAAAAATTACATTGATAACGGAGCTTCACAAGCTGCACGCTGTTTGCATTTATACGCCTTGTTGTGACAGCCACGTCGAGCCGTGAATAATCGTTTCATGAAGCACAAATCTCTGTGTTATGGTTCAGTGTCATATAAATGACCAGAACAGACATTCATTTTGCTGTGACAGAAGTGTAGCAAACACACTTAATTTTTGAAAGACAAAAATTTTGCTTGCCAATTATATTCTGTTGTTTAAGTAGTACTGCATTTCAATGAACCCTGTGCTTTGACCCACACATCAGAAAAGCGTTCCACTCCTGCTTCTTCCCAATAAGATCAAAACAAAACCAGTAGTCATGAGGCCCAACCTTGAAAAGTTCACTTATGCTTTTATTTTCTCTACCCTCTCCCGTATAAATTAAACATCACTCTTAACTCCACTGAGTTCAAAATGCCTCTGAAACCAGCTTCACACTCGTTTTAGGAGATGATGTCACATCAACCCAGCCCTGGCTTCTCACCATTGGCTCCATGAACTGATTTTACGGATCACTTCTAAATCATGTCTGGATCTGGGCCCAAGCTACAAAGCAAAAAACCCACTGACCTCATGTGAGCCATTTCACAGTCTTACGTCCTGAGGTGGAAGCAGAAGTGAATGTGGCGGACAGGTGCAGGAGACTCTGCAGGCAGCTGACTCGGATCAGATGAACAATCTACTGAGGCCGAACAAAGCAAAGCCATCAGGCTCAAAGCATCAGCTGCTGAAAGGCCGTCTCAGTGATCGCAACAGAGAGGTCTGTGCCACGTTTCGCTTACAAGCCTGTTTCTGTTTTACCGTTTTATATTTGGGTCCAAACGCCTTCAGTAATTGTTTCAATAAACTTTTCTAAGATGGAGTTAAAAATTAAAGACAACAAATTTGTTTCTGTAAATTCTGGCAAGGGCAAAAAAACAAACAACCTTCTGTGGTCACCACCGCCTCGTATTACAAAATCCTGTCACCACTTCTGACTCCATGACTGACTGCCATCAGCAGACAATCTCGCGTTTGCTCCCGTCTGGTTTCTGAAGGAATGTGACAGGAGGATATCCTGTCTGTCAGCGGTAGAAGCCTCACAGACAAAATTGTGGCAACTTTAAAGAACCAGTTCAACCAAAGCCACTTCCTTCTACCTTCCAGAACAACCTGTTTTACGCCCTCATGCGTGATTAAAAGCCCATTGCCTTCTGACAGCCATAACATGCACCACATCTAATGAACTGAATGTTCTCATCTCTCCTTTTCAACCAGGAAGTATTTCTTTGAAATAAGTACTTTTACAACATTTTTTTTTAAATTACTTGACAGCAGATATGTACCTTGTGATTATTATCATTTCATTATCAACGGGCTAATTCATTTAATATACTGGCACCCCGATGACTGGGCAAATCACCAAAAAGTGCAACATAACTGCTGAGAAATGAATACGCTGGTTGAGCCCACAATAGTAACAACTCACAGCAGATGTAAACTGCAAAGAGTGCTTTGCTATTACGCATTATGTATGCTTTGGAGACAAGCTTCCCTAAACTCACATCAGGTGGGCAATATAACAATAAATAGATTAGTAAGTGGCAATAGTTATAGTGCAAAACTATGTTAAGTCTCAAAGCAGCCCCATGATGATTTCATGAAAACAGTAACTGCATCATTGCGTCAATGTTTTCAGAAACTGCTCTTCAAAGGCACGAACATTTAAAGCTCTAAATTCTTGTTAGCTCAGTCTCAATCCTGGCTTTCCCCACTCCAACACTGACAGAAGCTCAGCCAAGAAGAGCTTTGGTCATCTCCAACACCGACACATCCCAGGTTTGGATGACAAACAAACCAAAACCATGGAGACTGAAATTACATCATCGCTGTCGTTTCTCACTTCAGCCAATCAAACCATGAAATAAACAGTGGAAGGCCCAAACAGTCATTCACCACTCTTCCTAGGAAAGTGGGTGGCCCCAACTCCAATACGGCCCCTACACCCTCTCTCCATGGGTAGTCATAATGGGGCAGTGGAGGGTCAGTTAAGTAAGGTGGGGTGGAAATACACATTTTGGGACTTTATCAGATCCTCTACTTGGCATCTGTGGCAATATGAAGTCAAAAGCAAAGATTTTCACAGATCACATGGTTTCCATCACCAGCTGGAAAATATATCTGTTCCATTTCGCTTGCATTTATTTATTTACAACGGAGGCAATAAAACATTTTCTGATATCCTCTGACTTTTTTATAAAACCGAAGCACAAAGTCCAGGAAAATTCAGATAAACGAATCCTGCAGAAACGCAGAAATGCAAGACGGATATTAGTATAACAGCCATTGTTTTATTTTTAGAAACATATTTCTGCCTGTGTTTGAATGCCTGTTCTTTACAGTGTTTCCACTACATTATGTCCTTTGTGGAGGCAGGACTGATTTTAGATTGGGTCTTCCTAAATTCTCAAAGTTTTGCTTTTACATTAGTGTTACTGCTTTATAACAATGGAAATGTTAGTTCTTGCTAGTTAAAACAAGGCTTCACACAATTTATTAGCATTTTATTACATTTATTACAACACCCAACAACATTATTTCCAGCATGCTGGCTGTTATAAAAACTGATGTGAACCGGGCATAAAACTGGTAAATCTCATGTTACCCTGTTTGCCAAAGGCTTGCATAGAAGAAGGTTGACAACCATTATTTGCTCTACTTGGCAACAAGGCCCCCCTTTTCTCATTTTACTGAACTTTTATTTTGTGGAATAGTTCCAAGGTGCTTTGAAAGGGATCAAGCTTAAGAGCTTCAACAGTGCTGGACCAAAGCAGATCAACAATCCAGTTTGACAGAGATACATGTGAAATCATTTGATCTCTTCTCTAAAAAGAAAAAGAGTGCCAGCAACAGGTTTTGTGGAAAAAACAGATTTAGTATGACTCCAAATACATTTTACAACTCAGTGAATATCTCCATTATATTTACCAGACTATACTGCCATCGGGGAGCATTTTACAAGCAACTAACCAGCTCTGGTCCTTACCATCTCTTTGACGACTAGGCTGCTATTGTATCATTCAGCTGCTTCTCCAGAAAGCCTCTTGTTTCGTGGTCGGAGAGGCTTCACTCTGCAGAGAGCTGGAAGGCCATTCTAACCAGAACCTGTAGCTGCTGGAGAATTACACTGAAGTTGCATGGGGGAAGAAGATCTGCAGCTGCAGTCCAAGAAGGTGCAGCACAAGTCCATCCACTAACTGGAGATGCTGTTATTTACTGCCACAGAGTATATATAGCATTAGTTTCAAAAACATTTAATAAACAATGGGCATGCTTTGCATTCACAAACACATCCGTCCATATGTGCATGTGCATACCAACACCACCGCCAAATGAAAATTAATTCTGAATCTGCAAGTTCTAGTTGTCCAGACTGGGTTTCAAGTAGGGCTGCCACGATTAGTCGACTATCAAAATCGTCGACGCGTCATTTGAATCTTTGTAAGATCACAAAAGACGCAGGAATAAGTAGTAGGATTTAAGAAGACTGAAACAGAAGATGGCAGCACTGCATGTACAAGGATGCCAGCTGCCGTTAAGTAGCTCTGTCCCAGAATTCATAGCAGCCCAGCTCAGTTTCCAACAATGGCGGCAGCTAGTTAGTTTTAATATTACTCTTATTCTTTCTGGGTCACAAAATAAACGTTTAACATATTTTTCAGGCGAGAATGTAGCTGTGTAAACCTCAAATATCTGCTCAGTTTATCAAGACGCCACATATTTTCAAAAGCGCTTCGACGTTTTCGGAGACATCTGTTACCCGCTAGCTCAATAGCGAGCCGGGGTCAAGGCTCACCATAGCCGTGAGAACACCGGACTCCCGGCAAATCGTTTTCAAACCCACCGCCGTCTTTCACTACTCAGGTTAAACATGATATATGAGTCACTTAGATAACTTAAAAATGTTATTGTTTGGCTTTTTTTCAGTATTTTATTTGTTCCTGAGTAAATCGGTTTGGCTGAGATTAAAGTTATAGTTTTTACACAGCTGAATAAACGTCAAGCAGACAGCTGATTATCAGAAGTGTGAGAATATACTCCGGTGTCCTGTTATATTTTAGATAGCAAGGAGTTTATTAAACTTCACTGAAACAACCTGCAAATTTCATTAAAATTTAATAAACCATCATCTTGTCTTTATCTTTAGTTAGCACATACCTGAAACACTTAAAGCTGTAAGCTAATGATAGTTATATAAGAGCAGATGCTGCTGGTGCAATAAGCTGTACGTTTTACGTCCAATGGATGATGATCTGATTAGTCGACTAATGGCAAAAATAATCGGTGACTAGTCGACTATCAAAATAATCGTTTGTGGCAGCCCTAGTTTCAAGTTAAGCTCCAACACACACATCTAACTCACACCTCTCAAGAAAACACGCACACACGCTTACACCTCTTTGAAGTGCAGTGATCTAACAGATGAACGCTCTCATTTAAAGTTTTTGCCGCCTCCATGATGTGGACGAATTCTGCTGTAGCCATACTGTGCTCCAGCAGGTCCATACATGTTATGACCAAAGCGGCACACACCTTGGCCATTCTGCTTCCCAACCCAAATGAAAAGGAGATGACAAGGAGTCTTTCGGGGGATGAGTCACATCAAAATCAGTAGTTTGGGTATAAAAGCAGCTGGTGACAACAATCTGAATAAAAACAACTTACTCACATACAATTCCTGATCCAGTTATAAAGACTGAATGTTATCCAGGGGATTGGGAGATGTTGTACAAGAGGATTTGCGAGAGCAGAAGTAGTAGTTGGTCAATAGGCAGACAGCGGTGGCATGGGATTATTCTGAAAAACACAGACTCTCACACAGAATCAGGAGCAGCGCTCTCACTGCCAGCGTCATGTGACAGTTTGACAGTGGAGAGGAATAACTGCCAGTGGCCTCAGCCGTATCAGATTACAGCTCACCAAATGGAAAAGGCAAAACTAAGGAGGCTTATTTGTAGTGGTCTGAGATATGTCCTATTATCCATAAGTGGAAGAGCAGAGGGATGCAGAGGAAGCCTGCCAAAATAAAAGCTCACTGCACCACAGGGAGGCACGGGCTGCCAGAAGAGTTCTGCTATGGAGAAGCACAGCAAGACCTTTCAAACTCCAATACATTTTTAAAGATGTTACAATAGGAAACTTACTGACAGTGAAGTAAGTTATAAATATTTAATAATATACGACACAATAAATCAATGTCTGAACTGAAGAGAAAGCAAAAATAATAATAACGATGATGATAACAACATGAACACAAGTTACAATACTTAAACTTAAAAAAGACAAATTTGAAAAGACAAAAAAAAACAAAAAAAAAACAAAAACAAAAACCAGGACTGCCATTTGGTGCATCTACGGCAGCTCCAAGATGTGACTGCACCTGACCTCAGCTTACGGATGCTTGCTCAAAACAAACAGCGGATCACTGTGAGAAGCCAACAGACCAAGAGTAGGTGGATATTAACTAAGTCGTAGGGGCTTTAACAAGTGAAACAGTGCGCTTACATGTGCTCCAAATATCTGATTATAAGTTCGCAAAGTCAATATCCTGATTACTGGCAAGAGGCATTCATTAACAATAGATCTATCTTAATAATGCAAGAAGCAGGTCACATTTAATTGGTCTATTCTGGCAGCCTATAAGGTTAACAAATGCATTAGATTTGTAAATTATTGTTGAAATATGTTTAAAAAAAAAACTACTCTACTGTAACCTCTGTCATGAACTTACAACATGAACTGTTAACTGATTGTGTGTGTGTGTGTGTGTTTGTGAGAAACCTCACCATGTTGGCAGGCTTCGGCGTAAATGACAAAGAAGCACTCAATCAGGCTTTAACCTCCTAAGACCCGAACTCTTCCACAGCATGCATTTTTAATTTCTCTTTGATATTTGGGCTGATTGGGGCCCGATGAATGTAAAAACAAAGAATTACCTGATTTTGTTTTACCTTATTTTTGTTTTTATGAAAAATCAGAGCCACATATGAAGATATTCGTTTAAAATTTTGATAGAACAGTAGCAGTATAATGTCCTTGTAAGTGGATATCAGGCCCTTGTAGAGCAAAATTGAGTATTTTGGTCTAAATAACCCAAAATGTGATGTCCACATATGTGGACGCCAGGTCCTAGGAGGTTAAGATTTATACATCTGAACCCAACAGCCATTTTTTCTTGGCCTTCCGATGGACATAAGATATCCAGATGTCAAATAACGGATATCCTGTTCAAGATTTCCTGTTCTGTTTTTTTTCCCCTTTTTGTTTTTTTAAACTGTGCCCACAAGCAGACTGCAGCAAGAATACTGTCTCTGATCGACAGAGACTATATTCATCGCAATATTGACAATATGTCAAATGTGTATAGGGATTATAAAAATACTTGGGTCTGATGCAGTCTGCTCTGGACATCTTCAATTTGATTGCATGCGTTACGTCATTTCTAGTGGTGTGAGCAGAAGTGCATGGCCAAGGTGTGGAGTAGGGACCCAGGAGTTAACATCTATGGGGACTACAGAGGCTTGTGCTAACAGCAAATGTAACAGACAGGCCCAGGCAGGCAGAAAACAAAGTACGGTACAGTCACTGATGGTTTACAGACATCGTTGCGTAATGTTTATGGATGCAGTTCAAACAGAGAGCAGTTCATTGAAAAGGCGATGGAAAGGCACAGGGGGGAAAAAAGTGTGCATCCCCAAGTGTCGAGCATCGGGGCTACACAGAGGTGATTCTGCAACGAAGATGGCAAAACCTCTTTACAACAGCTGGAGCACATCCTTCAACATCCACAGGTGCACGGGCAACATCCTATAAGCCTCCAAGCTACATCTGCACTCATCATTTTGTAATGATGACAAACAAGATCAGTGCATCCTCAAGAAAGTTTGGGATGCATTTTCAAAACTGGCAAAAAACCAAATAAACAACAAAAGGACTGAAAAAACAATATGTAGAAAATGCGAGGAAAGAATATACGAATATAGAGCTACTCCAAAGGACTGATGCGCATTTCTTTGTGCATACGTGTCAAGAAAAAGATGCAGAGCTGCACCGTTTAAAGCTCAAGCACAGGCCCATGTGGATCAAAGCTGAGAAATGGGAGGGGGGTTGTTTCAAGAAGTGGGTTGTGCAGATGGTGGGGGAGGTAACAAAGCATGGAGGATGGAGCGCTGGGAGACGGAGATGCAAACTGCAGTCGTGTCCTCCTTTGGAGAGAAGGTGAAGGGGGGTGTTAGTTACAGCAAGAGAGGCGAGGAGATCATTTTCTTTGGCTCTCTGAAACGTATGATGAAATAACAGTCATAACCCCAGAAGTATTTCATATCCATTTGGACTTTGGGTCAGAAATGACTCAGGGCTGTAATTTACATCTGCATTACAAAAATAATAAAATTTGTGATTTGATCTAATCAAGGTATGCACATATGTTAGGACACAATCGAGGAAAAACAATCCCTACTTACTTCCTAAACATCAGTTGCTTAATATGATCTTTGAAAATGTACCAAGGGCTGGGGGCAAAAAAAGAAGGAAAAAAAGAAATGAAACATTGCTTTTGGTCGCTAGGATCACGTGACTTAAAGTCTAAGCATTTCTAACCCAACTGCAATTTAGATTTTTATTCCATAGTAACAACAATATAGCATCAGCATGCTCAAAGCAGGACTCACTGCACTGATTTACCCTCTGCAAGTCTAACGCTGGTTACGTAAGAGGATAAACTGCAGGGTCAGGACACTGTCTGATCCAATGAGACAACAGACACAGACATGATACATGATAGCAGGAAAGTTTTGTATCTAGAGAATCCATTTTTCTTGTTGCTAAAGGCACTGGTAGCATACATCATACCCATATGAAGATCAATAGATCTCCAATGTGAATGTGCTCCTTATACAATGACATGAAATGCAGGTTTTTTTTATATTTATTAAAAAAAAAAAAAAAGCTTCTTTACGAGTCTCTGATGGGTGCACAATCTTCTCTACAAACATGGAATAGGAGCTTTTTATGGAGAACCAAGTGAACTACAGCACACATGGTTCCAAACTCTGGCAGGGGTTAGGCTTTTCCATCCATCTGGAGTCTGGATGGTGGAGAAAGAGGTATTTGCAGAATCTCCTGCTCTTTGCCAGACTTTCACACAGCTTCACTTGCTACTAAGCTTCAACTAAGCTTTAAAACGGTGGACACATCAGCAACCAGCATCAGGGTAAAAGAAGTTGGCCACATGAATTTTGAAGAGCAACACAGACTTGCAGCTGCTGACTGTGAAATAAAGAAAAAATGAGCAGCAAACACAAATGATTACCAATCAGAACCAATCAGCTTCCCGTGATGCACAATTATAAGCTTAAATGCACTTTTCATTGAGGGTAGATAAATCCAAGCATACCCTAGTTTATTGACCATGACTATGATGAAAGACATTTAGCAGTCATCTGGTTCACTAAGAAATCTGGCCACATGTGAGGACCAGAAAGAGCCAAGCATCATGAGAATGCCTGAAGGGTTTTCCTGTTGTGACACAGCAGGAAAGGCTTCTGCAGTGGGCATGTAATTGGGGAATAAGTAGAGCGTGCAACTTTGAAGCTTGGGTCACTTTAAATGTAAATCAAGTCATTTGGAGCTGGAACTGTTTCTGTTGACATGTGCACTCACCTTGGAGTGCACATGTCAACACAGCGATAATATTCAGCAACAATGAAACCACACCACCACCAATCACACTACCTGATAAGATTCCCACAACCAAATCCACTTTAATAATCGGGCAAAAGGGGAGTGACGCTGAGAAAATGAAGGATAGAAGCACTAAAAACACACATTACCTTGAAGACAAAACAGGTAACTTTTTAGGGCATTTAAATACAATGAGACTAAAGTCAGTTTTTTTAAACCATATCCAATGCTTGCCTCAACTTGAAATCAAAAAGAGGTGCATGTGAAAATACCAAATCTCCAATGTGAATGTGCCGTGACTCCTTTGTGCAAAACCTGTGTAATTACATTGTATCAATGTACAAATAGCGCAGCAAATACTCTGATGCTAGCAAGTGTCAGTGGTCCACTGAAACAGCTCCTTCACCTAGACTACACTGAGCTCACATCAGCTACAAATGCTTCCTTTCTTCTGGGTACTACATGTGAGAAACAACAAATGTGAAGAATAGCCAAACCTGATTCTCCTGAAAACGTCCAAGGTTCATTGGTGAAAAGAGCTTACAGCAAAGCTAAGGTCACAAAACCGTCTTCACCGAAGTTTAAACAGCAGTTGATGGCTGGAACAATGGGACAGACAATGCTTTTCAACACAACCATCAACTTGACTTCCCCTCCGAGGCCGTTTTGGAGAAGTACAGCCTCGTGCCACTTCCATCAGCACCACAGTTTGAGAAATACAATTATAATATCTGCCATAACAAGGCTGACTATGCAGTGATTTGTAGTTACAAGCCTTTACAGCAGATCAATTTCCCACTTCTGGATTTACGACTTTTCAACATAAATGGCTGCTTGTTTCCCTAAGCAGAGAAACCTTTAGCCAGCGTATGGATTCTCGTTTGCAGACAAAGTCTCATTCTGCATGAAGAGAAGGATGTTCCTAAAACAAGATAAAACTCATACATTCCTTTACTGGGACACGAGTGCAACTGAATATTGAAGTCCAACCTACAGGGTTGCGACTCTGGGCACACTTCAATACATGGATCAGGATAGTCTAAATGGGGCGCTTGTCTTCAACAAATGGCCTCCTCTTTGAAATGCCAGGCGTGTTGGGTTTGGTGTCCTAATTCATGTGTGCGAGAGGGCAAACTTGAGAGCTGAATGCACACACACACACAATCTTGTTCGATCATGTCAAAAGAGGCAGCAGTCCCAGGCCAAACCTGACACAGTTCTTTCACACAGTAAGCTTTTTATCCCGCGAAGGCCCTATTCTGCCTCTGCTGACAGCAGTAAAATAAGCTGCATTCAAGTTAGAAGTATTCAGAATGCACAGTTTATTACAGAAATCATTTTCTTCAGCTTTAACTCGTTTCTACAGAACAAAGCTGAAAAGGAAGCTTTGTAAAAGCCACAACATTTTAGAGGGAATGTGTCAAGCTACTTTTTGCATGCAACTTCGTGCAACATTTATGCAACAAAGGTAAACGCTGGAACGTTTGGTCATCGTGCAGAGAAGATTCTCTCAAGCTACTTCATTAGCAGATCTTACATTTTCCAGCTTATTGTTTTTTTATCACTTCCTTTCTGCAACGTTCTGTGAACTAAGCAAAACTCAAACCTTCCTGCAGAAAGAAACTTCAGCAGAATCCACTGCCACCAAATTACACCTGCCAATGAAGCCCAAAATATCTCATCTCTGGATTGGCTTCAGGCTCTGCAGTAAGAAATATCTCACTTATTGAACTCGTTGTAGTTTTCCTAAAATAGCCCTAACAGAGCACCAGCTGGTGTAAAATAACATGCATTTATTTGTGGTGTTTTTCTTTTTCTCTTAATCCTTATTTTAGGTCTTTTTTTAAAATCTTGGATCACAATTAAACAACTGCCACTGTTTTCTATGACTTCAGATGTTCCTTCACCGCAGCATCACTACTGTTCTCTCTCGTGTCTTGGAGAACACCGTTTCTGGTTTCACCAACTCACAACAGACCAAAAATGTCTTTCATTTATGTTACATAAAAATATCTAAATTTTTTCAGTGATATTTATATACATTGTCTGTTGTATCCTCCTCATTGTTAGTAGCTACACTTAGCTCCCTTCTGCTCTCCAGAGCAAAACAATGGTCAGTTATTCACCATTAATCAAATTAGAGTTTGAAATGGCTACAGTATATAAACTGAACTCTCAATGACTCTGATGTCTCTCTGAAAGCACAGCCACCCCCCTCCATGCATTTCCTCAACACTAATTTCCTGCCCACTAACGAGAAAAGACAGGAAAACCCATCTTCCACTGTGATACACCAGTAATTCGATGCCATCTGGGCTGAGGTGGCTTCCTCCAGCAACAAACTGTTTCACAGGGACTACATGAAACTTACTACTTTTAAAAGTAGCTTTCAGCAATAGCTCTCTCGGCTTTCTGAAGGTCTGTAACACGAACATTCCTAATTCTTTAGTTGAATCTATTAAGTTTGACAGGTATAACTGAAACGTGTAGTATTTTCACACCAATAAGGTGATTCTCCAAAGGCTGTGTGCAGACTACCCTTCAAAATTTTGAGGAACTGGACAAGTAGAGGACAAAAACAAAGTTGCAGGCCTTAAAATAATAAATCTAAAAGTCATGTCCTTGAGAAATAATCGTGCAAAGACCAAACACAGTACCTGAGAGATGCATCTAGGCCTTCAGTTGATCCCTCTACTGTTCACCTCAACAGAAACCATCTCAGTGAGAGTTTGAGAGCCTCTGTTGGTATTTTTTTATACGTTTTTCTTAATCCAAACTCGTAACTGGTACTGGCAAAAATCTGCAATTGAACTAGTACAACCTTAATATGCACTTCGATCATGCACTTTATGTCTGTGAATCACAAACGGCACAAGAAAGGTTGATATGGCAACGTCAACACAAGTCGACAAAGTTGACAGGATAAAAAAATTAAATTGCAGGCCCTCTGTTATCTTGAGTACCCACTTGGTGGCGCTATCTAAATGTTGTACATTAACTGGTCAGGCAGAAAGCAGTTTTTCCAGTTGAGCAGCATGCTGATCTCACAGAGCGGTTTCTCCAGATGACTGACATCAGTCTACTGCACGGACATCAGCTCCTCAGCTTTAGCTCACAGGACTAATACGACGAAATTATTTTAAAAACGACCTACACTGCTAGTCTTTAGAATCAGGCATCAGGTGATACCTTTCCATCCATTTTCTTTGTCAACTGCACCAGAAGCAACTGCAACACTCCTACAGTCATCCCGGAGAGGATGAAGAATGGAGTTCAAGGCCCTTGTGTGTCTGTGCTCTGCTTGAAGGCCAATAATCATCTGTCACAGGCACAGCTTTCATTTGGCCCGTCCTATATTTAGCAGACAAAGCCTTATCAGCCTAAGTACTGAATTCAATTTAAAGGGACATCATTAATCTACACTCATAAATCATTTGTGCTATGCTAATGTGGGTTCCTCTTTCCTCTGCTCAACATCAAATTTTCTTTTGCACAAAGAGTAACCTTGCATTTATCTCTGGTTACAACCATGTTTCAAAAATATGAATTATGCCGATGCAGTACCCGCCATCCCTTTGAAATGCATTTGGGTTTCCATGGAGAACATGCCTGGCAGTCTAAGCTTTGCACTTTGCATCACAATACCACCAGGTTTCTCACTTAGCTGCCAGTAATTAACATCTGGCTGAGAATGAGAAAGTCTGTTATGAGGGGGAAAATAAAATTACCTTCTAAGAACACTTATACTGGGAATTCCAGAGGAAAGCAACAACACACAGAAGCAAAACGAGAGTTTGGAAAATCTGAACAAAAATAAAGGGTCAACAGCAGAAAAGCAAGAGAACAGTTTTAGTAAGAATATTCTCCTGACTTAATCAAACATCCAATTTGTAGCACGGTGCACTGAGGGATACGCTACATCTGAGCTGTACTGTCCTGACATTCCTCAGAGACAATCCTCTCCCTGTGCTCAGCAAGCCACACACAGCAAGTCCTTGACATTTCAGTCGGTGTCTGTCCACTTAATGGACAAGGGACAGTCATCCTATGAACAAGGCCAGTCTGCACGCTGAAAACAAATGCACATTCATTTTACATTTATCTGATACTCTGTTCTAAAGCAAATCATGCAGAGTCTGCAAGTAGTAGAGGGCAGATAGGGACTCCACTTCTTGCTAACAAGCACCACAACAGGCCAATAGATCATAAAATAAGCAGTTATAGAGAGTTCTGCTCTACTTGAATCTGAGCTGAAATGGGCAAACAGAAGACCCAGACTGACAGAAAATTCAAATGTAGCAATTTTGTGAAAAGAAAACATTTTTGACTTACTTTCCTAAAAAACCCAATGAAATGAAAAGCAAAATAATCAGCAAAATTCAACATGGAAAATGAATAATATCTTGTGATTTGCAGCCCTATAATTAGGAAAATGATGTGAGCGACCAGTTCTCCCAGCCAGATGCAACTCCAAAGGCAGGTTCACATGCTTTTATAACATGAAGCAAAATTGAAAGAGTGCAAGACATAAAATCTTTGCTTAGTTTTAAACCAGAGAAAGGAAAAGGTCCTTCCACACTCTGCCCAAACAGCTCGGGGTCCAAAGAGAATATTGTTCCTTTCTGCTCTACGAGACGTCGTCTAGGCTATGAAACCTCGGCGTTTTTTACGGGAGAAAGTTGATGAGTACCCAGCTACACTTGGCCAGCTTAGTATAACTATCAGTTGAGACAGTCTAAATGTTACTGAGGCTGAAGCCACAGAACTCCAGTGTAAATTCACTGCAGGTCGACTGTTGAACCAAATTTTTCTTTAAAAATTAAAAAAAAAAGGCACAAAGATGAATATGGCGCAGTGTTCTCAGTACAAGCAATGACACTGTTCTGTAAGCAATCATTCAAATTGCTAATGGCTTCAATAACATGGACTGCTAAGTTTTCATTTCATACCAGATGTTTTATGGGTCCATTTGTTTTAGAAAACGTACACAGTGTAGCTTTAGTGTTGCTCTACTTAGGGAGGGGAGAATCTAACACTCAAGCCATTACATTTTCTTGATTTCAGCTTCTACAAGGACTTTATTCTCCTGAAAACACTCAGCCACACAATCAGGTTTTTCATAAACATCCTTCTGTGAACACTCTCTTTCATAGCGAAACTATTTGGCTATTAGCAGAAAGTTTGACGGACAAAGATGGACAAAAACATGAGCACAGATGTAGACACTTTTTTTACTAGCTTCTGGGTTATTCTTCCATGCACAAGTTTACATTCAGGCTCTTCCCTTGTTTATGGAAGAAAGCCTACAGCTGAACAGAATGGGCGGGGAAAAAAAAAATCTTGACCTCTAAACACCACCCTGTGATGCAAGCATTCATCAAGAGATCTTCGAGTGCTGCTAATAATTTTTGAAGCATCCATCACCTAAAATAGGCTGCTGTCAGCCTGTGTCTGCATGGCCTACTCTGTCTGCAAGGCCGGCCGAGGGATGCAGTTCCATATGGAGCAGACCTTGCTTCACATGGTTGGGCTGCCAATGCTCGGCCGACTGGACCCAAGCCAGAGTTCGAGTAATCTGTTTACATCGCACTCTCTCAACTTTAAGCTCTCTGTGCCATTAAGTCTTGTGATCTGCTCCCTTATTAACTAAGGCCTCCCTCCATCGTGCTCAAGAGTTCAGTTGGCAAGTTTCATCTTGTGTTCTTCAAGTGATCGAGAGGAAAATTATAAAAAAAATATAAATAAAAGTCAGGTTTTCAGGGAGTCAAGTCTAAAGGTCACGTGCAGTATATGCTTCTGTGTTGTCTAATCACGCCAGCTGGCAAAGTGGTTAGAGGTACTTCCAAAGGCCACTTTTAAAAGGCCTCCTCCCCAAGAACCTAAAATCACAGAGTGAGGCATGATGTGATAATCCTTGACCAGTTGGGACAAGGATTATGCACATTTTCAGACTCTCCTCAAGGGCGTTCATAGTTACATTTGAGCGTACAATCAGTCTTGCATTAATTCTCACATCCACACATTGACACACAATTACCGCAATGTTAAAAAAAAAAAAGGTGCAATGCAGCTGAACACCTACACCCCCAAGGCATTTCAGACCCTAACAAGCAACCTGAAAAGCACCATGGCACCTGAAGATATTCAAGTATTAATATTAGTGCCTTAAAATCTAACTGAAGTTGAGATATGAAATCTGAGATCTAAAGTCTACAGTTCTTCTACATCCTGAATACCAATGTATTGGTAATGTTCCCAATACAACTAGTAAGAAGATTATTAGCTGCACCATAACATCTGCAACGCCGCTCACAGAACTGAAAAACCGCATCTTATTTACATTTGGTTTCTAGTTTAAGGTTGTGTCCTTGGACACCACCACACCGCTTCCAGAGGGGCTGTCATTTTTCAATTGCATTCCCTGAAACTGCCAGCCTGGCCACTCGCATGTCTGTGACGCACGCTGTATCTCATCCACTGACTTGAAATGGCACCAGTTCAATGGAAATTTCATCTCAATTATATTTAAGATTGTACTGGCGTGGCTGAACGCCCTGTGCAGAATGGCATGCTAGCCGCAGCTGAGGCTTTTCTTCCACCAAATGCATTTTCAGATTCATCAGGATGGTCAGTCGAAGTCGGAATTGGCCTCCTCACACCAGGGAACAAATTCAAAATAAAAACCCCATCAGTTTTGGGGGGGAAAGAAAACTACAAGCGACCATGAACCCTTTAACAAAAACATTTTGTTTGGAGAGCTAACACTAAGCACTCGTGATGATCCTCAACACGATAGGCTGCTCAGTTGCTCTCTGAGCAAGTTTGAGGTCCAAGATGAAAACACAATCACTTAAGTTCAAGTGGTTCTAGGAAGCAATCTAAAATGTAGCAGCTGTGCTGGGATAGCTCCAGAGCCCTACAAGGAGATAACCCTAAAGTCGAGAATGAATAATATTAGGATAGTATTTTTTTTGAGCTGCTCCCTTTAGGGGTCAACACAGCAGATCACCTGCCTCCATCACACCTATCCCTAGCATCCTGTCACACCGACAACCAAGAACCTCCTCTGAGGTCTTCTCTTTTCCTCCTGCCAGACAGCTCCATATTCAAAATCCTTTGTCCAGTATATCCACTGTCCTTCCTTTACACATGTCCAAACCATCATAAAGCCTGAGCTAAGAAAATGATGATGAAGAAAGTCAATTTAAAAAACTTATATGTCAATATAATGTTAATTATTATAAATAACCCCATGAAACTTGTCAGTATAAAAGATTTTCACCAAGTTTTCCCAACAACCGTTTGAACTTGCAGCAATAGTTTAATCTTCTGTCGGGGTTGCCTTAATGATTGTGCGTCTTAACACAGATTTCTTGTGTTACAGGCAATTTAAAGAAGTGTCAATTTAATATTCAAGTGCTAACTTTAAAGTAAACAGCTGTGGATAACAACATGAGCTTAACTTCTGAAATGTAAATGAACTTCAAAAGAAGCAGCAGTCTTCCCACAATGTGAGAACTCTGCAGTCAGCACTTTGCAACCTCATACTTAGCATTTCGCTCCCTCTCCGCCTAAACGGTTGTTCTTCCCCAATAGTGACTCCAGTGCTGCTGGGGTGTCTCCTCCTGAGAAAAGCCCAGCGGCAACTGACGATAGTGACTCTTCTTTATTTTCTAAATCACATCAGTGTCACGATATGCAACGTGATAAGGATAACAGCTCGCTTGTATAATGCCTTACAGTGAAGCAGCGTTTTTGTAACGGAGGTGGAGCATTCAGAATGCACAGCACAGCAAAGAAGCACAGTGGGAAAAGTGGTAACGTGAGCGTCATCATGTGACGCAGAACGGGCAGGCTTTCTCACAACCTCTGGGAAAAAAGACGAGCTGCTCTCGATAACCATCCCTTTAGCTGTTTAAAGCCAGTGATTTCACACTTAAAATTCTTAAATTGCAAAAACTCCGTTTACATACTTGGATCATCTCAACCTGAGTTTTGTATTATTATTATTCCACATTCACACAGGAAGCCTCACTTTGCTCATTTTCTTTCAACCGCTCATTCATCCCAGCGTGTCTTTAACAGGCTCCTTTAGGAAATGAAACGCTGTGTTTTAGAACATTTTTCACAGTAGTTTGGTCAAGGGCAAAGTCAGCGGCCCGGGGATCATCAGCGAAGCTTTTAATCCTGCACTGTGCTCGTTTTGGAAGCAGGAAACCCTGGCTGGTACAGCCTGGTGACATGAGGATCAAACAGTTGAACTGTAAAATTTTTAAGGTTTGTGACCTGACACGAGGGAGAGCTACTGCACAGTCACATCTTTAGGTTTAGCTAGTTCCAAGGACAAAAATCAGTTCAACGTCTCTGAAGTGCATAAAGATCTTTCCACATAAACTTAAACAGGATATGGTTCTTTTCTGATGGAAATTGTTCAGGTAAGCGATGCTGCCTGGATACAGCATTAATGCTCCCTGTACATTCACATTACTCTCACAAGTCAGACACTAGAAACCTCAACGGCTAGACTGTTAGTGTCCAGTCTGACTGCGCACGTCGGCCTCAGTCAGGAAATGGATAGAAAAGGTTACATAAGTTTCTCTGAAACCTGAACTTGAATAATATCGCTTTAGATAGGAAGGACTACTCATCTTCCTGCCAGAGTTGGAATAAATAGCTCAAAGTATGCTTGGCACGTACACACCCCATATGCAAACAAATATAACCACGTACTGTTTAGATGTTTCGATAATGTCAAACTGAGTCAGTACTTTGGAAATACCCCGATAACATCAATAACACTATTCTTGCATAGCTGGCAAGAAAACAGGAGGAATAAACAAGTTTTACTGACGTACAAGCAAAACGTGATCAAGCAAACTGCTATATGCCAAAACAGGTGCTAGGTGTTTGACGACTGTGGCAAACAGAAGGAACTTTAATGATAAGAATCACATGGAAACAACCCACAGAATAAACCACATCAAAAGCAGACCAGAGACACTTCACTCTAACAAACCCTGAGTGAATGCTGCCTTAGCAGAGCACACTTGTCATTCAGGCTTTTTCTGCTCACACTTTGCACTCCAATGGATACATGACACCATCCTTCATCGATACCATGCCAAGCGTAATGTACCATTTCATGCATGCAATTGTGTTGCTTGTTTGAACAAAAATGGGGCCAGCCTCAATAGCTGTAACTTTCGCTTTAAAGATGAAGAATACATCTAGTGGAAAACATTTTAATCCATTAGCGTATGACCAGAACAGCGGCGGTTAACTCTCACACAGCACGCACTAGCGCATATCTCCAGGCTCAGTCGGCCATCAAAGGCCGATGCACACTAATTAAAAACAGTCATTTGTGTAATGAATTGTGTAATATCTTGAGCACACTAAAGCACATTGAAATGACATCAGGATAAGATTAAAAGGAAAAAACCGACAGATTGGGCTCAGTCAACAGCAGTTGACAGCTGCTCAAATGTGATGATTTTCTGAGCTTGAGCCACACTGAGGGAGGTTTTTCCACCAAAGTGTCAACTCTGACACTTGATCAAACCCTTTATCCTTTTTATATCCATTTTTTTTTTTTTTCCCCTCCCTAGACAATGTAAGACGGAAATGGGAGGAAGAATTGGGGCTGGACATTTCAGAGGTTGACTGGGGGGGGGCTGTAGATCTAGTACACTCTGCTTCTATATGTGTGAGACACGGATTGATACAGTTCAAGGTGTTGCACAGACTCCATTTGTCAAGGGAGAAACTGGCAAGAATGTACCAGGGGGCCGATCCGACCTGCCCCAGATGTAAACAGGTGCCAGCCAACTTATGCCATATGTTCTGGTCTTGTTCCAGGCTGAAAGACTTTTGGGCTAACATCTTTAGAACATTCTCATTCATTTATAATAAGGATATAGAACCAATGCCTCTGACAGCCATCTTTGGTGTGGCACCGAGGGAAACTCAACTAACAGCCTCTCAGAGGAAGGCAATAGCATTCGCCTCATTGTTGGCTAGGAGATTGATTCTATTTAACTGGATAAAGGCAACACCGCCATCCCATAAACGCTGGGTGGAGGAGGTGATGGCGCACCTCAAATTAGAACATCTCAGATTTACTGTACAGGGCAACACCAAGAAATTCTTTAAGGTCTGGCAGCCTTTCATTTCCTATTTTGAAGATGAGTTTCCGTCCACTCCATAACTGGCAACTCCCCCCCCCCTTTTTTTTCTTCTTTTTTTTTCCTTCCTCTGTCTGGGTATAGTTTTGTCTTACACTGTGTGGTAGGACTTGAGTTCGAGCTTTTCTGTATGAATGATATGCTTTCTGAAAACTCAATAAAAAAACTTTGATTATTATTTATATCCATTTTTTTTAAAGTAAGCTCCCCCCCACCCAAAAAAAATCCATAATTTTTAAAGGCCAGTAGGGCTGGGCCATATGTTAGCTTGTGCAACCAAAGCACAATTTTTTGTAGAACATGTTGCAAGTGGGCCGTCGTGGCGAAGGGAGGAAACACCGCAAACTAGGGCTGTGCGATATGACCAAAATCTCATATTCTGATATAAGACATCTATAATAATGATATAAATCACAAAAATTTAACATTTTCTGTAAATTCTGCAAATCTCGCTTAGCTGAAGTGTTTCCAGCTGGGTGTCATGTACCTGGAGTCGAGTTTTTAACCGATGTATGAAACTATAAATTTTTAGACATAAGTTGTAACGGCCGCCATGTTCTTTGTGAGTATTTATTACACGGCGTGCTGCGGGGAAAAGCCCGTTCTAACGTTTGAGTCTAAGGTTTATTTTTTAGCACCTGGCGGCTCTTTTTTGCTTCTCATCCGTAAATAATCTGCTCTTTCACGTGATTCAGTTTATTTTGAAAAGTCTCAACAGGATCTTGAGCATTATTGTGAAAGGTTTATGTAGAAAATAAACAAGCAGACACGCGATGGTTTTTACCGTCGTTGTTGCTAACGACAACGCATAAAAACAGGCGCTTGTCCGTCTGTAGTGTGGCTATATTAAATATAAGAGAACGAGAGAACTTTAAGAGATGAATATAGACACTACAGTGACCATCAAAACGATGAAAAAAATATTGCCGTAAACAGCTTATTTTGCGACACCACGAAACAAACAATAGCGTAAAATGAAACAATAGACGTTTTTATAGTCATCCCATATATATATATATATATATATATATATATCTCGTTATATCGAACAGCCCTACCGCAAACCTATTTCATCTAGTGCTGTCAGCGTTAATCTCGGTAAAATGACGTTAATGCCATAACTGCATTAACGCGGCAAATCTCCGTTAACAAGTTACCACGAATTGCCCCGTGCTTGGGGCTGGACGGCATTAACGAGCTAACCGCACTAATGTGTTTGAAGCAGAAGCAGTTGTTGGAGTACAACAAAGCAGTTAAAGCACCTGAAGAGGCGTCCGCTTCAACTAGCGTGGTGGTGAGGCCAAAGAACAGCTGCGTGTTTAAGTGAAAATAAATTGATTTTTTTTAACTAATAAAGTTGTGGAGTTGTAAAGTACTTTGTCTCGTGTCAATTATATTGTCAGTATACCGTTATTGCAAATTTTCAAATATATATCGTAGGGTGAGAAGTTCGGCCATCCGGGAGGGGCTCAGAGTAGAGCAGCTGCCTGCTGCTCCACATCGAAAGGAGCCAGCTGAGGTGGTTCGGGCATCTGACAAGGATGCCACCTGGGCGCCTCCTGGGTGAGGTGTTCCAGGCATGTCCCACCGGGAGGAGGCCCCGGGGCAGACCCAGGACGCGCTGGAGAGATTATATCTCTCGGCTGGCCTGGGAACGCCTTGATATTCCCCCGGATAAGCTGGAGGAGGTGGCTGGGGAGAGGGAGGTCTGGGCCTCTTTGCTTAGGCTGCTGCCCCCGTGACCCGGCCTCGGATAAAGCGGATGAAGATGGATGGATATATCGTAATAAATATTTTTGGCCATATTGCCCTGCCCTAAAGACCAGTTTCCTCTAGTTACATACATGCCACTGGTAATGAAATAATCATGAGTGTGCTTATCAGCATTTTGCAGTTGAGATAAATGGGAAATATTTTTTTTAATTTGTTTAAGCCATCTGCTTCTATTGTCTGGAACAGGTCAACGTCATGTTAAATCTCTGCCTCAATGGTCAAGTATGAACACAATAGCCCAGACACTGCCAGAGGAAGCATCAGCAGTGTGAAACTGTACATGCTCGTGGGCTGTGCGCTCGTGTGGAAATGACCTAACAGACACCTGATATCTAGAGGAGGATTGTGGGCGTTGGGAACAATCCAACAAAAAATATTATCAAAAAATTTCCTGACATGCCAACATTCCAGCCCCTTTAAGGTTTGGAGCAATACACCATCAGTTTTCAAGCACAGGGTCTAATATTTAAAAGCTGTTTCCACACTCTTGGTTAAATGGTGAACATTAGAGATTATCCGCATTATGATCTGTGGAAGGAAAAATGAGAGTGGAAGATCATCTGACACAATATTTTTTCTCCTAGGCGTTGAGAGAAATTAAAGCTTTTTGCTCTCGAGTGCAGTCAGATGTCTAAGTGAGAGCACTGTACAATGTAAACAGTTATCCTGGTGTCCTCATCTTTCTAATTCCATGCTTATGAGATGGTAAAAGGCCCTCAGAAGTGCACTTTTCCCTTTTCTGCAGGAAGCATTCCTCTCTAATGACAGGGGAAGTTACAAGAAGGTCCATGCAAACAGTGAACCAGGAGAAAACACCCAACCTAAATTTGGTCATCTTATTAAAAGGTGGGTCGAGCAAAGAAGCTGTGATCTTCAACACGGCATCTGTGGCCAACAAACTTCCTGAGACTCTTGCTCAAAGCTAGGTTGCGACGAAAAGGGCTGGGTGGGGCTCAAGCAATAAACGCAGATATAAGAGGATAAAGTGTTGTGGATTTAAAGTTGTGGGTGAGGAGTGCGTGAAGAGCTCTGGTTTATTTTATTTAGATCAAAAGTGGCCTCGGTGCCACCGCTCCCACCACAGTTCCATCGACTGGCGTTAAAAAGCGGCAAAGTCGAGTTTTCCAGACGATCGCCCTTTGCTAAATTGTGATAATAGTCTAAAAACATAGCTATTAAAGTTAAGTGAGCTTCTAGCCAAGTTCAACAACAATTTCAGCTAGTAACCACAAAAAAGTCATGTGTAGCACCAGGCAATAAATCTAACCTTACTACTGTGAAGCCTGATTTAAATGGGATTTTTTCCAGACCTTACAAATTGTGTTACAAGTCAAGTCAGCCTTTAGGTTCAGCACATTATACATAACACAATCTATGCTCTCAGAATCTTACAAAGATTCAATCTCCCCAATAATCACAAAGAAAATAATATTGTTCAAGCTGCTTTTGGGTTAGGTAGCAAATTTTGTACTTTTTCACGAGGAAAATCTGTCCTTTCTTTTTGTCTAGAAGAGGTGTAGAAGATTGTGTCTAGATTTTAAGTGAAGTGTCAGCCTATTTGCTGGCTAGTTTTCTGTCTTACAGCTGCAGCAATCTGAAACTTGAAAGTCAGTGGAAATCCGTTACATCCCAGTCACAGAAATCACATATGGGACAAATACAACTGCACACACCAGCTTCTATAACATCATGTTAATCACACAGTTCCACTTTGACATTGCAGCTCATGCCCTACTACCCATGCCCGCTTTCAAGGAAAAATGCCACTGATTTAAAAAAAAAAAAAAAAAAAAAGGTTTCACGTTGTAAAACTATTTAAGAAATGCTCCTATCCTGCACATCACTCAACCTTCTTCACAACGCTTTACTGAGTTAGTATTGTTTCAGCACACAAGGTTCACAGAGCAACTCTTTAAACCTGCCTCTCAACATGCAGAGATCTTATCCTGGCTGCTGAAGCTGAATTATTCAAAAGGAGAGGGAGAGGAGAATACAGTAGGACTTCTAGGTGGGTCACTATCATTACAGCAGAAAGAGATGAGCTTAAACTTAGCACACGGATGGGAAAAGCATTCATAAATTATGAAACCCAAGTTGCTGTTTAAGGTTTGTTCCTTAAAGGAGACTAGCCCGTTATTCACGAGTATTCAAATTACATCCACTGAATATTTGCAGCAACTTCAATTCTTTGAAATAGCTGGAATAATAATAAAACTACTACCTGTAACATCTAACCAACTAATGGCATAATATCCATCAGGGGAATGACATAAGGATCAAAAGTGTTCTTAAAGCAGGAATATGTAAAAGCTTTAGTCACTCCAAGCCATGACTCCATTGAATATTTCAACACTGTAAGTGAATATTTATCAGATTATGATGATGTAAATGGTCAGCACTACTGGAAACAATATTCTATGATCCTGCTGTTCCCCGGCATCATCTTATCTCACTAGACAACCTCGAACACTAAGATAATTCAGAGGTTATCTGCAGCTACAAATTTTCTTTTCTTTCCATTTTATCTGCATGATTTATGTGTCAGGTCCATCACGTCTCCCAACAGTCAGCTGGAACTGGCTCTGCAGTTTCCCTGTCCGTCCTGCAGGGCCCAGTGCCTGCTCACCCAGCCGTGCAGCTGAAGACAGCTCCTTCTCTGATGATTCTACCTACAGCCTTACATAACTTTTCAAAAAGTCCCCGAGTGTGATCTTCCTCTCCCTATTTTCTCTTGCATTGCTGATTTGCTCCATCATTACCTGCACATACCAACTGAACCTTCAAGCCACTATTATGAACCAAATAAAAGAGCAGAAACGTGGTTCTTTAGTCCCTTTCTTCAAACGGGATATATACATTAGGCCTCTCCAGTTGCTAATTGCACTGACCTGGTGCCAAATCACCTCAGTCCTGCAAGTCCTCCTCCTGCAGCCTGCTGGCTAATTTGCTAGTAGGCTAATCTCTGCTGGCAACTTTCAGAGGCACGACCCCGTGGACTTGCAACTTGGATGCGAAGTCTACAAAAAGTGCGTGCCCAGATCGGCGTTAGAAATTCACGTTTTATGCTTCGAGGTTGCAGCCAAACGCGGACCGCTGTGTTGTGTGCCGCAGTTAGAAATCCCTGTGGAAGTTTTGTGGGTTTACAAACACAAGAACCACAATGGCGGTGCGCCTTTCTTTGAAAGCACCAACACACGGGCGAATGCACACACGCTCACGGTTTGGAGATGAGCAAATTGTGCAAAGCAAGCGCAAGAGAGTAAATACAAGCCCCTCTTTTTGTTCACCCCCTCTTCTTTGCATCTGTGTGAACTTTGCGCCATATTGAGCGTGCCCGCAGAGCCTGCCTGCACGGCGCAATATTGTTTCCAGGAAAACAAAAGCCGCAAGAAAACAAAGTAGCCGCCACTCACCTTGGCGATAGCCTTCTTATATCTCATGACAGCCTGCTGGATGAGTGTGTGGACTTTAATATTCCCATCCCCGCACGGCACAACCACCCGGGTCCTGCCAAAACACACCGTGACTTTCATGGTTTAGTATCCGAGATCTTCACCAGATTCGGAGCAAAACCGAGAAGAGAGGAGGAGGAGAAATCCGCGAGAAAATTAAAAGGAGCATGGGTTTTTCGTTTGCTCTGCTCCGAGGCTGTCCCGGTATTCCTTCACAGAAGCGAGAGCTAACGGTCTTTCCGCCTCTCCCCGCCGGACGACATTGTTTTCTGCGTGTTTTCAGACCACCTGTTTAGCTGTGTCTCTCTCTCTCCTTCCTTCCTTCCCTCTCTCGATCCCAATCCCTCTCTCTCCCTCTGTCTCTGCTGAGCTAATGCGCGGTCATATGTTGCCTTCACGTGCACCTGGTAAAGTTTAACTAAAGTTGACCAACTTAAATCAATTAAAGAAAAATCTATTTTAGCAATCAGTGCTCGACTTGGACCAGTTTGTTACAATCTAGCTATATCAGTCGGTAGAATGTGGTTATTTCATTTACCATGCAAGTTAAGGTTTATTCTATTGATCAGTTTATATTGAACCCTAAGCTTATCCAAAGAGGCTTTGTCCTTCCCCAAAAGAAAAATAACCAAGACCTCATTAAAAATTCTATTTTTAAGTAGATTTTCATTTACTCGGGTATAAAGTTAATTTTATTTCCCGAAAGGCCAGAAAAATAGGTAAAATGCACAGATTTCAGTTAGGTACATTAACACAGACTCATTACCAAAAACCAATTTTGACCATGGAAAAAAATGCTGTTGGCCAAAATGTTTTTCTTGAGAAACTGAAATAAAACACGGACATGATGATACACACAGATACCACAACCTATTAGAGGTAGAACTGCTATTTCAGGATTGCAGGCCTTACGAGCGGGACTTAAATGCAACCTCTAGTAGTGATGGCCGGAGTTGCACCGTGACTCCGCGCTGTGGTCAGTGTGGGTAATGTTTGGCGCCCACGGGGCAGCGGAGGGAAGAAATAATGAGAATCGACACACTGAATGAAAATAAAGCCGAAACCAGCAACTTACTGTGTTTGTAATTCTGCCTTACAAGGACAGAAAGCTGTGTGAAATCCTCCAAAGTGAAACACTTTTGTTTCTTTGACTTAAGAAGCTGCTTTAAAGTTAAGACTTGAGTTTGGTTTTAAAGGACGAATTAGGATTAGGCAGAGATTAAGTTTGGTAATAGGAAATGACTTAATAAGTAATTAAAGACTTGGGAATTATGTGTGTTTCCACCACCAGTGCACATTTCTTTTTATTACTCAGTGAAGTATACTTTCTTTTTTCCAACATCTAATTTGATGAGACGCCACTTATTAAAAGTTTCGTGTGTACCCAGCCCTTTACTACTTTTGTCTACTGCCTCACCTGGGATTAAAACAAGCCCCTTTACAAAAACCAGTCCAAACCCATGTGGGGAGCTTTCAGGAACAGCTTCCTCAGAACATGCATGGATCACATGGATCGCCTTCCTCTGGCTGAACACAGTGAGTTATAGTGCCAAGAAAGGATGCAGTGCGAGGTTTAGTACAAGAAAAGAGAACTGCTGAATTTGAAGTATGCAGAAAGTGTGTGTGTGGTTTATATGGTCAGTGTTTCAACAGGATCGCTCCATCATGTAGTGCCAGCATGCAGCTGGGAGGCTATTTTAACTCTTAACACAGCTGGAGTACTCACAGGCCACCAACCACAGCCACAGCAGCTGTCGCAATGGATTAAACAACCTCACCTTTGGATATATGAGCACTTGTTTATCATCATTTGCACAAAACATAACAGAGGAAATGTGCAATCACACTGTCATAACAAAAGAAAGTAACCTATAATTATAGTGAGGGGGGGCAAATGAAGAAACATCTCACTGACGTTCTGGTACAGATATATGTAGCTGCAGAGCAACAGTGGATCCAGTTTCTACAACAAGCAAAGGGGTGAAGGGGAAAATGGCTTTGGCCTTCAACCTTTCTAGAGAAAGCAAGAACAGGTTAGAAAATCCACCAAATAAAGGGATATCCTGGCAAACAAAAAAAGCAACAGTCATTGGCTGGCATTTATTCTATGTTAAAAACAGCAGGAGTAAAAACAATAATGAGATGCAGAAGATGTAGAAGCTGACCATGAGTCAATTTTTCAGATGATTACACTTCCCAAAGTCAAAAATTAACTTCCATTCTTAATAGACAAGAAAGCCTGTATTTGATATGCCTCACAAGGAACCACACACAGTACCATCAAGAAGTATTTGATCCCTTCCTGATTTCTTATTCATTTACATATTTCTCACACTTTCACGTTTCAGATCGTCAAATACATTTTAATATTTTATAACAATAACAAAGTCAAGCAGGCTAAAAGATCTTAAAAAGCAACATATCATGGCCCGAGTTAAAAAAAACTCAAAGTCCTTGACATCTATCAGTCCAGAAGGGCTACAAAGCCATTTCTAAAACGTTGTTTCTCCAGTGAATCATGGTGAGAGCCCTTATGGACAAACGGAGAAAACTTGGAACAGTGCTGAATCTTCCTGGAAGTTACAGCCTACTAGAATTATGCATTGACGACTCATCCACGAGGGCACAAAAGAACAAGGAGGCCTCACTTGCCTTAGTTAAGATCATGATTCATGAATAATGCTACATGTTACTGATCTCCAAGACTTTTGGAAAAATATTCTGTGAACTGGCGATATATACACTCTAAGGTTTTTTGGAAGGTTTCAGTCATGTTACAATTGTTATAAAACTAACAAAGCATTTTATAACAGGAACTTTATACCAGCAGTTAAATATGATGGTGGTAGTGTGATGGGCTGCTACAAACTTCAATCTGTAATATAATTAATGTCTTGAGATACGCAAGCTAAAAAGCTCCTAGTTTCAAGAGGATTTAAAATTAAGTATCCAGTCAACATAACCAAGGACCATATGTGTTTCAGTAGTGACCTCTTGTGGTGCACTGCTGTGGTGCCTCTTTAAGATGATTTTAAATCTTATTTGGCATAACCTTTATTAAAAGAGCAAATATACTACTTCTTGGTAAGCTCAGTTATGGCATTTATAGAATTTCCTATGTGTATTGCACTTATTTAATATCAGTGTTTCCCCAAACAGAAACATCTTCCATTTGCAATTTCAATGAAAATAATATATGGTTTTAGGATGCACAGTAAGCACAATAAACGCCAGATGAGATGGGCCTACCCCTTTGCAGACATTACCTGCAGTCTTTCACTTGGTATAAGATGCTACAATTGATCTTTTTAATCTGCAAATTAATACTTGGAAAAACACAGCTATAAAGCCTCTGTATCTTCATCATTTTGTGTATGGTTATCATGAGATGACATTACTTTACCCTCACATTTTAAACTTTGACTTTCCCGAAAAAGGCCATTCATCTTCCAGAAATATGGCAGTCAAGCTGGAAAGGCCATGGCAGATGCTCAAATACCTCTTTGATGGTATTATCAGCGTGAAATTGTGTTGTGTAGTTATCCCAGGCTAATTTTGTGCTAAAGAGCTGTCTGGCCCAGGTCATATGTAACTCCCCACTGTCAGGCCTTTGTGTCACCCCAGGGTCCCCCTTCTGTTGCTGGTACTTGGCCATCTGGAGACTCCATCCTCTGGCTACAGGATAGGCCAAGGAGATGGAAGAGGAGGAGGGAGCAGCAGTGGGGGAGCATTAAGACAATGTAATTTTGTAATATAAAGCTGTGCTAGTTAGAAGTATATGACACAAAACCTTTACAAAATGATGGACAGCAAAACTGGGAAAACTTAAATACTGTAGTCAGACTAATACTAATATCAATCATCATAATGCTGAAAGAATGGCTTACACTACAGTGAATGTAATGCATGCTGCACTCATGTTGTATACATCAATGCATTGCACCCAACAACACACATAATCATTTTTTCTTGAATTATATAAATTTATGCCACACCGTTTGAGATGAAGAGGACTACTCTTTGATAACATCGGGTGGCGCTGTTGTAACAGTGCAGCCTCTCCAGGCATACAGGAGGACAGATGGTGGCTCAGGGGTCAGCCAGTCAGTGCTAAATAAAGGAACCCAGCAAGTACATCACGGAATCTGCAGTAAACCACAGTTATCTGCACATTTTTTAAACAGACTGACATTATACGGAAAATTAGCACCAGGAAACAAGTCTGAGTTTATAATGTAGTTCTAACAGGTGAGGTAACCATTAACAGTCCAAATATAACCTCTATTTTGTAACTATAAAACATTATTTGTTCTTTAGATTGTGTGGTCAGTTTATACTCTATACAATCTATCATTATTATTATTATTATTATTAATCACTGTCTATCAAACATCCAGCTGAATTTAAATGCCCAGGGCTATTTGGTTGATTGTGGTAGACATAACTGCCAACACAAGCATCACTTTCTTATTGGAGTCTATGAAGTTTGCCCTCTTAAATATAAATTCCGTGTACTCTTAAGTTAAAAAAAATGTCTCAAACAAAATGCAATACATTCCTCTTAATCTGCTTCGGCTTTTCAAAGTGTAATTGCTTCTTACGGGCACTAGAAAGCAGCATTACTTTGCTCTGTAAACATGAGTGTCCAAGTTACAAAACTATCACTGTAGCACTGTTATTGCACACTTCGACTTTTGTTGTTTAATTTGAAATTTCCTTGTTCCGAAAATTGAACGTATGAATATGAATACACTTCTCTTACCATGCTAAATTAAAACAATTACCCTTTTGAAAACTTTAACACAAAGGGGTCGAGTTAAGCTGTAGCTATGACTGTTTTTCGGAAACAATTTATTTCAAACATGTCGCGGACACATACACGGTAGAAAAACTAAAAGATAAACATTTGAATTAATTTCCAGATTCTAAGATCTTATGTGTGGCGTCTTCCCGTGAAATTCCTGCATTCTGCTGACTTAAAGCAAGAATTTAGCCACGGCTCGTTTTTTTCGCCCGCCGAGTGTAAACAAGGAAGCAGGAAGGAGTGAATGCTCTCGCTCCACCTCGACACTCTTCGGCGTTAAACTGACTCGCCTGTCGACATTTTCGGCACAGCATCATCAGCGCTGACGTGGAAACTACGTGAGCGAAGGCACGGACCGTTCACCCATACTGTCATTAGTGACGACTCAGGCTACGTAAAACTTCGGTAAGTCGCTGCAAAGCTGTCACATTTTTGGTCAGCGCCAGTCGGGCAGAGTCGAAGGAAAATGTGCAAATACATCTTCGGTGCGAAACGCTCCATTAAAGCCTAATTTTGTAACCACAGCTGATAAATTGCCGACCATCATGGAGTTAAACAAAATGTTCTCAACTGTCAGCAGTTCCTCTCTGAAGTTTACTGAGCTAAGTCAAGTCAGGCGGAATAGATGTCGGAAGTGGAGTGGACGCGACCTCTTCAAAATAAAAATCCTAAGCCCAACTACGTAAAATATTCTAAAATATCCAATGTGAAGACTTTGTTTTTTTTAATTCCAAATTCGTCATGTGTAACACAATTTATTTTAAAATTGTATTAAAATATGTTGCTCAAAATAAAAGTCCAACATTTGTCAAATTTTCACCCCGTAAGGTCTGCCCTTAAAACGGAAGTCCATTTTGTCCCCTATTTTTTCTTAGTTCAACCGACAAAGCTCTGTTGTAACTGCGTGTAATTTGTTTTACTTGAAACGTTAAAAAGTGGCTGTCTTGTTAACAAATACGGGTGCTGCTTTAAGAAAAATTCACACATCTCGAAATATATTAAAACGGGTTCAGGACATTTCTAGGGCAAACGGCTGTGGATTGCTAATTTAATTTTATTGAAATGTTTCAGATTTTCACTAGTAAGAAACTTCAGAGTTTGCCATCAGTAGAAGAGAATAAACAGTTTGAGGCTAGTCTAAAAGGCAGGGCTCTGTGGCTCATCATGAGGGTCCCTGATGTGTATAATATGTAAATATTAATGCTTTCCAGTTATGATGCTGACTGTTTACATCAGTCCAATTTTTTGTTGAGACCCTGTAAAAATAGAATTAGAATCCCTCCATTTGTTTAGTTTTGACACTGCAGCCAGCCTCTAATTTGAAGCAAACCTCTTTTAATTTTCTAAAACCCAGTTGGACACAAATCTTTACAGCCTTTCATTGTCATTATTGCCCTCTAACAAAATTGTACTCGAGTTTGTAACAGTCTGTCGTCCAAATTATGGGAAAAAAAAGAATCCTAAATTCAGTCAGCCAGCTTCACCTGGTGGCTGCCACACTTAATGAGCTTGCTAGTTATATAATGCAAATTTGTCACAAGCTGAAAAACACTCACTCTCAGCACAGATCTTCGGACAAATAATTTTGATTTAAATCAGGAGTGTTTTCATTTCATTTATTTCTGTTGGCTCTGTCTTCTCAAATTGTATTTCAGACTCACTGATTGAGGAGCATTCAGTTCACCATCTCATTATTCTGCACTTCATTACAGTGCAGTTAATGTTGTTATTTCTGCCTCTATGCACCCGGCTGTCTGGATCTTTTTTGCGTGTCAGTTAAGCTTGAACGGAATCGTACTGAACAAAGTAATTAAGTGCAGATAGAACACTTATAACACAATATAAAAATATAACACAGGTCTTGTAAACACAAGACAATTCTTGCCGATATTCCAAGGTTAAATGTCTATCTGTAGCCAATGTTTAATGAATACTGAGGGGAAAATTGGACTGCAAAAACACATTTATTTGTCTTTTACCTGTGTAATGATGTTAGAGAAGAAAACATTAGGATTGCCTTTGTCTGCTTCAGTTGTATCATTATTAATTTGCCCGTCCATCTGTCTGTCTAGGTGAGCGACTATGGATAGCTCCGTATCGTCTCAGCTGGACAGCAGTTTAAATGACTCATTGACAGATGGAGAGGAAAACCAGAGTGAAACCAGCCCTTCTCCTGCAGCTGCTGCTCAGGTGCACACATGCGCGGTTAGGAAGTGTTTGGTGGTTTTAACCGGAAGAGAACAAACAAACTTTAAGATGTGTTCAGAGACAAGAGGAGTTCAGACACTCAAGTCTAACTGTTGCAGGCAAACATTCATCATTTCATGTGTGCCTGCAGGCGTCACTAGCAGAAGAGTCTTCCGGTGTGACTGTTGTTCAGCTGCCTGGTCAGACAGTTCAAATCCAGGGGGTCATCCAGGCCCCGCAGGCCTCTGTTATACAATCACCACAAGTTCAGACTGTCCAGGTGAGGGCACATGCTTGCCTCAGAACTCATTTGAACTCTTTTAATGGATGACTCAGTTTTTCACATCAGAGAATAGCTTTGTCAATACATGCAAAATTTAATTTCAGTTCCAAATTTTAACTAGAGACTAATGAAACATCTGTATGCAGTAAGCAAAGTAGTTAGAGGCTCCTATGGGTCATGCCAGAGTCAGAACCCAAGTCAATCAGGAGACTGAAGTCAACTCTTAGCCAAGTTGCCAGTCTCTCAGGGTGGGTCTCAGGTCTTACATAATTCAAGATATGATCAGGTCAGACGTTTCAGAGCAAGTTTCAAGTCCATTAGGATACGTCCAGATTATGCCTCAAGTCACTGAAAACAAGTCCCGACAAATCTTAAGTCAAGTCGAGCCTCCAGTAACACCTCGAGTTATTTGAACATGTTTCAAGATAAGTATCTCTGTCAAAGCACTACTGATGCAAATGCTCTAGTAAGATGAACATTTAAGCCACAAAGCCTGACAATAACACCTAAAAAAGCAGTAAATACTTTCCCCACTCTGCTCTGTACACTAATTTAGATCGAGATCAATATCTTGGTCAATGAACTTGTAACTGCTGTGTACAAGGCACACTGCAGGGCTTATGGTTTAATGTAGTGCATCTGTTAATAGGATTCAAGCGAGCGGCAGGAACTGAGGTTTAAGCTCATCAGTCTAACCTTCACTCTCAGGAGATGTTGTGTCTCGTTTAGATGACTGCTGTAGAGCTGCAGATGCATCAGATAACAGTGATCTGTCATGTGAAAATGCTGGCAAGAAGTTATTAATATTATTGTATTGAGGACCAGTGTCTAGAAGTATAGGGCCTGAGAAAGGAAACAGTGGTTAAAATGGAGAAGCAGACTTTTCTCTCCTGTGCAGCTTTGTTTGCAAAGCAGAGGTTACTTTGTCGTCTCATGGAAAGTATTTTTTCAAGGAAATTAGCATGAAAATAGATTATATCTTTGAAATGCACAGTCAGATGGCATAGATCTACACCACAATGTGGTTTTGTTGACTGGTTTCAAACTACTCTGTACTTCTTATCTGTGAAACTATCAGTAGCAAGTTTGACTTGTTGCCGATTGACTGCTGGTATTAGCTGTACGCTTCCAGTAATAACTGTTATTTAAATAAATCCTGCATCAGTAAGTCTTAACGTAAGACTCTGATTGAGTGCCATTAAACATCTGGAGGATGCAAAACATCCTGTTTAAAGTCAGCACTAACACTGTGTGCGTAACAGCACAGCACAGTTATTTCTTGCTTTAAATTTGCTTCCAGAGCATAAAGCTAACAAGCTTAGTTCCAGCCTCCACTTTATTACAAATTAATGGACACACCTCTGTTTAACCCGGCACCTTTGTCTGGTACAGATATTATCCTAATGTACATTCATTACACAGCAGCGTGAGTCATAAAAGCCCTTTGGCTTATGACACATTACCAGGGTGACTTTGTTATTATTCCCACAGTATGTTTCAGTTGGGAAAACAAACAAATGCTTGAGGGGAGAAAGGTGGTAACTTTTTTTTGCAAATAATTGTGCAGAATATACAGTGCTGTGCAAATGTCTTGACCCTTTATATGTTGTTTCTAAAAAGCCAGACTTTCTTGTAATTTGAAAGTGGCTTGAACCACAGTTCTCCAGTGTTTCTGAAAGTTTTTTCCTTTGGACTTTGACTGCTTTTCACTCATTCATAGTTCAAACCTTGTACCTGACCAATTTCAGGATTTATGATTTTTTTAAATTTGCTTTTGCTTAACACTGATCTATGAATCACTCGAACATAAAACAGGCACCCATCTCAAGGGATAAAGCAGTGCTGTGTCAACACATTACAGACAACTTAGCAGTGAACCAATGTAAATCATATCTTCAGGCACTTTGTTGCAAACAACCTACTACAAAGACACATCATTTTATTCCAATTTCTTTAGTTGAATCTGTGAAAAATGTCAACAACAAGAGTTTGATGGACATCGAGATATATATCTCACCAAGGTGATTCCTAAAGAGTTGAGTCCTTGATATCAGCCACAAAGTTGGCATAACTTGGGATTGTGTGGACAGATGGAGGACAAAAAAAGAAGTGGCAGGCCTAAAAAATCTATTCATGTCCTTAGGAAATAGGGAAAAAAATTCTGTAAATACTCAATGCATCAGGCCTTCCAGTTGACCCATCTACTGTCAGTTTAAGCCTCTTCAGAAATGTCTCAGTGGAAGAATTGGGCCAATCTTAAGGAAGGGAAGTAGAAAGAAATAGCTCAGTTATGCAAGATTGCACAGGAGCTTGGTTGAAAATCAACATGGTGAGTCTGACAGAGTGATGAATCCAAATTTGACATTTTTGGTTAAAATCATAACCAATATGTGCGGAGGAGGTCAAGAGAGAGGGGCAACAGTGAGTGTGTGTCATGGGTTAGGACTCCATGTCAGTCAGTGGTGTTGGGGATCTTGTGAAAATTGTTAGAATTAAGAATGCAGACTAGTACCTCTCTATACACTGCCAATGGAGTAAAACATAGCTGGATGGAAAAAGACACAATGAATCAATATCAGTCATGGATTAACCTCCCCAGAGCTAAGACCTCAATATTACAGAGGTGGTGTTGGATCATCATGACCAAGAACAGAACAAAAGGCAGCAAATACCTAAAAAAAGAGCTTTGAATGTGCTTTAAGAAGCCTGGAGACTTAAAAAAGTTACAAAAAAGCTTTCGCTAAGAGTTTAAGCTTGTTAGAAATGTAAAAACTCAGTTTTTGCCTTTTATACTGTATTTCCATATATATTTGCACACTTCAATACATAATTTTCCCTGGAAAACTATAAAGAAATCAAGAGTGGCAAGACTTTTGCGCACTACAGTTATTGTCTCTTGTGACATGCAATGCGTTGAAAAGAGTAGGGCTTCAAAAAATGCAGCTCAAATTCCTTCTTTGACGTCATCTTTGTCTCTCACAAACACCTCCCAGTGTTCTACAAAAGACAGTGTGTGGAAAGATACACCCACTCAGTGACAACATTTAGCACAAATGATGTTGCCAAAATAATTTAAAAAAGAAAACAATGTGGATTACTCATCACTATTAATTACTGCCTGCTTTTTGCTCAGATTGCTACTGTAGCAGAACTGGAGGATGACGAGTCAGTAACAGACACACAGAAAAGGCGGGAGCTTCTCTCCAGGCGTCCTTCATATTGGTGAGAGGATATGAAGAGTAAGCTAAATTGTGATATATGTCATAAAAAGTCTGCTAGTGTTAAAAGGTCTTTATGAAAATACTTTATTTTGTTTGGCAGGAAAATTTTGAATGAGCTTTCCTCCAACTCACTGGCAGTTCCTAAAATTGAAGAGGAAAAGACGGAGGATGAAGTGCCAGTTTCCAACTCCCCCACAGTGCCAACCTCCATCTACCAGACCAGCTCCGGACAATACAGTCAGTACACACGAGAATGGTCCACTCACTAGAGAGTCATCTTCAGCATTTTCTGCTCTGTAACATACATTTACAGAACTGTACAAAAGAGTTTTAGCCACACTTCACTATTTATACCGTGCTTCCAAGGAGCCTGTAATTTTTAAAGTGGTCTTGAGTAATAGTTGTCCAGGCATTTTCTTTAGATATTGGCAGCTTTTTCACTTCTTTTCGATCCAGTTCTTGTTCCTGACCATTTCTGTTTCTTTCTTTCTTCATGAATCCAATTAACACTGACCTATGAGCTATGGGGAACGCTTCATGAAGTCCGTTAAAAGAAATTAAAAGAAAGCTTGCCTAACAGAGTTCAGGCTGTGCTGAAGAACAAAGGCGGTCATACCAAATATTGATTTTCAAATTTGTTAAATTTGTAAAAACTCTGTTTTTGCCTTGTGTACCAAATTCCCATTCATGTTTTAAATGTTTCCCAGAAAATATAAAGAAGTGAGAGTGGCTCAAGATTGTTGCATATAATCAGTTCATTGGGTACATGCAATTACAGGAAATATTTCATTGCTTGAAGAGGAATGAAAGGCAAAGGTATTCCTTTCCTTCCTGTGTACACATTTGGAAGCTTTAAGTGTTCACAGTGGGTTAACTTAATAATTATCTAAGTCGTTTAGAGAAAATGCTCTCCAATAGCTTATAGAGCTTTATGGCTCCTGTTAGGACCATAAAGCTCTGTGAGCTATTGGAGCACAGAAAATCAAATTTCAAGCATTAGATGTTACTATTTCTTCATTCTAACTTCATGAAATCCCCTACACAGTTGCAATCACCCAAGGGAGAGCCATCCAGTTGTCCAGCCCTGGGGTTCCAGGTCTACAGGGGGTCCAGAACCTGCCAGTAACAAGTAGTCCCACCCCACAGCCTGGAGCCGCTGTCTTACAGTGTGCAGCTCAGCCTGGAGATTCTCCACAGCAGCTCTTTATCCAGGGAGGACAGGTACTCATCCAAGGTAGGGTGCAACTTTGAATTTATATCAGAAACATCCTTTACGAAACAGCAGCATACATGTTGGGGTGTAAATATTGAATGTTTTGGCTTTTTCAAACGGCACCTCAGATTTTTATTTATTTATTTTATCCACAGATATAAGCCATAAATGATAGCAGAGATCAAAATCTGTGTAAAAAAATAATAATATGGTAATCCCCATCTGACATCGTGGGATTAAGGACTCAATAAATTATGGGATGTTTCTCAGTGAAAACATGGAAGACCCTTTGTGACAGTAATTTGTCCTACAGACAGTAAATTGTATCTCAAAAAACATTTGAGATTCATAACTCTGCAATATTAAAGTTTCATTAGGATTTCCATTACGTTCCACAAATGTGTCCACACCACTTGGATTCATTGTGCAATATATTCATCTTTTACTTTCAGTGATTTCTTAAGCAAGTTTGTAAAAAATTCCCTCAAGTTCATTTCTTACTTTGAACACAGCTGCAGTTCCATCTTCAAAGCACCAAAAAGATGATTATTTGTTCTGAGTAAGTGCTTGAATTCATCAAGATGTGGTGAAGGCTTACTCATCTGCTCTACTCCAAGCCACTCTCTTTCTTCTTTAGTTAAGATATCGCTCTGTCCAGCTGCTGTTGACCATGTTGTATTGTCAGGTCTAATCTCTTGCTTCATATCGAAAGTAACACATAGCTCAGCAAAGAGCTTATCACTGTCATCTGGCAGAACTTAGAGCCTCTGGTACCTGTTAAAGGACACGAATAGGTCAGTTTTGGTTTTTTGGACAAAGGGTTAATGACTGCCTGAAGTCTAAGACTATGGACATTACAGGTGATGATTTTCTTCCCTTGAGTTTCTGCTTGTTTGTGGATCTTTCTGCATTTAGTTTTGTATTTAACTGAACAGGATGCTCTGTTGGGTTGAGATCAGGTGACTGACTCGTCCATTGAACAATGTCCCATTTCTTTGATTGATAAACTCTTGGGTTGGTCTTGCAGTATGGTTTGGATTAATATCCTTTTGCACCATGAAGTGCTGGCTAGTCCGTTTTGCAGTGTTTGAGTGAATCTAAGAAGAGAGTATAGCTCTGCATACTGAAGAATCCCCCCGCCCCCCTGCTACTTCTGTAATCATCAGTAAATACCCTGAACCACCTTGAGTGGGCTCCTGTTTTCATTGGGTTTAAAAAAAAATTCTGTCTTTCTTTCATGTCCTTTTTGAAATTCAGCTACAACGGTCTTTCTGATGTTGCACTTCAGCCTCAACACCATGCAAACTAAACCCTTTAACCTGAAGATCAAAGTAATGAATAGGAAAAAGAACAGAATTAAGTTGTTTTCTGTGAAGGAGCTGGTTGTGCTCAACGCTTGTTAACCTGAAGTTAACTGGATAAAACTGCTGACTTTTCATTTTAAGCTAGTTAGGACGAGGGAAGTTTTCAATATCTGATCATTTTTTGCTGATATTAAGATGAACACACAAAAGGCGAACTAACCCATTCATTTACTCTCATTGACTTGTTCATAATAGTAAATCTGTGGTTTGAGAACTGACGCTTTAAGAAAATAATTGCATTCAGAACATCCGAAACATGTTAATTAGAAGGTGAAGTTCTAGTTTGATTTACAGTCAATGATAAGATCAAAGTAGCACTCGCCCATGCGCTTGACTTATCAGCAGAGGTTCCAAAAGTACAGAAAGTCTGTACTTAAGTAGAAGTGCAGATACTATTGTTAAAAAATACTCCAGTAAAAGATGAAGTAGTGATTCCACTTGTTTACTCAAGTAAAAGTGAAAAAGTACAGGCTCTGAAATTGACTCAAAGTAAGAAAGTAAAAAGTATCTCTTTAAAGGACATTTCTACCAGCTACTTTTATGCAAAGCTAACTGAAACTTGCCATATTGATGTAATAAGAAAATAATATTAGTGGTTTATTTTAGTCTAAAACTTCATTCTTATAAATATTCTTATCTTGAATCAGATTAGCAGAAAGTGAGCAGAAAAAATTAAGGAAATAAAAGAAAATGCCTCTGCTTTCTGTTGGCTGCACTGTAGAGGGTGACTTTGACTCTAAACAGAAGAACAGTAGATGTGGGGTTTAAACTGTTTATCCCGCAATAACATATTTCGATGCAACCTTTAAATAACACAGATAGTTCTACCTCATAGACATAATGTTACATGTGACCAACCTTTATCTGATGTAAAAGCATGAGGACTTACATGTAAGCTTTAAATTTGCAGTTCAAATTGCAGGTTCAAATGGGTTTGATGTTTGAAGGCCTGGAGTGACATGAAATAGTACCTCCCCTCTGATGCATTAAAGCAAGAGTAATGAGCCTGTTTTGAAAATGTAAGAAGTAGAAAGAGTAAAAGTAAAAAGTTGTCAGGAAAAAAACTACAATTAAAGTACAGATACCTGAAACAGTATTTGTAATTCGTTACTTCATACTCTGCTTTTCAGGGACTGTTCGTTGTATACTTTCACAGAGTCACATGCACTAACATCGTGTTTCATACCCTATGATCATAACCGATAGTTTTGCAGTGTAATAGCTGATGAATGTCTCATATTAGTGGTCAGGTTTCAGTTCATGTAGGTGCCTTTTCAGTAACTCAGTAACTCTGCCTGACACTGTGTTATTTACCTTATCAGTCCATAAGTCCATATCCAGCTGGCACAAACAGAACCACCTATGTGCTTGGGCTAATTCATTCCTTCCAGCTGAAGAGCTCTGTATTAACAACAAAGCTAATAGAGCTGCTCAGCAGCAGGGCTGTGGATGTACTAATAGTTAATCAGGATTGTTTTAACCATGGTGAAAAGTCATAGAAACATTTTTTACGCATGTTGCTATTACTAAGAGGTTCAGAGTTTCCCTTTTTGAATTGATTTCAGAATCAATGGTTAACCAACAATAATCAATGTTGCTTGCTGTCTTTATTTTCGTTCCTCTGGTATTCTTTTCTCGATATTACCAGGAGTTAGAGTGCAGGTTTTTGTCTAAAGTGAAAGCCCTGCAAATGTTAGGCTGAGCTGTGATAAATTTAAACCTGTGACAGTAAAAAAAGTAAAATAAAAATAATGCATGATCCTCCTAATTAGTAATACCATAAATTTCACTCACGTCCTTTCCATCCTGGCTGCTGATTTTCCCACCAAAGACCCGTCAGGCAACTAAGTGGTTAATATTGTTTTGACAGGTTTGGTTAAATAACTGTTTTGTAGAATTCAGCAGGATAAGTAATGGACGTTTGCTTAAACTTGAAAAAAAATGTAAAACCTTCATTATCCATGTTTACTATTTTCTTACTTCCTTAACACTTTCCAAAACACACACACACACACACACACACACACACACACACACACACACACACACACACACACACACCTTGAATCAGGGAGCTCAACAGTTTGCATGGCCGCTTGGGACACAATATCCTCTTGTTTGTTGAGCGTCGCTCTAGTTGCGTCACTGGAGCTAAAAATACACCCCCCTCAGCTACCGCCCTCCCCCCATTAGCTCCCCCGCCTTCCCTGCCTCCCTCCCTCCGTTCCTGCCTGGCTCACATTGTGTTTCTGTACTTCAGTTACTCATCTGCAGGAGGGGAGGGTGGGAGGAACTCTAATCCAGGGTGTTTTACTGACTTCAGCGGGCAGTAGTGATGTCATTGTGATGTCAATGCCTGTAATTGTAATCAGGCTGTAAAGTTGGCAAGTGAGCACTCTGATACAGAGAGCTGAGAGGAAAGGAGAAGCGGGAGCAAAGGAGATACAAGTAAAGCAGAAAAGGATAGTGGTAGAGGAGAGTTTTTGTAGTGAGGTGTCTCTCTGCCGTGGTGCTGGATTATTGGAAACCAGAGATGGCTGTAACTGGGGATGAGACTGAGTCAGGTAGAGCTTCTTCACATGTTTAATAATGTGTTCTCTGCAACACTCTGACTCTTTTCTCTGTGCTTTTTCGAGAGATATTTGTGCATGTTTTGATTTGATGTATAGCTCTAATTATACCTGAATGTAAGTCCTCTTAAAAATATGCTTTTGGTATTTGGAGCTTCTAATTGCAAGAGGATCTCTTTTATTTAGAAAACTGTGAGAGCAGAAGCTTTTGCATTCAGGGGCATATTTATGAAATTGAAATTACTTTTACTCGACTTTCAATTTCATGCCTTGTGAAAGTAAAGATGAGTCTTTACACAGATCATACTGGTGTCCTTGCAGTTGCAAAACAGGAAAAACACTCATGACAGTTCAGGGTTGAATTCAGATCTAGCAAGTAAACAAGCATTTAGTTAGTATGCTCAGCGTTGCTCCATTCAGACTCTTTCTCGCTGTTGCGAGTATGTTCACACACACACACACACACACACACACACACACACACACACACACACACACACACACACACACACACACACACACACACACACACACACCTTTTAATCGCTACAGTGGTTGTTGGGCAGACAGGCAGGGAGGGGGTAATAAGTAAGGGAGAGGTGGGGAGGGGGTGGTAAGATAGTTGGGGGTTTGACGTCACTCCAGTTTCCTGGAACAGAAGCCAGGCAGGGAAGAGAGAATGCAAACGGGCAAGTGAGACGCACGCACTGACGTCAGCACAGCCCGAGTCACTCTGTTATCACAATGAGAGAAAAAGAGACAGACGCTCTGTGTGTCTGTGCGTGTTTGTGTGTTCGCACCTGCTGTGTCTCTTTCTGAATGAGTGTGTGTGTGTGTCTGTGTGTGTGTGTGTGTGTGAACAGCAGGTCAGGGCAGAGCAATGAAACTTCTCAGGAACAAAGTGAAAACGAGAGGGTGAAATGTTACGAGGCAGCAGGCAGAGCAGCACACAGTTGAGTCATGAAAGTGATGACTCAAATCAAACAGCTCATAAACCACATCCACAGAATCGCTTTGTTTTTTCAGCCTTCTCCAGAATTAACATCACTTTCTTTTAAGAATTCGAGAGGCTACCAGTTATCAGTAGCACACAGTGGTTTACAAAAACGTCACCTCCCAAATGCAAGTGCTGTTATCTCGTTAGCGATACCAGATCTTGTGAGGAAACAAACGAAACTTATGGGTTTATTCTACTGAGAATAAACGCAGTCATATTGTTTGCAGTTTATCATATGTTTCAGTAAATGTTAGTATAATATAAAGGCAATAATGACTCTCTATTCAAAAATCAAACGGTGAGCAGCTTATTTAGATTGGACAGTCTGATAACAAGTTTTTTATTCTGCACCGCTTCAGGCTATAAAGTTACATTGCATTACATTAGCAATAGCAGGACTGAAGGTGTTTTAGAGTATTTGGACACAGCAGGCCTCTGACCTTTAGTTCCTATGGTTAAAAGCACTTAACTCTGGTCCTAGAGCATAAATTCACAATTTATGAGGGCAAATTAAGTAAAAACAAAAGCAGATCTTACTAATGTCTGCATAAAAAGAACAGAAATAGACTTTATGGTACTTGCTGTGTTGCTTAGTATCCCTCAGAAGTGGGAACTGCTTGACTTTGTATTTCAGCAGCAAAGTTTTGAAGTTTGTTTGTTTGAGCCAGCATCTTTTTATTAGAGCTCCTAATTCCTGCTTTTAATGTAATAAAATAATAAGTACAGCATAATGTTAGGACACACCTCAAGAATTTTTCTTAAAAAAAATGCAACATTTTGTATTCTGTGTTAGTCTGATGGTATAAGGATAAATGAAGCAGGTAAAGATTCTTGTACAGATTTAGAGTTTTTATGAGGAAAATATAAAGACAACAAAGATCTACAAAAAGTAAAAGGTTGCAGAATCTTGATCTCCTATTCTTTTGTCTGTATTCATCTACAGCCGCTACTGGAGACATCCCCGCCTACCAGCTTCGTTCACCAAACTCGGGCCTGGCTCAGAGCATTGTAATGGCTGCGTCTCCAGGCAGCATGCAGAACCCCTCATCACAGCACGCCGAGGAGATCACCCGCAAGAGGGAGGTCCGGCTGATGAAAAACAGGTAGGAGCTGAAGTAGAAGTAAAAGATTGTATTTGAGGTGTAAGATCATTCCATGTCAGTAATGGAAATATGATTGCAAGCAAGCAAGGGAATAAATGTTGGGGACCCCCTAATTCATGCATATTGGAAACTTTGACTGAAGTGTTATTGTGCATGTCTGGAGGTTGCTGTTCACACTTTGTGTCAAAGCGACTATTCACAAAAGGTCAAAGCTAAAGATTTCTGCTTTTGTAGGTGATCGGCAGATTTTTTTAAAAATTTGAAAATGAAACACTGCAGCGAATCTCTACGTAAACAGATTCGCGAACGCACGAAACTCAAACTCAAAAGCCTCAGACATTGTTTTGTTTATGGATTGTGCAGACTTGTCTTGACTCTTATATTATATTTTCATCTGGAGACTCATCCCAAATTTTTCCTCCATTTCCTCCTCAGGGAAGCAGCTCGTGAGTGCCGCAGGAAAAAGAAAGAGTATGTCAAATGTCTGGAAAACCGTGTGGCTGTGTTGGAAAACCAAAACAAGACCTTGATTGAAGAGCTAAAAGCACTAAAGGACATTTACTGCCACAAAGCTGAGTAGCAGTGGCTGTTTGTGGTCATGGGCTGAAGACAGTTTACAAACTTCTACAGCAAAATAAGACAAAACAAAACAAAAAACCAAAAAAGAAAAAAAAGAAAGAAGAAAAGACTCTGGAACAAAAACTACTTTCATCGTCTTTTATTCTCTGCTCACTCAGGCCTGATTTACGCCAAATTTCAGAAGTGTCGTAGGGAAGTCAAATAGCTTGAGCTTGCCAGTTTCGCTCTTGTTCTTATCTTGTGCTCTTTGCATGTGAAGACTCAAGTGTCGTACACATTGTGTTTGCTGTTGCTGTTGCGCACGAGCGAGGCTAACCAATGAGAGCCAGCTGATGAAGAGGAACAGGAAGAGGAAATACAGGTGTTTCCTGAAAATGTTCCGCTCATTTATGGCAATTACGAAAAATTCTTCGAGGGGTCAGCCAGGTCCCGCAACCAGCATGTTTCTCTGAGGTCAGACGAGCTGCTACACAGATCCATCAGCACTGCGACAAGGCAACTCAAAGTGTGTTTACCTGATTATATGTTATTTATGCTTCTGTTTTTGGTCATTGCATTCCTTCATGCGGTTAAAAAAAAAAGAAAGAAGATTTATCAAGCATTTTGTCTGTAAAGTGGATTTTTGTCATTGTTAGTTTGTTACAAAAGATTCTTTTTTTTAAAGAAAACACTGGTAAAGTCAATGAAATCAACATAAAAATCCATTTGCGTTGAAATCTATTTCATACCAATATATAGAGAGGCATTATCTGAATCACAGTATAGTTTCAAAGAATCAAATAATGTTCAAAAGAATCTTTATTTTTGCATTACTGAAGCGACGTTACAGTACTTGAAGTGAAACGAAAGAGCACAGTTGGACTTTGGAGAAAGCACAGAAAGTAACCAAGGACACGTGTAGATATTAGAGTTTATATTCTATTGCAGTTACCTGAATTTATCCCCCTTAGGGATAAATAAAGTCTTCTGATTCTGATTTCACATAAAAACGTATATATTCTACAAAGATAGTTGTTGTATGTTTTAAAAATTGAAATATCAAATTTGTAAACAATCATTTTACATTGAATATGGCCCCAAGAATAACTGTTTTGGTCTGCTGTTAAATAACTTTTTGAAATGATGAATATCCATTTTGGAATAAAACTGTATTTATGGCTTATTGTAATATTAAAATGCTCTGTTTAAAGGGTAATGCCAATTCTTTTGTCTTTTTTTTGTAAAAATATTCTTTCTCAAATAATGTATCATTTTGTGTTCATGTTTCTGGTAATATATGTAAAAGCTTTCTCTGTTTCTGTTGTAGCTCGCATTATTTCCCTGATTATACTTCATTAAAATATTTGATTTTCTATGAAGAATGTAGACAAATGCACAAAAGAGCATTCCTCTGAGTAGCAGACCCTGACATCTGTTACAATGCGGCTGCCAAAGCTCTTTAAGTAACAGTAAGGGATCTACCCACTGACTAACTCAGTCATAACAGTATCAGTCTTGATAGTTGCCACCCAAACAGTCTGCTACTGTCTGTGATCTCAGACGTGCGCCCATTCTTTTAATTTCTATGAAAGGAAAACATCCAGGCCTTCTATATCTCTATTTCTTTAATATCAGATGAGCTGAATATTTTCTGCACTTCGTTTTTGCTGTTTTAAATGGCTCAGTCTTCTACCAGGTGTTCTGTTGTTGATGTACTTCCTCATTTGAATTGTAAAAAAAATATTTTTGTTTATCTAATAAAATATACAAATGTGACATGGATTGTGTGATAATGTTTAGCTCACATACTGCTGATGAAACTCCCTCAACACTGAAGCCATCTTATGTTAGTGCAGTTAAAGCTGTGCAAAATAAATCTGCACTTTACAGGTCCATAAATTGTTGGACAAAGCCACAATTTTTGTGGTTTTGCCACTGTACACCAAAACAACTTATATGTAATTGAAGTGCAGACAATCAGAGGCTCAAAATTCATTGGACAGTTGACTGACACATGGCTTCATGACCAGGTGAAGCCTGTTCCCTCATGTTTTATGACAAGTGAAGCAGACAATCTGAAGTTTATTCACACTGTTGAATTTGTAACTTATAGCTGGTCACTGTAACTTTAAATATAAGGGCCACAGAGATGTTTATGCAAGTGAGGGAGGCCGTCATTAAGCTGGAAAATAGAGTAAAAACGAATAAATAAACATCTGAGAGAAAGCAGGAACTTTAGGAGTAGCCAAAACGCCTGAAGTCAAATAAGGTGCACGATGACAGAATCATTTCCACGATTAAGAAAAACAACATCACAACATTAACCAAGTGAAGAACTTTCTCGAGGAGGTAGGCGTATTATTGTCAGTGTGTACTATCAAGAGGCGCCTTCTTAAATGGAAACACAAGGTGCAAACCTTTGGTTATGCTCAGAAGAAACTAAGATGAACTTGTAGCATAAAGATAGAGAAAAGTATGGAGAAGGAGAGAAACAGCTCATATTAAGAAACGAATTACGTCGTCTCTCAGACGTGATGGAGCCACTACTGTGGCACGAACATTTATGGCTGCCAGTGGAAATGGACCACCATACTTTATTGATGGTGTTTATTGATGAGGTGACTGCTTATAGAAGTAAAAAGATGAATTATGAAGTATACTGGGTTACACTCTCCACGTAGATGCAGCCAAATGCTGCAAAACAGTCCTAATATTTTAAAATGATTGATTATGGTGTTTAAAGGTGAAGCTACAAAACTGTGTCTTTGCACAACAACATATGGGCTTAACTATATAAATTAAATTAAATAAGGGAACTATATTATATTATTGCATGATTATTAATTGTATAATCATATATAAGCAGCATATTACTTTACTAGCTTAGGAGAGGAGAAAATTGGTGGTAGCTTGAATCATTTTAAGAATTGTTGGGTAATTTTAACCAATAGGGATTCTTCCCATTTCCAAAAAATGTCAGAGACAATAACACCAGTGTTTTCTGTATTAGGACATTTTCAAGCAATCTGATGGGTTTTAAAAAAAACTTGGTCTTCAGTTCATCAGACTGAAGAGCAAGACCTAAAAGCACCAAATGTGACTTATTGCAGCCAACAACAGAGAATATTTGTATATACTGATCTCCAATAGCTGCATAGCTAAAACCTCAAATAGTAATTAAACTAAAGCCATAGTATTAGCCGAAGTAGAAATCTTATGGTTGTTTATGACTACTTCAGAAATTAGGAGCCAACACAGAGCTGTAATATATGGAATATTGTACACACTGTAGCTCAGGGGTGCCAAACTCTGGGCCTCGAGGGCCGGTGTCCTGCAGGTTTTAGATATCGCCGTGGGTCAACACACCTGAATGAAATGATTAGTTCATTACCAGGCCTCTGGAGAACTTCAAGACATGTTGAGGAGGTCATTTAGCCATTTAAATCAGCTGTGTTGGATCAAGGACATATCTAAAACCTGCAGGATACCGGCCCTCAAGGCCTGGAGTTTGACACCTGTGCTGTAGCTGTTATATTGTACTTTCTCTATTCATTTCTTCACTTGCTTTCACTCGCTGCTTTTGTATGTCAAAATTGTGAAAGCCCTCATAGAACAAAGATCAGTTTCACAATATGAATGCGGCATACACATACTTCAGCCTCAAGGCTAAAGTATTCAATGCAGTTAGGTAACTGCATACATGTACCTCTGCAGCGCAGGCATGCTGTGTTAGCAAATAGTACAGCACTTGTGCCTTGAATGCTAACATCTGCACTGTGTTTAGTTTAGCAAATAAAAGGATAAAACTTAAAAGCCTTGATGGCAAATATTTGCCATATTCATTCGTGCTAGTCAGGCATACTTTTCTCATAAGAAGACTGATATTTCCTTCTGCAGTAATTTACAGTTGAAGGTATGGCTCTCTTCTGGGACCTCCCTACACTTTCATGTGGAGCATGAAAACATCAGCAACACTGGCTGCGGACTTTACACTGATTAAATCGAAAACTCAGTGAAAAGAGGAAGCGGGGGTGGAGGAGGGCTGCACAATGGCTTGCAGAGGTAGCAACAACTGTAAGAAGGCTAACACGAGTGAAGTATGAGATTTGGGAGCAGGATGCACAAAACTGGATCGGCTGAGGCATTAGCTAGGCTGAGCTGATACACTGGGACCGTGGGCGAAGCTTGACCTGCCTGAACTAAGCTCAGTTTAAGGTTACAGTGATAAAGATCAGCTTGGCTCATTAGTCTCAGTGTTGTAGTCTATTTTCAGTGATGTTGCAGGGCAGATTTTATGTTAGTCGTTTCATCTTTTTGTTGGTTAAAGTGATTTCTTTGTATCTAAAATGTACCAAATCAAGCAACCAGTGCCTTCTCCATCCTGATGCTGCACTTAAGTTCAGCATCTAAGTTATAAAGCATGTTGCTACTGTATCACCAAGACATTCCTAAAGGTTTGTAGTACTTTTCCTTGCAAAAGAGTAGCAGTTTTGTCTTTGTGTATATCCTATTGTAACTCTAATGGCAGGGACAGTGTGTTTGTACCTGTTTAAAATTTCCTCCAGCACCTAAAGGTCACAGATTATGTAATGTGCAGGCTGAAGAGTAACAAACCTCAGCTTTTATTTTGCTTCCCCAAGTAAACCAAAGGTTAGTTCCTCTTTGGAAAGTAATAAACCTTGTTTGCGTCAAAGCACATTAGATGGAATGTAAAGAAAAAAACGTCTTCTAAGAGGGCAGAAAACAAATGTTTTAAATAATACCTTTCTTCTAAAGACACGTATTTATAGTGTGCTGTTTAAGATAAAAACAAACTACCGACAAATAATGAAGCTGAAAAGCTGCTTCATGAGCCAACTAAAATTTTTAGAACGAAATTACTCTTAACAGTGGAAGCAAATGAGGACAGTTTCCATAGCAACCTCATAGCAATATAACAGTGACCTCAAAGGGGTTGATGGTGATAAAAGCACAGATAATTCTGTGTGATTTTTAATTTAAATTGGATTGATCTCTTCACCTTATACCATATGTTGCAGTCTCATACACTCACCAAAATGAATTATGCATGCACACGTATTCTGTGCTCTGCACTGTGGATTCAACTACTGAAATACAGCTTCACTCTCTGTTACACACACCTACTGCCAAAAACGTCTCTCTCTCTCTCTCTCTCTCACACACACACACACACTCACACACACTCACACACAGCGGATTGGAGAAAAATGCCTCAGAGGGAAACCTTGAACGCTGCTGTGCATGAAAAGACTTTGCAACTCCCCAACAATGCAGCACCAAAAATATTCTTAAAGCTAACACACATATTAACATCCTAATTAAAAAGCAAATATATAAATTCCAAGTCAAACTTGTGGAACAATTTACCCAAACTCTAAAGCCAAGCTGTTTATGACCCCTACTTTTATGCTGTTTACAGAAGAACAAACCAAAATGGAAATTTTTAAGCGTGGGAGTCTATTTAATGTTTCATTATCACTCTTTTCAAACATCTTCATGGCCTTTGGTCAAGTGTGGTTTGAGTGGAAATTTCCACCTAGAGACTGGCTGCCTACCAGTAAACTGGGGCCCACTACCTTGACAACATGAACAGCGCCTCCACTGAAGAAGTCAAGACGGACCTCTGCTGTTCAGTACAGGATACTGCAACTACCCTCTCATAATTATACTACTACTACTACTAATTTGTTTTTTTGTACTCTGAAAAATGTCGATGGCCCTCATGTATTAAAAAAATTACCAGAACTTATAAAACACATTCGATTCAGTTTTTATAACAAAATTATTTTACAGTGATCAGATAATCTATGTGATACTCTTTTACAGTTTCATACAGAGTAATTGTCCAAGTAACACCTGAAAAAAAAATTCTTGTCTACAGATTTTCTAATAGTGTTCCCTTCCTTATCCCAGTTTTAATGTTAGCACCAAAAACATTATACCTTGTATACGTTAAAGAAATAATGTTTCTGATCATCGATTTGGTGCTAAATTACGAGTCTCTTAGTTTGGCCTGGTGTACATGGATCTAAGTAATACACAGATTCAACTCTATCTCCCTTTTTTAATGTGTTGTAAATAATTACCTCATTTTTCATGTGTAACTGAGTCAGAGCAGGAGCTATTTGTAATGTTCAATGCGTCTGGAGAACACAGAGATTTCAAAATCAAAGTATTCCTGGAGAAAGATGCGAAATTCTGTGATATGCAACCAACTGATAGCTAGGAATAGTGCTTGTTATCTCAAGTGTTGCTATTTAAAGTATATAAATTATCTCTCACTTTTTATCTCTGTCAAACTTTTTTTTAATTAAACCTTTGTGTTCAGATGACGTGTTATTTCTTATATCTTGCTTGGCTGTAGGTGCTTATTTTGTCAGCACTATGATGCTACATTTTCACCTGCAGAAATGTATAACACGGAAAAATCACTGACAAGATGTAACCCAGTAAAGAATTGTTGTGTTATTTGAGAATGACGAGTACTTTCTCCATTTGGTTCTCCAAGGACTAACTGTCAAGGAAAGTTTTTAGAAATGTACAGTCAAAGAAATCTCAACAGTCACATGACCCCCTATGAGCAAGCACTCTGTGACATTGGGAAGGAAAACTCCCCTTTAACAGGAAGAAACCACCAGCAGAACCAGGCTCGGGGAGGAGCAGCCATCTGCCGTGACCGACGTAATTGCTTCATAATGTAACATATTTGGACTTTGAGTCTGGGAGCCAAACTCTACTGTATTCTGCTGCTGTAATAAAGTATTTCAAGCGTGATTTCTCTGACTAAATAATAACCTACTTAAGTTGATAATTTGGTCCTGATCTGCACTCTGGTGGAAACACTGGTTAATTTTGTACACACTCAAAAGTTGTCCTAGGTTCTTGTATACATGCATCATAAACATGCATAAATGTGGTTCACATCACACATGCACAATGATTGACAGCGTGGTTTACTATTTCAAATCATCTGTTTTTAATAATAAAAGATTTAACCTGTGAATAAAATCATTTCAGTCATGAGCAGTGTTGGTCAAGTTACTTGAAAAAAGTAATCAGTAACTAATTACTGATTACTTCCCCAAAAAAGTAATCCCGTTACTTTACTGGTTACTTATTTTCAAAAGTAATTAATTACTTAGTTACTTAGTTACTTTTTAAAAACACGATTTACAACCTGAATAGGTGATAAAGCGATAGCTCTTTCAGCCCAATTCTACTTTTTCTACATAATCCATCAATATGTAAACAAAAGAAAATGTAATCAAATGGAAAAGTCTCTTTTTAAAACTTGTTTTATTGGTTTTAATCTTTTAACTTTATGCATCAAGCAAAAATGTAATTATATGCAACATTCTCTGACTGGAAGAAATTAGTTTAATATTTAAACCTATTTTCTGCACATTCCAGCACATAATTTTTTTTTGTGTGTGTTTACACTCACTCTTTCAAATAGATGCAAGTAAAACACAGCAGAAAATAAATAAAATCAAAGACTAGCGGTCCTGTTGCTCTATTTTCACCTGTAAAGCGGAGTTGGGTAGGCGGAGGCTTACCCTGGTGCAGGTGTGCCGCGGCGGTCAGTGGAAGAATCCGCGAGTTTCTCTGTGAGTTTCCCATTTTTAGGGGTTTTTTCACTGTAAAAAGAAGTTTTCTTCCCACAACAACGCTAATGTTTTTGTCACTTTTTATGGAATCAAACTCAAAGTAAGGTCAGTACTTCCACGCTTTAAACGCTGCACGCTCATACTCTCTCTGCACTCAATATATGATCCATTGTTGATCTGCACACAGCTGTTGTCACGAATGTCGCACTCGCTTACGTCACTGTCATGAGACATTCTCGCAAAAAATCACGGTTTTAGTAACGCAGTAACGCAGCGTTCCTACGGGAAAGTAACGGTAATCTAATTACCGTTTTTGCAATAGTAATCCCTTACTTTACTCGTTACTTGAAAAAAGTAATCGGATTACAATAACGCGTTACTGCCCATCTCTGGTCATGAGTGTGTCTTATTGTGCTTTGACTGCTGACAATCTTAAGATTTTTTTGTATCATATAGTCCTGCATTGCCAGGAGTTGGCCAGCAGATGACCCTATTTCAACACTACCACCCACGCTCCTCACTCCCAGCCACCCACACACGATTTTTTTTAAAATGTAATTGTTTTAATTGTTCGCTTGTGCTTATTCAAAATAGCCCGATGCTTCACAGAGCTGGGAAAACACGAACTTCAAAGGTTTTAACGACAAAACAGTTTATGAGTGTAATGATTATAAAATGCTTGTTTTCATCTGATCATTGAACTTGGCCTCATTTAACCTGGTCTACAATAACAAAGATTTAGCATTATTCTGTCACAATAAGACAATTTCTCTTTAAAATTAACACATAGGCACAAACCATCGTGTAACACCTCATTTACACAGCATTTCTGTAAAAACCTGCAAATGTCTATTTGCTTCTTAAAGATGGATCCATCTATTTAATGGTGGATTAATAAATTAAAGACAGACGCAGATAAATGGACCTTTCGACATTAGGGATTAAATACCATCATTAATTAACAATAATAAATCATTAAATCAGCTCTCTCGCCCCTTAGCCTCTCTCTTGCTGTCTCATTTGTATCCACCCACTTGAACCGGAACCTTTTCTCGGGATTTACACCCTCCCCGTCGCTGTATCGCGCTGACAGCCAGCCTCAACACCGATCCACACATCACCGTGCGCCCGTCGTCGCTCACATCATCAGCGGTGCTGCACGGGATACTCCGGGTTGTACTATTCCTGTGGTAGCGGTGGTAGGTCGGCCCGTTATTTACTCTGGCTTCTAGAGAAGTGTCATCTTTATCTCCCGTGACAGCCTCACCGTGGACACCAAAGACTGACAGCATCTGTGGGCGCTACGATGGATGCTTCAAGTGCGCTCTCGTGATCTACGCTCACCGGCTCGGTGGGGTCGTTTCAGCTTCCGTTTCAAACGGAAAGGATAGATTATATGCACAGCTCCTGCCTGTACGCGCAGTGAACGGGTAAAGATGGGGAGCACGACCTCTTGCTGCGTGTCTGGGAGCCCCAAGCTCCGCAGAAATGCCCACTCGAGGCTGGAGTCGTACCACCAGGAGTCGGATATGAGTAGGGAGGAGACGGGATGCAACCTGCAGCACATCAGCGACAGGGAGAACGTTGACGGTAAAAACAAAACAAACAAACAAAAAACCCTTTAAGGTGCCAACATTGCATGACGATAAAAGATAAAAGTTTATGGCTGGTATAAATTTTTGGAATTAAACAAACAGCCTAATTGAAGCTAATTACACGTATGTATAAATGAAATGCAGCTAATAATAACATGGAGTGAAACATTCAAATGTACCAGTTAGGTGCAGTAAACTAATGAAAATAAGTTATAATGAAAATGTTTTATTATTCCTGTGGGAAAGTTTTGAGCCTTTTCTATTCTGGTGACTCTGCTTAGTCTAAAGGCAAAAAGGACCCTCAAAACAACATAATAAAAAACACGTCACACCCATTTTCAAATCTTGAAAAATGAATCTGTAGCTTTCACATATCCACCTCTGCTCGCACTACTCATGTGTCAAAAAATACTGAGTTGACTGCAGAGACATGTCAACCTTCAGTACAGCCGGGCACATGCATGGATCTGTGTGCATTCTCATTCTCATGTGGCACTGCAGAGAGATATGGAGCTGCAGAGAACATCCTGTCCGTGAGGGCAGGCGTCTTTGTGCCGGTCTTTGTTTTGCAAGCATGGTACGCAGCCCCCTCCACTGACACATGCTAATATGCATTACAATTGACCCATTCACGCTGGAAAGTGGCTACTAAATGGGCTGCCTATTTCCATCCAACAGCAAACCATTTCATATAAATGGTTTTTCTCAAAAACTGTACAAAATCACCCCCCCCCTGTACAAACTATGTCCCTGGCAAGATTATTTGAAACTGTTTAATTAATCATTGTTTTATTGAAACTGTTAGACACTGTATTACAAGACAGTGTCTGTCAGATGAGTTGTAACCTTTTCACTCTGGCTTAGGAAGATTCTCATAACATCAACCACTATAGATTCAAATATGGAGTCTAACAAAGCATAGCCACACAGGGACAAGGGCTGCTAACTTATCTGGTGCACAAATTAAGCTGTATTTAATCCTGTATCTGCTCTGTAGTTTTCACCTGATTTGCTTTGGGTCACGTAAAGAGGTCGAATTTCCATGTTTACAGATGCATTTGACCTATTTTTTCCCCCTTTAGTCACTTTTAATTTATTTGACCTGCTCATCAAAGAGTTCTGAATCCTCTTCCACATTAACTGCATTCATGTTATACAGGATACAGCCTCATTATCTGTGCTTTTTAAAGAAGTCCCACATTCATAGTAGGTGCTCATTCTTAGTCATACATTTTGTCACTACTTGCTGGACAGCCCTGACACATCTGATAGCATCATCTTTCCTCTTTGCCATGTTTACAGTTCTGTGCTGATAAAGGATCTTCGCCCAGGAACACTTCGTACGGGTTATCATGTGAGGCGGGAAAAGAGGAAATTATTCTCACCTGCCGATCTAATCTTGTTTTAGATGTGTTGATTTCTTTTGCCAAATCTTTGCATAACTGCAAAGCTCAAGAAGAGCAGAAAACAACCCGAAAGAAGAAACATCTCAGCAGCACATTAGAAGAACCGTGTCTGTTGTCTTAAATCTAAAATCTGAGTGCACGTGAATTAAAAACATTTGGAGCCATATTCCCTTACATATTTTGCTATAGGAAGCCTATTGACCTTCATTATTCACACTGAGTCAGCATGGTGAGAGACCTGCCTTTTATTGATCAGCGATGTCACTTCCTCTTGTAAAGATTCAACTTATGTTCTGCATGGTATTTGTGGAGACTACTGACTTGAGTGCTTTGCATTACAGCAGGGTAATGTTGATAATATATCTTCAGTATCTGTGACAAGGCGGCTTTAAGATCACTGAAAACATTGCATGGAGAAGTGGAAATCTCCCCCCCAATATGTTTTGGACCATTGCTTTAATCGGATGCATAATTGTCTGAGCGTGGAGGCAGATGCTCTTTCTAACAGAGAAAGAAAAGAGCCATGATGAAGATTCAGAGTCGACTGTCATTTCTGGTGAGGATAAAGATTACTCGCGGTGAGAGGCCGTCTGTCTCAGCGGTGCGGTGATTGAAACCGGAGCGTGTCTAATGTGTTCGGACTGTTATGAATTCACAGACAGATTAGTGGGCTTCATTAGAATCTGCAACATCAGAAAAAAAGAAAGAAGTCTTCGTCCCTTCCCAAAAAAGAGGCAGCTGTGAGCCTGTGTCAGAGCAGATACAAGAAGCCTCAAGGGACAGTTGATTGCCAAGAATTAACGCCTCAATTTAGAGCACGACATGCTGCTTTCAAATCATCGCGTGCCTCTTTAGTGAATGGGCTGACTTTGCAGTATTAAATGGGAGTACATGTAGGGAGGTCAGGGTCAGTTATCGTTTTAATTTTTAATTAAAACAGAAAAATTGTTATCACCATTTTCCCAGAGCTCATCGTAACATCGTAAGATCGCGTTGTCTTTGTCAAAGCAGCAGATTTTCTTTGGTGTTTAATTTAATGTTGGATCTGACGGATCATTTGGCCATGAACTAACTACTATCCCTTGATTCTTGATACATCTGAATGAAGCTCGAAATGCTCTGATGTTGTTGGAGAAATGTGCTTTTTTTTCCAGTTGTTGTTTCTCTCAGCTGACTTACAAACAACCAGCAATGCTGTCATCCATGCTTGTGGCTGTTTTCCTATGACTTTAGCAGGCTGATAGAATGTCTCAATTTTTAAAGCCCTTGACCGATTATTCTTCCTACTGAGCAAAAAGTTAGTTGTGCTTGAATTCAAAGTTCACAGAAATGAGAAAATGTTGTTTTGGTGCACAGAGGTTATCTGAGGATGTGCAGTGGTTTTCATCAGAGGCTTTCAAGCTGCTTAGAAGGGAATTAGAAGTTTTGTTTATGCAAACTGTTAGAGATAGATAAGAAAAGATCACCATGTTCCCCTGCATAGTAATCTTATCAGAGAAGATTTTTAGTAACAGTAAATAAAATTAATTTATTGAAATAATCTCACAGAGGAGATTACGTGTAATGTTTCTATCTTGAGTTTGTTATTATGGTAGGAAACCATAACTGTAATTAAATTTAAGCCCAGTTGCAATTATGGTTTCCTCTGATTATGAAAACAAGATAATCAAGAGAAAACCATTATTATACAGTGTTTGAGCTCTTTCTCCGACAGGCTTTGGCAGGCATAGTTCAGCCTGAGTTGTTTCAAATCACTTTGGTTTCGAGGAATCTGGAGAAGAACAACTAATACGAAAATCATGTTTGTTGAGTAATAATTTTATCTGAATTCAGATTTTTCTTTTTTGCTCGGAGGAAATTGCGTCTGACTTCTGTGTGTAGCGATCAGGAGAAATCCTAGACAATAAGAGAACTAGATGGATGTGAGAGAGGACCCAGAGTCTGGAAACGACGTGGTGGCGACTCAGTGATGAACAGAGGGTCTGAAGGGGAAGCGTGCTGGGATTGTTGAAGCTGGATGAGGGGCTCAGTGGTCACCAAATGAGAACAAACAGCCTATAGTGCAGGAAGACATATAATCATAGAACTGGAAGGTCTTATAAATTATCTCCAAAGTATTAAAAAATGTTCAAAAAAGTATTTGAAGTAGAGATGTATGATTGTGCTTGGTCTATTAACTGAATAAAGTCCTCACGTAATTCTTTCCCTATGACATGAACTAGGTGAGTTGGCGTGAAACGACCAGATGCCCTTCTTGGAAATTCAGTTTGATTAAAATATCTTGATAGCTTGACTGATGTTTTTCCAGTGCCTCAACCTTAAACAGTTGTGTCTGAGTCAGTGTGGGCTATTATGTCACTTGGGGGATTTTAGTGTTAGAGTCCTGAAGTGACCTCCCAGCATGCTCTGTTTATAATGACAGATAAACGCTTCACTACATAACACCATCATTTCACTAACCTGGGACCTTGAATGCTGTCTTAAACTAAGCCGCTAGCTAGTTTCACAAAAGACAGCAAAGGAGAATTTCACTTGTTGCTATTTTGACATGCAAGGATGCATTTATTTTGGTGCAGTTCTCCTTACACTGGTTAGGAACCTACTTTCATAACACCAGTTTTAAAGATGAGCTTGTCAAATGACACTGATTATTGCTGCTTTTTATCTTATTCACGCTGAACTGGCCCAATGCTCCTTCACATTTGTACTTTTTTAGCTGTTGTGATCTCACGAGGGATAAAGCTGGCTTAAAGCCTGAAATAGAAGCTAAAATGTTGAGAAACTGACATGTGGTTTGTGCTGTGAAAACATTCTGCATGTATAGTGAGACACCAGTCCTGGAGGGTAAAGATAAAGAAAGTGAGAATGAGAGACAAAGCTGTCACGTGATCTGCCTTTCTTTGACAAAGCTGTCTGTGTTTCTCTATTAAAACAAGTCTTTCTGTTCCTGTAAGGCATCACACATCAACTCACATGCTTATATTTGTATGGGGGGTGGAAGGAAACAAAAATAAAATAATAATAATAATAATATATACATATATATTATTATTATTATTATTATTATATTTTATTTTTTTTAGGGTGCAACGATACACAAAATTCACGGTTCGGTTCGATACTTTGGTGTCACGGTTCGATATTTTTTCGATACAAAAAAATGTTCATGCCTTTTTAATTTGTCATTTATTAAAATTATAAATATATATTTTAGCACAAAAGTACAGTTTTTAAATTTAATGTTGCTGAAACAACAAAGTAATAAAAAAAATCTATCTGATCGAGAAATCTCTCATCTTTGGAAAAGAGAGTTTATTACAGAGAAATGTCTCTTTCCAAAATAAAAGCTATACTATCTGCTTCTTCTGGGTTATATTCTCAGCAGCATATTAAACATATCAGGTCCCCATAAGGAGAATCCTGTGCTAACGGCTGTCTAAATGACTCGGGTAAAGTTTGTAGCATGCGTGCTTGTTGTTTTTGTCTGCTTCCACTTGTCTTTGCACTAGGATGATGTCAGTGTAAAGGTGCAGTCATATTCATTGTGTTCCCACTAGTGCTGTCAGCGTTAATCTGAAATGACGTTAACGCCACAACACGGCAAATCTCCGTTAACGAGCTACCCCTGATCGCCCGTGCGTGGGCAAAAAGCTACACAGACAGGCAAGACATGATTTCAATTTTAACTTCATTTTAAGCCAGTAGTGAGGTGTAACATTAAAAAAGGTAAAGTTAAGTCAGCTGATAATAAACCAGAGCAGTCAAATGAGACACACGAAGATTATTCTCATAAAGAAGAGGAAAGATGAGATGATATACTCAAACTGGTTTCTTGAACACGACAATGAGTTCACTTTGCTCAGATGTCCTCCACTGTTACCGGAGTTTAATCCAATATAGAGCCTTTAGGATGCGGTGGAACAGGATCCAGGATCATGGATATGCAGCCAATCTGCAGCAACAGTATGACAGCTGCGTCATGTCATGGACCAAAAATCAGTTTAAAATGCTTCCAGCAACTTTTTGAATCTATGCCACAAAGAAATAGCTCTGAAGGCAAACTCCAGTCTAGTACTATCAACGTGTACCTAATAAAGTGTTGGGTGAGTGTATACTTGCACTGATGTCTAGAATGGAGCAACTGTGGAGAAAGATGACTGATCAAGTGGTTAGTTAGTGTGGGAAGGGTACAGGGCAACAACAACAACAAGATAAACTGGACTCAGGAAAACGAATACACCCACATCTTTAATTAAGTGTCTCATTATTACCACACATCCTTAAAAAAACCAAATCAGCTGCTCCTCATGTGCTCACAGCAGCCTAAACAAACAGCACATTTTGCCCTGTGAAGCTTTCTCATAAGAGGAAGAGGACTTATTTGTTTTATTGATGTAGACATGGGTGTGCCATCAGTAAATGAAACTTAGCCAGGAAACAGATTTTTAGTGCTTTTAGCAGCCAGTTCTGCTATAAAGCACATGCAATGCAAAAAGGTGTATAAATAGATATAAATTTACCAAATGGAAATTACGTTTGAAAAGTTGAGTTATAATTTTTATCTGAATGTCATTTTTTTTCTTCTTTTGCTTTGGGAAATGTCATCTGACTTCTGTGTGTAGAAATCAGGATTAATTCTTGACAATAAGAGGACTCGATGGACGTCAGAGAGAACCCAGGATCTGGAAACAACGTGGTGACGACTCTGACAAACAGTGCTGTAAAACACTGCAATGCAAAAAAAGTAGATAAAGAGATGAAAACAAATGAGAGTTTTCAGATGTTTTATTTCTATTTTCTCTTGAAATTGTGTAACAAAATTTAAAAAAAAAAACAGTAAGAAAAGTAACATTACAGAATATTGCTGAAGTGGCACAACATTCAATATATCCACTTCTTTCCACATCAAGAAGCATTACTACTTTTACGGCACTAGCAGTCATGTGTTTCCCCAGGGACATATGACTGGCTCAGCTCAACATGTTTGCAGAGCTGAAACGACTCAGATAAAGGAGTTAAAATATTCTAAAACAAAGAAAAAGATTACTAGGCACCCTTATTCTTCCTTTGGAGAAAAAAAGTCCATTCAGGGTCGCTTTGAAGGAGAAAGTACTTGTTTGGCTTGCTGACTAGTAATGAGAGCAATTTGTCTGCCACTACACATCAAGACCACCTCATCCCACTAATTATCACTTCAAAAAGGTCTGCTTGCTTTGAGCTGCTGAGGCAGAAAACTCCTAAAAGACAGTCTCATTTAAATTAATGAGGACTTAGAGGAAGCTGTCAACTCTTGACTATAAAGCTAATCAGAATCAAAAGCACTTTCAAACTGACATGCCACCTGATTTTACCTTGTGACCGATCCCCTTCAAATTCTGCCAAGTCTTCCATGACACGTTTACTTATAATGGTTTTATCTTTCTTGCTGTAACTCATTTCCCAAACTAGTACTTATAGAATTTGGTCATTATTAAAGGAGGGAATAAATAAAAGTGTTACGATGAAGCAATATGCCAATATGTTTAGGTTCAGTCTGTGATATCTTGGCCTGAATGTGCGATTGATGCTACAAGAAGCTGAAAATAAGGTTAAGCTCACTGCTTCGTGCATAGCTTCTTGACGAATCTCTCGTTAACCCAGCATGTCATGAAATACAGATCGAGGTGTACCGTACAATGAAGGTGTGATTAGCACTGGTTTTATTTATTCATTTTACTTTTGGTAAGGAGATTGCAGTGAATTTAAACACTCACCACTGGGAGTGTAATGATGCACCGTTGTCTGCGAATGAGAATCCTAAAATGGTAAAAAAAAGTTCAAAATTTAATTTACTAGCTGGGCCCACATCCTTATTTTAGGATTGCCAGCGTTTTAAAGGCGAATGGCTTAATCAAGAATTGAGCTGCCGTTTGGGGAAAGCCTCGATGTGCTAACGAGAAGTGAAGAAGTGAAAGAATTGAAAAAAGGGGAGCAAGGGTGGGACATGAAAACGAGAACCAGGAGCTTGTAGAACTGGGGGTCATATGTACAGGGTGGGCCATTTATATGGATACACCGTAATAAAATGGGAATGGTTGGTGCCAGGTCTGAGCATTCCTAGATGAACAGTTTCCTGGAAAGTGGATTGGTCGTCGTGGGCCAGTTGAATGGCCCACAAGGTCTCCCGATCTGACCCCCTTAGACTTTTATCTTTGGGGTCATCTGAAGGCAATTGTCTATGGTGTGAAGATACGAGATGTGCAGCACCTGAAACTACGGATATTGGATGCCTCTGGCATTTCTCCTGCGGTGTTGCTATCAGTGTGTGAAGAGTGGGAGAAGAGGGTTGCATTGACAATCCAACACAATGGGCAGCACATTGAACGCATTTTATAAGTGGTCAGAAACTTGTAAATAACTCATAAAAGAATAAAGTTACGTTGAAACCAAGCACACCATTGTTTTTCTTGTGACATTATCAATAAGTTTGATGTGTCACATGGCCCTCTTCCTATTGAAAAAACAAAAGTTGTATCCAAGATGGCCGACTTCTAAATGGCCACCATGGTCACCACCCATTTGAGGAGTTTGCCCCCTCACATATACTAATGTGCCACAAACAGGACTTTAATATCACCAACCATTCCCATGTTATTACGGTGTATCCATATAAATGGCCCATCCTGTAGATTAGATAAGACCCGGAAGGGGCGTGTTTGGAGGTGTGGTCCCACTCCTGAAAGTCAGATCATTTATCTCCAATAAATCTTACTTTATGACTTTTGTCCATAGTAGTCCCTATAGCATAACTGATGTGATTGTATGTGTATACGTTTGTGTGTGTGCTTATGCTTAAGCTTATCAGTGCTTTCCCAGGGAGCCCCCCCCCCCTTTCTCTCCTGGGAATATGAAGCCATGTGTGTGTGCAAGTCCTGTCCTAAAACAAAACCAAAAAAATGAAAAAAGGACCAAAAAAAAGAAAACTAACATAGAAAAGAATAAACTGCTCACACACTGCAGAACTCTAATCTTTTGAATTTAATGCATTTGCTGGTGTTGGACATTTTAAGAGTGCCCTCTCTTCACCACGCAATGAAAAGGCCTGATAAAGATGGTCAGCACCATCATAGATCACATTAATTGGCTGAGTAGGTTTAAAACATGTCTATTCAGGTGTACCAAAGATTATACTGTTAGATATTGTCTCAGGCATTATATATATCGTTTCTGGATTTGTCGAGATGTAATTCTTCACGTACTTGTTCTTATAAGTTTCCTTTTTGTTTTTCTAGTTAGTCTCATAACTCATGCAAAGACAATATGTATTACTCGCAGATGATTCATTTATTAACTATTTTTCCAATGTAATACGTGGTTCTGTTTGAATATTATTATCACTGGTCGCGGTCATATGACCTATCACAGTTTATTCAACATGGCGCCGCTCTGTGTTTCATTATCTGATGAAGAGCAGGTGTGTAGGAAACTTCATACTCTACTTGATGCAGAGTTTGGCAGTGTGCGAAATGTTTCCTGAGATGCTGGTACTCAGAAATCCCTTGCTCTGCTGTTTGAAATGTGGGTAAGGTCCTTCAGAAAGCGATTTCACCTCAGCATTTATTTATTATTAAACACATTCATGTACAGTACATGAATTTAGACAACGCTGCTAAGAGGAAAAAACAGAATACACATGACTGAACAGTGACCAGAATTACTCTCTGCATGGGAGCGAGTGAGTTTTCATGCTACCACAGACTCCAACAATAACAGTGGCATCACATTCATAACAGTGAACTTTAGATCCTGCTCAGGCAGGCTCTAAAGTTAACAGAGGCAAAGCTGCTCTTAGTGTAGACATGGTCATAAGATAATAAGTCATGGGTGAAGCTTAAATGCCGCAATACAGATAAGAAGTAAAGTAAAATAAGTCAAAATGAATGTGTGAAGTAACTTTCAAGATAAACATCAGAATGTGCTTCACAAGAAGAACTCAATTTATTATTTAAAACTGAAAGTCGTCCAATAAGATTTCAATTAATAAAAAAACAAACAGCCAATCTTAACTTGTCTGAACATTTAATAAATTCGTTTTTATATGGAAGGACCTATAAGTTTCAGTTTATGAGCAGTAACCCTAAACAGTAACCCTTAGCATCTAGATTCAGTGGTAAAACTAACATTATTAAAGGCATAAAAAATAAATATTTACCTTGAATGGATGAAAAGGACCAGAAGATTTTTGTTTTGCCTGAGCTTTTGGCTATTAGATAGAAATTTGTTGGACTTAAAGAGCAGAATTGGAGAAATTATTAGCATTAATGTGTCCTTAAAACAAAACAGCAGTTCATTGTTGCTGAGGCTGCCACATTCAATACTCCAAATATAACACGTACTTCTACAAAAATTGATGCATTAATACTTTTTGCAATAAATTTTCCTCCATAAGGTTTAAAAAGTAGCAAAACAGACACAGTGTTGGAAACAGTGTAGTGCAGTAGTGGACTGGCCTGTTAAAAGCATGGTGCCTGTTTTTAATTCATTATGTAAGAGTAGTGAGACAGACAGGTAAGTTTGCCAGCTGATAGGTTAGCTGAGCTCCTCCTGTTTCGGTGTGCCAAAGCAGACCACAACTCTCCGTTAAGTTTACTTGAGGTGGTGAATATCATGTGTCAACACATGACACCAGCTACTGTACACCCCGGGAAATCCAGCAAGTTGGCCTAGAGGGACCTAGAGGTCCTGTGAGATTGATTCAGAAGTGCTTCTGCTAGTCAAAAAACACTTCAAGGACCTTGTGAGACCAACAATGTTTAATGTTACATCATCTTTGAACCACAGAAACAACTAGAAAAGTGAAAGCGGTTGTCTCTCTGTGTCAGCCCTGTGTAAGGCTGGACACCAGTCTGCCTCTCACCCTACTGCAGCTGGGATAGGCTCCAGCCTCCCATCGACCCTGAATTGGAAAAGCAGAAGAAGATGGATGGATAGATTTTCTTTGCTATATTTTATAGTCCTGCTGACTAATGTGGCCTTGCCCCAGGCCTACTGGTTTCCTGGAAAGATTCTTGACTGTGGCTCCACCATTGTTCTCTATGCAGTAAAAAGCAGAGTTAGCTGTGTGTGACTGGAAGACTCAAACTGACGCATGCATCATATATTTGACACAGCAGTGGTACATTTGAGAAATCACTCCACCGTGATACAAAGGTAGGTGTGTGTGTGTGTGTGTGTGTGTGTGTGTGTGTGTGTGTGTGTGTGTGTGTGTGTGTGTGTGTGTGTGTGTGTGCCTAATAGTAATAAATTGCAATAAATAAATTGCTAAGTCTGATCTTTATAGAAATGGCAGTATGACGTTGACATACTGGGAACAGGTCAAAGTGAGCGAAAAGTCAAACTACAGCTCTCATGCATCATGGCCTGACTAAAATATATTGTGAAAGGACTGCTACTTAATGCTTTCCTACTCTTTCTTACTACAAGCCTCATCCACCCACTCTCAAATACACAAACACGCTTTTCTTTCTTTTTTTATGTTTTAATGTGTTTTTTTGTCCCGTGTCAGTTTTCACTGGGATAAAGTTTATATATATATATATTTTTGCACCCTTGTGCTTTCTTGGCATGCTTTCTTTTAAGTTTCAGACAAATTGAAAACCAGTTAAGCTACCATTTAAACTGCTCCTGACTACTGTTACATAAGGTGCTAACTTGACACAAATCTAATCCAAGCTGGGTCCATTCACCCTGGTGGATTTCAGAGGCTTTTGGCGAGACCAAATCACATGTGCAGCTGTATATTGTAAGAAAGCAGCAGGGGAAACGGCAGCACAGCCCGAACTAATTACGAGATGCCTAATTTGATTAATATTATTCTGGAATACATGAATAAAATGAATCGTTGATTAGCCTAACCTTTCGGCATCAACCAGTTCATCAATGCTGTTTTTTTGGCCTAAGACTAGAGTTCATTTGAACTTCAGTTGTTACTTTATGGACAGAAAAAGCTTAAACTAAGCAGACTTATATAACAGGCTTCTAGTAAATCCTACCTGCATCTTAACTATTTTTACTTTTTATTTTATTGCACACAACAGGAGGTGTTTGTCAAAGTCTTTGCTGTTTTGCAGAACTGCTGTAATAAGTGAACGTTGTTTCTCCCTGTACAAAACTATTCAAGCAATTTAATTTGTTACTGTAATTGTTATGCAGTGTCACAGCTGTTTTGTTCTCATTTTAATTTACCAGCAGTCATTTGTAGTCCAGCAGTTGCTGGGGCTGGGACAGATGATCAACCATGTGTCCCTCTTGCTGTCTGCATTATAATCAAATAGTCTGGATTTCAATCTGGGGCTTTTCCTGTCGTATTGTAGGAGACTGCATGCCGGGAATGTTTAAAAGCTGACATCACCAAAAACAGGCTCATAAAATGTTTCTAATTTGTTGCAGGACACTACAGGATTTGTAGTTACGAGTTAAGTGAATAATAGCAGATGCTGTACCCGTATCATTTTTGGTGTTGCTTATTCAATTTTGTCATCTGACTTCAATTACTCTCAAATATTTATGCACATGATTGATACGCACGTGATTTCGAATGCCGGGATTTGTTTTTAGATGTGCTGGGTGTGGAAATGATCGCTCGCTGAAGAGAGAAAGCTTCTCACTCATAACAACTGTGCTCTCTGTTGTCAGAGTAGCTGATGTTATCGGCAACGAACAAGGCATGAAAGGATTTTTTGGCATCTGTTCTGAGTCCTTCTGCTGTATAATATGCGTGCACAAATGCCTCGCTGGCCCATGCCTTTAGGCCATGATGCAATCCAGATTAGCTCTGGATGGGAATGATTCATGCCCGGATTTATTAGAGTAGAGGAACAAAAAACAAAACAAAAACCGCACACAGACTTACAAGAGTAACGCCTGTGATTTAAATCAGACTAAACTAGTCATCCTTTATGAGCGAGTCTTCTTATTTGCTGGTTTCTCTGCCACTATAAAAAAGGAGCCCGACCAGAGGTGTGTTATAGTGATGACTGCTTGTCGGCCAATGGTGCACGGCTGATTGCCAGAATTTTGGCAAGGAGGTGAAACGTGGACAGAGGGAGAAAATATTACAATTCATTTAAAAATGCAAAATATGAGCTTGGAGGAGCGAGTGCTCTCTGAGCAGCCTTTTAGTTTAATTTCATTTGCAGTATTAGGCATCTGTAGGCATCTATAGTCCTATAACATGTAAGTATTTGCATGCTAATATATTGATAATAATATCAGTTTATACACCAAAGTTGGTTAAACTTGGTAATGTAGTAGATCACACATTTGACTAACAAGCAAAAGATCCCTCCTGGGAGGAGACACACATCCTTTTGGGGTTTGCCTCATGAAGGGCGTCCTGCATAGAAATCTACAACGTGAAATATGCAGGGCTACCTGCTGCGGGACCCCATTGTGAATCCGCTAAAAGTAGTAGCCTTGGTTTAGCATTTGTGCAAATTAAACACAACATATGTCTGGAGCATGTGTGAATGCTGCACCGAAAAACATTGTGTTTTTTCTACTGTCGTATTTTTTGGTTTTTTTTGCTCATCTTTGATATTTCAGGAAGGCGTACATATTCTTTGCTCTTTGTTTTTGACAGAGTTGAACATGGAGTACAATCCATCAGACCATCCACGGGCGAGCACAATATTCCTCAGCAAATCACAGAATGACGGTGAGTGGCTTGGTTTCATAGAATTTCACATAACAGGAAATTTGTCTGTTTATTAGGGTTTTCGGTTCTGGTAATTAAATAATTTAATCACATTTGATACTCACTTGAGAAAGAAATATAGAGAAGGTCAGAAAGAGTTGCATTGTGTCTTTTTATAGATCTAGAGGAAGCATATGATAGGATGCCAAGAGACAATCTGTGGTACTGCATGAAGAAGTCAGGCAGCAAGACAGTGGTGAGGTGTATGATAGCAATGACAGATGGGTTCAAGGTGGGCGTGGGATTCAATTAGGAATTGGCTGCGAGTCCCTTTTTGTCTCAATTGTTATGGACAGGTTGACAGATGAGGGTTAGTCGGGAGTCTCCGTGGACTATGATGTTCACAGACAACATTGTGATCTTTAGTGAGAGTCAGGATCAAGTGGAAGAGAGCCTGGAGAGGTGGAGGTATCCAGTGGAGAGAAGAGGTTTGAAAGTCAGTTGTTATTGAAGGTAGATGTGTTCAAATACCTGGGGTCAAACATCCAAAGCAACAGAAAGTGCACAAGAGAGGTGAAGAAGAGTCTGCAGGGAGGGTGGAGATGAGTGGAGATGAGTTTCAGAGGTGATTTATGACAGAAAGACAGCAACAAAAGTGAAAGGAAAGAAATACAAGATGGAAGTGAGACCTACGATGTATGGTTTGGAGATGACGGCAAGAAGACAGGAGGTGGAGCTGAACGTATTATGATTTCCAAGGACGATGAATGTGGAGATGCCAGACAAAAAAGAGACGAGGAAGGCCACAGAGAACATTGATAGATGTACTGAAGGAGGACATGTAGAGGGTTTGTGTGACAAGGAGCAATGTTAGGACAATGTGAGACAGAGACAGAAGATCTGCTGTGATGATCCATAAAGGGAGGAGCTGAAAGACACGTAACAGGTTTCCAGTGTTTAGTTTTGATGTAATTATATACAACAAGACAAAAACCCAACATTTAGAAAGCACAGTTTGCAAAAAACATACAGATAGTGTTGTATATTTCAGAACACAGTTTTGGCTTTATTGACGTTAGCTTGACACGCTGCACTTCCTGTTATCAGCACTGCAAGTTGCTCAAATGCAGTCACAATAAAGAGGGTGTGGGGAAAAAGTCTGGACACGTAAATGTTTGCAGCCAGCTGAATTTGTGCTGTTGCATTAAGACTTTTAGCTTCCTGTTGGGGAAGGCTTGCACATATAGAGAGAAAGTGTTACTAAGATCCATTAACGTCCCAGCATGAGATTGTTGTTGTTGCTGGAATTTCAGAAACAACTATAGATGCTTGCTTTTTATTGCTTTTTAATATTTTATATTGGATTGAATTTCTTTTTGTACGAAGCGTATGAACTTGTTCATGTAGAGAACATCCAAGTGACATTTGATTAATGTTCCTCCTCCAAACAAAGAAGGAATAAAATGATGTGAGATGTGAGTTTTTTTTAAAATATAATCATTGCTTAATATCTGCAACATTTAGAAACAAACTCCATCTTTTTTATGGCTTTAAACAAAAAAAAAAATTGTGCTTTTATAGCTTTCTTTTCTGAAGTCAAAGAATCCCCTAAAGACATCAGTGTTAAATAAATTATACTTGCTGATATTGCTCATGTAGTCACAGAGTGATGTAAGCCTTTGTGCCTCTGAGCTGTTTTATTATCCAGAAATGCTCCAAATATAAAAGCAGTGTTTGCAATTTGTTTTTAACTCTGTTTGCTTTTGGTCTTTTCATATTATCTCTTGTACTAAAAATATGATGCAACACTAGCTCTATCCTTTAATACAGGACTGAGCCTCAACCAAGTCTCAACCAACACCTCATTTCTTAATATTTAGTTAGAAAAATGCAAACGACATGCAGCATTTTACTGAAACGTGCAAATTCACATTGAAATACAGGATGTAAGACAAAAACAGAGTTTGTGCTATTCAGTGTGCTTGAAAGCCAATGTTTGAATATTTGACCACCTTTATTCTTCAGCACAGCCTAAACTCTCTTTAAGTGGTGTTAAGTGGAACCCAAGTTCCCTGAAGGATATTACAAAAGGCATCTTTGGATATTGGCTGCCTTTTGTTATGTTTGTTGTCCATTTGTCATTGCCCCTTTTCCTCTTTTTGGGAATGACCTTGTTGGCATGGGCATAACTTTGTGCTGAACATTGGGGGGGGTCAAGATCTCTGTCTAAATAAATAAATAAATCTGGGTAAATTCCCAGATGATTAAACATGCAACTATTTTGCTGGTAATACCTGAAATGAGTAAAGAAAATCAACAGCCTATTTATGCAAGATAGTTCATAATTTTATTGAGGGGGTTACATTGGTTGGGTCTGATTATTGGGGGGGGGGGGCATAACCCCCCTGAAAATTACGCCCCTGCTTGTTAGTGCAACACTACAGTTTTATTACGGCGTGTTTCTTAGTTTCACCTAAAATGAGAACAAATTATGCGTTTTTGTAACAGACTGCTACTAACAATGTGCCTACAGATACAATTTAAAACTGGTTTATACAGAAAATCATCATTATACAAAGGCTGAACTAAAAATGAGCGACAACACAGCAGCCAGTGTCTAAAGACAAGAAAAAAGACCTTTAGAAGGACTGGAAAACTATTGCCTGAGGCCACTTTAAAAGAATTACACATCTGTCTCCTTGAAAGCAAAATATTAAGAAATGAGTGATGGCTCATGACTGCACAGCTCTGTATTCTGTTTAAAATTCATAGTACTTGGCTTATGAGCATAAAAATGTTGGACAAGTTCTTCAGCTGTTTATGACAGATTGCTTTTGCACTAGAAGTTTACTTAAAGAGTGATCTTTTTGCCTCAGGTACTTATTTTAGTACTTGAAGTGCTGACACTGTTCCCAGAGAAAAGCCAAAATGTGTGACACAAGTGAGACAAAAAGCAACAATAAATGACTTTATCAGAGATTTCCTCTTTTGTAAGGATTTATTTTGACCCCTTAGATGTATCTCACGACCCTCAGGGATGCCCTCACTGTTATCAGAACCCAAACCATATTAGAATATTTAGGCATTAACATGGTGACATTAGAAATGTTTGTTTGATGATCATTTACGAGGACGTTTTGCTTTGCCCTACAATGTATGCCATTTGTTTCTTTAAATGAATCAGTGACTCTCATGCAAAGAAATAAGGCTGTTGCTTCCTCTTTTTTTCCAGAGGTAGCATACAGGACTGGTGAGTAGTGTAACTTTGTCTCCATCTAGTGGCAAAACTGCACATTTCCGCCTCTGTGTCGCAGCTCACTCTTTACTTTTACCCTTTAACACTTCCTTTAACTGTCTTTTCTCAGCAATTTATTGCAACCTTTTTTGCTAGCTGCTATTAACACTTTGCTAATAGTGTTTAGTGTGTTTTACAGTGTTTTACATTTGGTGGGCTTTGTGTTTGGCTTTTTTTTCCTTCTGGCATTTTAGGAAAAATTACAGATGTTGAATGTCTTCTATTTATTTTTACAGTGCGGGAGAAAAGAAAGAGTCTCTTCATCAATAATGTGAGTGCACAGATTTTTCTGCTTCACTGCAAAAATTGAAACATGATATTTTTTCTTCTTCTTTATTCTTTTTGTGCACATTACCCTTGCATGCTATAGATGACACCAAAACATGTGAATTCTAATAACAGTCTTTTGTTTGTGTGTGTGTTTGTGTATTTGTAGCACGGAACTTTGAGGCGCAAATACAGCTCCTGCTCCACCATCTTCCTGGATGACAACACAGTCAGCCAGCCCAACCTCAAATACACCATCAAATGGTTGTAACACCAGGAAGGAAACATTTGTATTTTTTTTTAAACCTACATGCTTTTCTGATATTATTATAAACATTTCTTTCTGTCTACAGTGTAGCATTGGCAATATACTACCATATAAAAAACAGGTAAGGATTCTCATGTTACCTAAAGACTGCCAGTTAATATCTGGGCATCTGATATCAAGGACAATATATTCAGTTTATCCCAAAATCTAAAGGCAGAACTGCTGCCTATTCTGGATGGTTTATTTGTGCTTCTCTTTGTCTTTTTTAAGCTTTTTATGATGAATGCACAACATTACATCTATAATTCAGCACAGTTTGAAGTCTGTACTTATGTTTAATCTTCTCACAGTGTCAAGGGTGTCTGGACTGTTGAAGGATTCAATGTGAGAGATGCAAGAAATAAGAGTTATCAGAATAAAACAGGATGAAGAACTTCTAGAACTGAAACAAGAATGCACGAAACACGACACTAAAGAATAACTAAGAACAAACTAATTCAGGAGGGAAAAAATAAGGACGTTGCTAAACAAAATCTGGAAACCAAAACAGAAATCTAAACTTCAAGTCCCAGAATAACACGTAAAGAATTCCAAACCCCACGCAATGACAAACGGCAGGACCTTGACGAGTGTATACTTCTGTGACAGTGATCTGTGTTTTTGGATTTAAGGAAGCTTCAAACTGTTCAGACTCTTCTTGAAACTGTTTCAGTTGCAGTGATCTTTATCCATAACGTAGCCATAATAGTCTACTTTAAAATAGTTAATATGCATCTCTTTACCCAAAACTCCATGGCATTTACAGTTTGTGAACATCTCCGTTTTTGCTACGGTAGTAGCTCACTGTGGCTAGCACACTGAAGCGTACCCTGCCTTTCGCTCTGTGAGAACTGGAATAGGCTCCAGGCTCTTTGACCCTGGATTGGATGAGTGTTTGAGAAAGTGGATGGATAGAAGAGGGGAAAAATAAATGTTTTATTCCTTTTCAGAGATGCAGACGGTGGGACGCTATTAGATATCTTTGATGAGAGGCTTCACCCTCTCTCGGTAATATAAACGATTTCATTTTTAAATCTGTTGACTATCCTGCTGCTCGTTTTGGCAAACCTGTGTCAGATGTTCTGTTGTATTTTTAATGCACCTTGGTAGACTCTGGTTCTGTGTGTTAAGATTTTTTTCTCTCCCATTTTAAACCCTTTATTTTTGCTCTCACCGTCTGTTGCTTCATTTTCACTTGCGCACTTTTCTTTATGCCTTGTTGTCTTTGTCACCATACTCTCTGTTTTGGCTTTTCTTCTTCCTCGCAAAATTGTCATCCACCATCATCCACTTTTCTCACTTTCCCTGATGGTTGTTCTTCTTTTATCCAATCTCTGCTTCCCTTCATTTATCCAGAAATCAGAGGTTCCACCGGACTACAATCAACACGATCCGGAGCAGAAGCAGATTTACCGTTTTGTCAGGACACTGTTCAGTGCTGCTCAGCTCACTGCTGAGTGTGCAATTGTCACACTGGTGAGGCTTATTTATTTGTGTATTGCCATTAAATAATGCATACAAAAAAAAGGTATCTTCATGACACTTTGCCCCCCTAAGGTGAGATAAGATGGACCTTTCAGTTGTGCGCACACAATTTGTGTTTAGGCCCCTGGGAAATTGCAGCCTGATATGTTCCGACAACCCAGGCATGTGTGCAAATTGTTGATGAGACTATGCATCATAACTACTGTGATGCATGTGACTATTGTGGGCTCTGAGAGATCAGTGATGAATGTAGTTTGTCATACAGGGGAAAAAAAACCAAACAGTCGTTTAACTCCCGACACTATTAGTTAGATCAAATCAGGTTCTGTTAGTAAACTGTTTTTTCCATGTTAATGATTATCTGCTGCTTTAATTTTCTATCTAGTTTTCAGTCTTTATCCATGTGATTGTGCAGGTTTATCTGGAGAGGCTCCTGACCTATGCAGAGATTGACATCTGTCCAGGAAACTGGAAGAGGATCGTTCTGGGTGCTATCCTGCTGGCTTCCAAAGTCTGGGATGATCAAGCTGTCTGGAATGTCGACTACTGTCAGATTCTCAAGGACATCACAGTAGAGGACATGTGAGTGATTAGCATTAAGGATGGGAATGGTTTTGAAATTTAGGATTTTATTCAAGGTTTAAGGTTTGAATTCGGAGTAGGTTGGGGACTGGGTCAAAATTTAAAAATAGACAGAAAAGAAAACGACAAGCAGCCCGAGAAAAACCGGAACGATGCTCATGAGAGTTGGTGTGATAAGCTTCTTCATCAAGTCATAGATTTAAATCCTCAAGGTTTCAAACAAATACATAAAGGGAATGAAAGACTCAACAACATCTAACTTTGAACTTTGAAAGATGATTTGTGATTTCAAGGAGCTGTTTTTTCTTCTTGATATCACAAAGAAAACATCTTTAAAAAGTCACTGGGGGAGTGCACTGACACAGAAATTGTATGATCATGCGACCAGGAACGAATTGGAGCGACAGTTTCTGGAGCTGCTGCAGTTCAACATCAACGTGCCGTCCAGCGTCTACGCCAAGTACTACTTTGACCTGCGATCTCTCTCAGAGTCGAACAACCTCAGCTTCCCCCTGGAGCCGCTCAGCAGGGAGAAAGCTCAAAAACTGGAGGTGAGACGTCACCGTTAAGGTTTCCATCCGAATTTTTTTTTCTTTCTTTTCTATCCATCAAATTACTACATTTTCCCCTTGATTAGTAATCGATGAAAATAAAGAAACTCAAAGCCAATAAATATAGGAGTTATAAATTGTTCCAGATTGTAACAATTCAGCTTTGCCCGATTGCCACCATTATTTCTCAGGGTTAGCAACATAGAGAAGGGAACTAAAGGGATAAGTCAAGTACTGCATTTATTAAAACTAGTTAACTAAAAAGAACCAATTATGTAGCGTGGAGAGACTTTGCTCCTGTAGAGCCTGCTGGCTGTAAGAGACTGTGCATGTCGGAGGTGTCACTGACTGATCAGGGCAACTAATTGCTGATTGGGCTTTCAATTTTGTTTGTATAGCGCCAAGGTGCTTTATTTTGTAAGGTAAAGACTCCACAACAATACAGAGAAAATCCCAATAATCAGACGACCGTCTACGAGCAAAGTACTGGGCAACAGCAGGAAGGAAAAACTCTCTTTTAAGAGGCCGAGGGGAAGAAGAAAACCAGTTTAGCAGGATAGGACAATTACCTTTACAGATCTTCCGGTGTATTGAAAATGTGTAAAGGGGCGTCAAATTGCACTATTTACTTTTAAACAAGATTTGAAAAGTTTTCTAGAAACTAAAATGTTAATGCTACAATCACATTAAAGCCCTGCACGCAGCCAAATGACAACGATATCTTAAAATTCCTTTATGCCCTTTTTGCAGGCCATCTCCAGGCTATGTGATGACAAGTACAAAGACGTGCGGAAAGCTGCCAGGAAGCGCTCGGCGAGCATGGACAATCTATGCGGGATCCGATGGGTTCCTGCAATCCTCTCTTAACCACTAATATGCTGTCATATAGTGAAGAGTGACATCGTGCTACAGACGCTGCCTGAAGGAGAAAACGTGTGTTTGTGCTCAGTGGAAGTGTGTCAGTGTGCATGGACCCAGGATGCAAAGCTACATTCTGGAACAGCGAGTGTAACCTGGCACCATCCAATGGACCTGGAGTCAAGAATCGCAAACTACAGTTTAAGCGAACAAGACGTGTTTCTACTTTAACTTAATGCCTTCATAGTGCCTCGATATTTTTGTACTGTGAGAGGGAAGGGAGTTACTGGTTGCCACGTCAACCATTCAAAGACATTCGGAGACAACTCTAGTTTTGGAGTATAAAGGAAATCCAGGACAAGACAAAGGTCTGAAACTTTTGAGGACATGGCATTGTCAACCTGTCTCAGTGTAAAAAGTCTCAGTTCGGCTTTCTGGTTTTGTCCAGACAAATCTCTCGGTTTTAACTAGCTTCAGAGATTCTAAATAACCTGTCTTTCAGATAACCCTGCGTATTATTTATTTATTTTCTAAGTACTTTTCAAAATTTTCAACTGTGTTTGGCAATTAGTAGTGTAGCACAGGACTTTCTACTGGTTATTTATTTCTTTGATGGGAGTAAGAATAATAAAGATTTCTTCTCTGGAAATATTCAAGGTTTACAGTTCTAGTGTACTTCTTTATGCTCAGGTAGTCTGGTTGATATGTCGATTGACTGTAATGCTCCTCATTTCAGTTATTGGGAGGATAAATGAGATTAGATAATGAAATAAACACCATAGAAAGAAAGGGCTAGAATACATTTAAAGTATCCCTATAGATGTATCAGTATAGCAAAAATCACCAGGTTTTCCTTCAGTAGCATGACTCCACCAATTCAAAAGCAGGAGACAGCACGACCCTCTGCTGACATCTAGTGGTCATTTGAGGTGTTGCAGAAAAAGGCTGCCAGTCCAGGGTAGGACTGGACGAAGTTACATGTTACCTTACGTGTTAACATTACTTCGAAAAAGTATCTGCAACACATGTTTCAGAGAAAATTTTTCCTATCATCCCAAATAATCCACATTTCTTGCAGTGAACCGTCTTTATAGACGTTATAGTCAAATTATACACAGTAATTTTTGTTACTGGCTGAATGGGAAAAAAAAGAGAAAAGATAGGTGAAAAGATGGAAAGTTGTTTTGTACTGAACATTTATTTAACAAAACAATATCCATTTACTGTCAAACTCAAATGTGCTGTTGCTACTTAACAAAATGTTTTATAGTCAAGTAAAATTTAATGTCTAACTTCAAACAAAGAGAATGACATAACTGGTCTGACAAGTGCACTGACCACTGGATGCTGATCTATTGCAGATGTGAGGAGGCTACCCAACATTCCTATGTTTATATATGTTCAGTATTATAGCATTACTGACTGTATATATCACATTTACTGTTCATCTGGAAAATCTGGTAAAAAGCCCCGGTCTCATGAGCTTCATGCTCAGTGTATCCTACCCTGGCTACTGTCTTTATTACAGTATTAACATGTTCTTGGATGGATGCTTGAAGGACTTGCTGACATGTCTGGGTTAAAGGGTTTCTGTTTTGCAACTTCTCAAACCCTGTGAAACCCAAAGTTCCTCAAATATAGGGGTAAGCCAAAAAAGAGAGCTGTTTTCCTTGTGTTTGATGAGGTCATTTTTGTAGTTATACAAGTTTTCACAGGACATGTTAGTAAGATAGCACGCAACTAAATAACAATATGAACCAAAGAAAAGTGTATTAATTGTATGACTGCAACTTCACAAATATCTAATGCCTCAAATCCCACAAAGTTCTTCTCTCATACCCCAAAATATTTTTTTTTATTAGAAGCAAAGTAAACACAGGTCTTATCTACTAGTTATGTATGATTGGTAGTCTTTGATCATCAACAACGTGTCCTTGATAAAGGGTGTCTTGAATCCCTGTGTTTAATCATGACAAGCTAGTACTACTGCTTAATCTTTAAATTTCCACTCACCTTTAAAAACTTTGTTTTGTAATTTGGTTTTTCTCATTTGGGCAAGATATGAATTTTTCCATGTTTCTTTTCACCTCAGTGTCTCAACGCTAAAGCAGTAAAATATAGAAATATAGTGTAGTTATTTTGGAAATTAACTTTGTACAGTGTGTAAAGAGTTCAAAAACTGAAACAGGTTAAATTTAAGTTATTTATGGATGTGACTGATTTGTGTTTTTAATTAAAACAAAATATTCTCGTTTGATAAGTCGTTGTCCTTTAATTATTTTTTATGTTTTTATGGTCATGTTGTAATTATGCTTCTGGTGTTATCTAATTAGTATCAAATTAATTATTTTGTGGTGTGACTGCCTGTTTCACTTTAGCGGATGATTAACAGATAACAAACCTGGCCATGTCTGAGTGTGACGGCCAGTTTCCAGTAAAGTTGACTTGTACCTAGACATCCCAACAATGCTTTGATGGCAGCACGGTAAGAATAGCTCTCTCCGCAGGTCCTGTGCTCTGCAGACAGGGTAAGAGGCACTATCAGCGCGTTAGAGGTCAGTGTGTTTAGTGGGGAGCGCTGACGATCAGCATTGTGATTTTAGAAGCAAGTTAAAGGAGAGAGCAACTCGGGGGACATCACCTCGAAACATCATCAGAAGTCGGACTTGCCAGTTTAAAAGAGGCGTTGAATGAGGATGATGGGGGCAAAAGAGATATTCTTCATCACTATAAATCAAAATGTGTCCTTTATTGGTAAGTCTGTGTGGCAGAATATTCAAATTAACGAGTGAAATCATTAAAACGTTTTCATGAATTATTTGTGTATAAGCGGGTGCTTTATAATGATTTATCACTCTAACACGACACAAGGATTTCCTGTGACAATTTACTGTTGCTATTATTTTTAAATTACTAACATTAATGCATTATATGCTTATTTAGCTGTATTTAACTTTACTTAAAAAAAAATACAGCTTCTTATTAGGCATTGAAAAGATTTGGTAGCACATATTCAGACATATTCACCATCTCCATTACAGGCAAAACCTGGTGGATACTGATGTTGGTTTTCCGTCTGCTTGTCCTCCTCCTGGCCGGCTTCACGCTCTTTAGTGACGAACAGGACAGATTTAACTGTAACACCATGCAGCCAGGCTGCTCTAACGTGTGCTTTGATCTATTTGCTCCCGTCTCTGTCCTCCGTCTCTGGCTCTTCCACCTTACTCTTCTCGGTCTTCCCCATTTGATGTTTGCCACCTACATCATGCACAAAGTTTTGTCATGTCCCTATTTTGGAGGTTTCTACTGGGGCAGGAGTCGAGGAGGCTCGCCTTGCAGCGAGAATTCAGAATCCTCGAGAGAGTCGTCCTCGCATAAAGCCATGCTTCATGACCTCCCACTTGGGAGGTCATGCGTGGGAGCGCCACGCTTCTACGGCGCTTACTTTGTAGTTATAATTCTACGAATTCTTCTAGAAGCTATTTTTAGCGCAGCCCAGTTCTTTCTCTTTGGTTTGTCGATTCCTAAGAGTTTCCTCTGTTATGAGGCTCCCTGCACATCTGGAGTTGAATGCTACATATCCAGACCAACAGAAAAGAACTTAATGCTCAACTTCATGCTCTGCGTTGCGTTTTTATCAGTCCTGTTAAGTTTGGTTGATTTGGTGAACTCTGTGAAAGCAATGCTGAGGTGGAGGAGGAAGAAGGAGATGCTGATGGAGGAGATAAGTAATAGAGAGCAAAACAGCATGTTTAGAGTGGCAACTGTGACAGAAGACACTGATATTCTTTTAACCAGACGATCCAGCCCAAGTGGAAGCTCAAAGGTGAATGGCCTCAGAGATGAAAAACCTGCTGATGGAGTTGTGCCAAATAGTGGACTTTTTCAAACGAAGGCGAGTGTTGGGACCACGGTTAGAACTAGTGCAGCTAATGACAAGAGGCCAGAAAATACAGATGGCAAAGAGGTGATGCCTCGGTCACCAACAAGCACTTCAGTGTCATCTCACTTTGCCCCTCAGCACCACTTAAAACCTCCACTGTTCTCTCAAACAGACAAGGGATCACCAACGAACCCCAGAGCAACAACACCAATCCGGCAGTGTCGTAACGACGGCTCTCAAGACAAGAGAGCATGGGTCTAATTGGCTGACCGTGGCTGTTCATTATTGGCCCTGCACACACATTTACCTCATTAACAAAACCAAATATTTTGTTAGATGTGAATAAATAAATTCTTCTTTACCAGGAAGTTCTGGGAATTATGGACTAATACAATTTACAGTTGATAAAATACTGTAAATTCTGAAATAGGGACCTCATAGCGAGAGCCCTGCAGCTTCCTCCAGCTCTACAGAACTTTTTTATTATCTTTTAGCATGTTGTTTTGATTTGATGACCACTCCACTCTCATAAAATGTGTTTATCCTTTTAATTTTGCAGAAAAATAAAGTTACCAGCTAGAAACCTAAAGTTGTGTTTCTACTAATGAATACAGATATTGTTGGAGATTAACACCAGAGCTAAAAGGAGAAGGAAAACGGTCCTAACCATGCTGTAGTGCTTCTCTATACATGTAAACACAAATGCTAACTAACATGTACATCATGCCAACATTAAAAGAACATAATGTGTCAGAGTTTTGTTTTACATTTTCTTCAATTTCCTCCAAGTGGCTCAAAATCATTTAATGCTGCTTTAAAACACACAGTGCAGATTTTGTATTTCAGCATGTCAAATGTTACATGTTGAGCAGCTACATATTAGAAATAAATACATTTCTTTCATGATAAAAAAAAGCTAAATTTTAAGAATCAAAGCCATCTTGATACAACAAAATTCACTGTTAACTCTATGAAACAGTCATGGCAGGTCTGAGCATGTTTATTTTACACCCTGAGCTATTTGTGTTTCATTATGAGAAAAGGAGGCGTTCAAAATAAGTAAGGAAAAAATCCCCGACTGCTTCATCGAGGCTGACCTTAATAAAGTAGCGGTAACAGTGCTCAGCTGTTGTCTGGATTACTGTGTCTGGCAGTGCGTCTAGCAGCCACAACCAATGCACACCAACCTGACTTCTGACCTCTCATATGACCAGCTGATGACCTCGGCATGACCTGACTTAAGCTAACCCTGCTCAGGTTACATCAGACTTCAGCCTAGTCACCTCCATCAAACAAGATCAGCTCAACATGCAAAGCAAACTTTTACATTTTAACGTGCAGGTCAGGGAGTGCTGCTGCTAAAAAGATGAAATAATGCCATCATGACACATTAGATCTATTCTTTGCTTTTTTCTGACAGTAAAGGTGCACAGTTTGTTTCTAATGAAGGAGAACATCAACAGAGTACAGGAGTAGTTGATGGGCACTTGATGAATGTTTTCTGTGAATGTCAGGCTTTACATTGCTGTTGTTTCAGCATTTGAGTAATCTACTCTCTCCCGTGAGTAACTGATTATTTGTTGTGCGTCTTTTATTATTTGTCTCACAGTAAGAACTGTTGGTTTGTAGAGTACGCTTGGGGAGTGTGATTGTGTGTACAGCGTCTCTTTATGTCTATCTCCATGTTGGTTGAGTGTGGAGTGAGTGCACATGA